>NC_068934.1:0-309311 GCF_023091745.1 Budorcas taxicolor
ATTCGATCCTCGGCGTGAAAGACGAGCCGGTGAAGGGAAAAGAGGTTCCTCTGGAATGGACTGAGACATCTGGGGGACTCTTGGAATGGTGGCACGACCCTGGAGTTCCTCTCGCCGTTCCTGTTGAGAGGGCCTCCTCTTGAGATGCGACGGGAACGCCGGGAACTCTTTCCCGACGAAGCAGGGAAAGGATCCCTCATCTCGAGCTACGAGGCGGAAACGGGGCTCCTCTGGATGTGGGCGGGACCCTCGTGATTCCTCTCGAGTGGAGACGGGTATGTCGGGGAACTTCTTGATTTGCACCAAGGGTGTGAAGGACCCTTTCGAAGTTCCAGAGGTGAGGTGTGATCAGCCTCGAGACGCCGCAGCTGAAATGGGCCTCATCTCGCCTGGAGGGGAGAAACTCCTGGATTTTCTCGAGTTGCGGAAGGTCTTCTCGAGTTACAACGGGGACCTCAGGGACCCGCTCTGGTGGCCTCAGGAAAGGCCAGTCCCCATGCGAGTTGCTAGGGGACCTCTCGGGATTCCTCTCCCGTCCATGCCGGGGCCTCAGTCCTTGTGTGGAGTCGGGGCCGGAACCTGAGGATTCCTCTCCAGTGTTGCCATGGATCTTGGGGTGCTTCTGAGTCTCCCCAGGGGAGTCAGGCCACGTCTCGAGTGGGGGCATGCACGAGCGCTTTCATCCCGAGCTGCAGCAGGAGTGTCACGCTTCCTGTCACGTGGATCAAGGGATCTGTGGCTTTCCCTCGAGGCTGTCCCTCGAGGCTTTCCCACGAGGCTTTCACACAGGGCTGTGCCACGTGCCACCTTGATGTGAGTCGATCCTCGGCGTGAAAGACGAGCCGGTGAAGGGAAAAGAGGTTCCTCTGGAATGGACTGAGACATCTGGGGGACTCTTGGAATGGTGGCACGACCCTGGAGTTCCTCTCGCCGTTCCTGTTGAGAGGGCCTCCTCTTGAGATGCGACGGGAAGGCCGGGAACTCTTTCTCGACGAAGCAGGGAAAGGATCCCTCATCCTGAGCTACGAGGCGGAAACGGGGTTCCTCTGGATGTGGGCGGGACCCTCGTGATTCCTCTCGAGTGGAGACGGCTAGGTCGGGGAACTTCTTGATTTGCACCAAGGGTGTGAAGGACCCTTTCGAAGTTCCAGAGGGGAGGTGTGATCAGCCTCGAGACGCCTCAGCGGAAATGGGCCTCATTTCGCCTGGAGGGGAGAACCTCCTGGATTTTCTCGAGTTGCGGCAGGTCTTCTCGAGTTACGAAGGGGACCTCAGGGACCCGCTCTGGTGGCTTCAGGAAAGGCCAGTCCCCATGCGAGTTGCTAGGGGACCTCTCAGGATTCCTCTCCCGTCCATGCCGGGGCCTCAGTCCTTGTGTGGAGTCGGGGCCGGAACCTGAGGATTCCTGTCCAGTGTTTCCATGGATCTTGGGGTGCTTCTGAGTCTCCCCAGGGGAGTCAGGCCTCGTCTCGAGTGGGGGCATGCACGTGCGCTTTCCTCCCGAGCTGCAGCAGTAGTGTCACGCTTCCTGTCACGTGGATCAAGGGATCTGTGGCTTTCCCTCGAGGCTGTCCCTCGAGGCTTTCCCACGAGGCTTTCCCACAGGGCTGTGCCACGTGCCACCTTGGTGTGAGTCGATCCTCGGCGTGAAAGACGAGCCGGTGAAGGGAAAAGAGGTTCCTCTGGAATGGACTGAGACATCTGGGGGACTCTTGGAATGGGTGCACGACCCTGGAGTTCCTCTCGCCGTTCCTGTTGAGAGGGCCTCCTCTTGAGATGCGACAGGAACGCCGGGAACTCATTCCTGACGAAGCAGGGAAAGGATCCCTCATCTCGAGCTACGAGGCGGAAACGGGGCTCCTCTGGATGTGGGCGGGACCCTCGTGATTCCTCTCGAGTGGAGACGGGTATGTCGGGGAACTTCTTGATTTGCACCAAGGGTGTGAAGGACCCTTTCGAAGTTCGAGAGGGGAGGTGTGATCAGCCTCGAGACGCCTCAGCGGAAATGGGCCTCATCTCGCCTGGAGGGGAGAACCTCCTGGATTTTCTCGAATTGCGGCAGGTCTTCTCGAGTTACGACGGGGACCTCAGGGACCCGCTCTGGTGGCCTCAGGAAAGGCCAGTCCCCATGCGAGTTGCTAGGTGACCTCTCGGGATTCCTCTCCCGTCCATGCCGGGGCCTCAGTCCTTGTGTGGAGTCGGGGCCGGAACCTGAGGATTCCTCTCCAGTGTTGCCATGGATCTTGGGGTGCTTCTGAGTCTCCCCAGGGGAGTCAGGCCTCGTCTCGAGTGGGGGCATGCACGTGCGCTTTCCTCCCGAGCTGCAGCAGTAGTGTCACGCTTCCTGTCACGTGGATCAAGGGATCTGTGGCTTTCCCTCGAGGCTGTCCCTCGAGGCTTTCCCACGAGGCTTTCCCACAGGGCTGTGCCACGTGCCACCTTGGTGTGAGTCGATCCTCGGCGTGAAAGACGAGCCGGTGAAGGGAAAAGAGGTTCCTCTGGAATGGACTGAGATATCTGGGGGACTTTTGGAATGGTGACACGACCCTGGAGTTCCTCTCGCCGTTCCTGTTGAGAGGGCCTCCTCTTGAGATGCGACGGGAACGCCGGGAACTCTTTCCCGACGAAGCAGGGAAAGGATCCCTCATCTCGAGCTACGAGGCGGAAACGGGGTTCCTCTGGATGTGGGCGGCACCCTCGTGATTCCTCTCGAGTGGAGACGGCTAGGTCGGGGAACTTCTTGATTTGCACCAAGGGTGTGAAGGACCCTTTCGAAGTTCCAGAGGGGAGGTGTGATCAGCCTCGAGACGCCTCAGCGGAAATGGGCCTCATCTCGCCTGGAGGGGAGAACCTCCTGGATTTTCTCGAGTTGCGGCAGGTCTTCTCGAGTTACGAAGGGGACCTCAGGGCCCCGCTCTGGTTGCCTCAGGAAAGGCCAGTCCCCATGCGAGTTGCTAGGGGACCTCTCGGGATTCCTCTCCCGTCCATGCCGGGGCCTCAGTCCTTGTGTGGAGTCGGGGCCGGAACCTGAGGATTCCTCTCCAGTGTTGCCATGGATCTTGGGGTGCTTCTGAGTCTCCCCAGGGGAGTCAGGCCTCGTCTCGAGTGGGGGCATGCACGTGCGCTTTCCTCCCGAGCTGCAGCAGTAGTGTCACGCTTCCTGTCACGTGGATCAAGGGATCTGTGGCTTTCCCTCGAGGCTGTCCCTCGAGGCTTTCCCACGAGGCTTTCCCACAGGGCTGTGCCACGTGCCACCTTGATGTGAGTCGATCCTCGGCGTGAAAGACGAGCCGGTGAAGGGAAAAGAGGTTCCTCTGGAATGGACTGAGACATCGGGGGACTCTTGGAATGGTGGCACGACCCTGGAGTTCCTCTCGCCGTTCCTGTTGAGAGGGCCTCCTCTTGAGATGCGACGGGAACGCCTGGAACTCTTTCCCGATGAAGCAGGGAAAGGATCCCTCATCTCGAGCTACGAGGCGGAAATGGGGCTCCTCTGGATGTGGGCGGGACCCTCGTGATTCCTCTCGAGTGGAGACGGGTATGTCGGGGAACTTCTTGATTTGCACCAAGGGTGTGAAGGACCCTTTCGAAGTTCCAGAGGTGAGGTGTGATCAGCCTCGAGACGCCTCAGCGGAAATGGGCCTCATCTCGCCTGGAGGGGAGAACCTCCTGGATTTTCTCGAGTTGCGGCAGGTCTTCTCGAGTTACGACGGGGACCTCAGGGACCCGCTCTGGTGGCCTCAGGATGGGCCAGTCCCCATGCGAGTTGCTAGGGGACCTCTCGGGATTCCTCTCCCGTCCATGCCGGGGCCTCAGTCCTTGTGTGGAGTCGGGGCCGGAACCTGAGGATTCCTCTCCAGTGTTGCCATGGATCTTGGGGTGCTTCTGAGTCTCCCCAGGGAGTCAGGCCTCGTCTCGAGTGGGGGCATGGACGTGCGCTTTCCTCCCGAGCTGCAGCAGTAGTGTCACGCTTCCTGTCACGTGGATCAAGGGATCTGTGGCTTTCCCTCCAGGCTGTCCCTCGAGGCTTTCCCACGAGGCTTTCCCACAGGGCTGTGCCACGTTCCACCTTGGTGTGATTCGATCCTCGGCGTGAAAGACGAGCCGGTGAAGGGAAAAGAGGTTCCTCTGGAATGGACTGAGACATCTGGGGGACTCTTGGAATGGGTGCACGACCCTGGAGTTCCTCTCGCCGTTCCTGTTGAGAGGGCCTCCTCTTGAGATGCGACAGGAACGCCGGGAACTCATTCCTGAAGAAGCAGGGAAAGGATCCCTCATCTCGAGCTACGAGGAGGAAACGGGGCTCCTCTGGATGTGGGCGGGACCCTCGTGATTCCTCTCGAGTGGAGACGGGTATGTCGGGGAACTTCTTGATTTGCACCAAGGGTGTGAAGGACCCTTTCGAAGTTCCAGAGGGGAGGTGTGATCAGCCTCGAGACGCCTCAGCGGAAATGGGCCTCATCTCGCCTGGAGGGGAGAACCTCCTGGATTTTCTCGAATTGCGGCAGGTCTTCTCGAGTTACGACGGGGACCTCAGGGACCCGCTCTGGTGGCCTCAGGAAAGGCCAGTCCCCATGCGAGTTGCTAGGGGACCTCTCGGGATTCCTCTCCCGTCCATGCCGGGGCCTCAGTCCTTGTGTGGAGTCGGGGCCGGAACCTGAGGATTCCTGTCCAGTGTTTCCATGGATCTTGGGGTGCTTCTGAGTCTCCCCAGGGGAGTCAGGCCTCGTCTCGAGTGGGGGCATGCACGTGCGCTTTCCTCCCGAGCTGCAGCAGTAGTGTCACGCTTCCTGTCACGTGGATCAAGGGATCTGTGGCTTTCCCTCGAGGCTGTCCCTCGAGGCTTTCCCACGAGGCTTTCCCACAGGGCTGTGCCACGTGCCACCTTGGTGTGAGTCGATCCTCGGCGTGAAAGACGAGCCGGTGAAGGGAAAAGAGGTTCCTCTGGAATGGACTGAGACATCTGGGGGACTCTTGGAATGGTGGCACGACCCTGGAGTTCCTCTCGCCGTTCCTGTTGAGAGGGCCTCCTCTTGAGATGCGACGGGAACGCCGGGAACTCTTTCCCGACGAAGCAGGGAAAGGATCCCTCATCTCGAGCTACGAGGCGGAAACGGGGCTCCTCTGGATGTGGGCGGGACCCTCGTGATTCCTCTCGAGTGGAGACGGGTATGTCGGGGAACTTCTTGATTTGCACCAAGGGTGTGAAGGACCCTTTCGAAGTTCCAGAGGTGAGGTGTGATCAGCCTCGAGACGCCGCAGCTGAAATGGGCCTCATCTCGCCTGGAGGGGAGAAACTCCTGGATTTTCTCGAGCTGCGGAAGGTCTTCTCGAGTTACAACGGGGACCTCAGGGACCCGCTCTGGTGGCCTCAGGAAAGGCCAGTCCCCATGCGAGTTGCTAGGGGACTTCTCGGGATTCCTCTCCCGTCCATGCCGGGGCCTCAGTCCTTGTGTGGAGTCGGGGCCGGAACCTGAGGATTCCTCTCCAGTGTTGCCATGGATCTTGGGGTGCTTCTGAGTCTCCCCAGGGGAGTCAGGCCACGTCTCGAGTGGGGGCATGCACGTGCGCTTTCCTCCCGAGCTGCAGCAGGAGTGTCACGCTTCCTGTCACGTGGATCAAGGGATCTGTGGCTTTCCCTCGAGGCTGTCCCTCGAGGCTTTCCCACGAGGCTTTCACACAGGGCTGTGCCACGTGCCACCTTGATGTGAGTCGATCCTCGGCGTGAAAGACGAGCCGGTGAAGGGAAAAGAGGTTCCTCTGGAATGGACTGAGACATCTGGGGGACTCTTGGAATGGTGGCACGACCCTGGAGTTCCTCTCGCCGTTCCTGTTGAGAGGGCCTCCTCTTGAGATGCGACGGGAACGCCTGGAACTCTTTCCCGATGAAGCAGGGAAAGGATCCCTCATCTCGAGCTACGAGGCGGAAATGGGGCTCCTCTGGATGTGGGCGGGACCCTCGTGATTCCTCTCGAGTGGAGACGGGTATGTCGGGGAACTTCTTGATTTGCACCAAGGGTGTGAAGGACCCTTTCGAAGTTCCAGAGGTGAGGTGTGATCAGCCTCGAGACGCCTCAGCGGAAATGGGCCTCATCTCGCCTGGAGGGGAGAACCTCCTGGATTTTCACGAGTTGCGGCAGGTCTTCTCGAGTTACGACGGGGACCTCAGGGACCCGCTCTGGTGGCCTCAGGAAGGGCCAGTCCCCATGCGAGTTGCTAGGGGACCTCTCGGGATTCCTCTCCCGTCCATGCTGGGGCCTCAGTCCTTGTGTGGAGTCGGGGCCGGAACCTGAGGATTCCTCTCCAGTGTTGCCATGGATCTTGGGGTGCTTCTGAGTCTCCCCAGGGGAGTCAGGCCTCGTCTCGAGTGGGGGCATGCACGTGCGCTTTCCTCCCGAGCTGCAGCAGTAGTGTCACGCTTCCTGTCACGTGGATCAAGGGATCTGTGGCTTTCCCTCGAGGCTGTCCCTCGAGGCTTTCCCACGAGGCTTTCCCACAGGGCTGTGCCACGTGCCACCTTGATGTGAGTCGATCCTCGGCGTGAAAGACGAGCCGGTGAAGGGAAAAGAGGTTCCTCTGGAATGGACTGAGACATCGGCGGACTCTTGGAATGGTGGCACGACCCTGGAGTTCCTCTCGCCGTTCCTGTTGAGAGGGCCTCCTCTTGAGATGCGACGGGAACGCCTGGAACTCTTTCCCGATGAAGCAGGGAAAGGATCCCTCATCTCGAGCTACGAGGTGGAAATGGGGCTCCTCTGGATGTGGGCGCGACCATCGTGATTCCTCTCGAGTGGAGACGGGTATGTCGGGGAACTTCTTGATTTGCACCAAGGGTGTGAAGGACCCTTTCGAAGTTCCAGAGGTGAGGTGTGATCAGCCTCGAGACGCCTCAGCGGAAATGGGCCTCATCTCGCCTGGAGGGGAGAACCTCCTGGATTTTCACGAGTTGCGGCAGGTCTTCTCGAGTTACGACGGGGACCTCAGGGACCCGCTCTGGTGGCCTCAGGAAGGGCCAGTCCCCATGCGAGTTGCTAGGGGACCTCTCGGGATTCCTCTCCCGTCCATGCTGGGGCCTCAGTCCTTGTGTGGAGTCGGGGCCGGAACCTGAGGATTCCTCTCCAGTGTTGCCATGGATCTTGGGGTGCTTCTGAGTCTCCCCAGGGAGTCAGGCCTCGTCTCGAGTGGGGGCATGCACGTGCGCTTTCCTCCCGAGCTGCAGCAGTAGTGTCACGCTTCCTGTCACGTGGATCAAGGGATCTGTGGCTTTCCCTCGAGGCTGTCCCTCGAGGCTTTCCCACGAGGCTTTCCCACAGGGCTGTGCCACGTGCCACCTTGGTGTGAGTCGATCCTCGGCGTGAAAGACGAGCCGGTGAAGGGAAAAGAGGTTCCTCTGGAATGGACTGAGACATCTGGGGGACTCTTGGAATGGGGGCACGACCCTGGAGTTCCTCTCGCCGTTCCTGTTGAGAGGGCCTCCTCTTGAGATGCGACAGGAACGCCGGGAACTCATTCCCGACGAAGCAGGGAAAGGATCCCTCATCTCGAGCTACGAGGAGGAAACGGGGCTCCTCTGGATGTGGACGGGACCCTCGTGATTCCTCTCGGGTGGAGACGGGTATGTCGGGGAACTTCTTGATTTGCACCAAGGGTGTGAAGGACCCTTTCGAAGTTCGAGAGGGGAGGTGTGATCAGCCTCGAGACGCCTCAGCGGAAATGGGCCTCATCTCGCCTGGAGGGGAGAACCTCCTGGATTTTCTCGAATTGCGGGAGGTCTTCTCGAGTTACGACGGGGACCTCAGGGACCCGCTCTGGTGGCCTCAGGAAAGGCCAGTCCCCATGCGAGTTGCTAGGGGACCTCTCGGGATTCCTCTCCCGTCCATGCCGGGGCCTCAGTCCTTGTGTGGAGTCGGGGCCGGAACCTGAGGATTCCTGTCCAGTGTTTCCATGGATCTTGGGGTGCTTCTGAGTCTCCCCAGGGGAGTCAGGCCTCGTCTCGAGTGGGGGCATGCACGTGCGCTTTCCTCCCGAGCTGCAGCAGTAGTGTCACGCTTCCTGTCACGTGGATCAAGGGATCTGTGGCTTTCCCTCGAGGCTGTCCCTCGAGGCTTTCCCACGAGGCTTTCCCACAGGGCTGTGCCACGTGCCACCTTGGTGTGAGTCGATCCTCGGCGTGAAAGACGAGCCGGTGAAGGGAAAAGAGGTTCCTCTGGAATGGACTGAGACATCTGGGGGACTTTTGGAATGGTGGCACGACCCTGGAGTTCCTCTCGCCGTTCCTGTTGAGAGGGCCTCCTCTTGAGATGCGACGGGAACGCCGGGAACTCTTTCCCGACGAAGCAGGGAAAGGATCCCTCATCTCGAGCTACGAGGCGGAAACGGGGTTCCTCTGGATGTGGGCGGGACCCTCGTGATTCCTCTCGAGTGGAGACGGCTAGGTCGGGGAACTTCTTGATTTGCACCAAGGGTGTGAAGGACCCTTTCGAAGTTCCAGAGGGGAGGTGTGATCAGCCTCGAGACGCCTCAGCGGAAATGGGCCTCATCTCGCCTGGAGGGGAGAACCTCCTGGATTTTCTCGAGTTGCGGCAGGTCTTCTCGAGTTACGAAGGGGACCTCAGGGCCCCGCTCTGGTTGCCTCAGGAAAGGCCAGTCCCCATGCGAGTTGCTAGGGGACCTCTCGGGATTCCTCTCCCGTCCATGCCGGGGCCTCAGTCCTTGTGTGGAGTCGGGGCCGGAACCTGAGGATTCCTCTCCAGTGTTGCCATGGATCTTGGGGTGCTTCTCAGTCTCCCCAGGGGAGTCAGGCCTCGTCTCGTGTGGGGGCATGCACGTGCGCTTTCCTCCCGAGCTGCAGCAGTAGTGTCACGCTTCCTGTCACGTGGATCAAGGGATCTGTGGCTTTCCCTCGAGGCTGTCCCTCGAGGCTTTCCCACGAGGCTTTCCCACAGGGCTGTGCCACGTGCCACCTTGGTGTGAGTCGATCCTCGGCGTGAAAGACGAGCCGGTGAAGGGAAAAGAGGTTCCTCTGGAATGGACTGAGACATCTGGGGGACTCTTGGAATGGTGGCACGACCCTGGAGTTCCTCTCGCCGTTCCTGTTGAGAGGGCCTCCTCTTGAGATGCGACGGGAACGCCGGGAACTCTTTCCCGACGAAGCAGGGAAAGGATCCCTCATCTCGAGCTACGAGGCGGAAACGGGGCTCCTCTGGATGTGGGCGGGACCCTCGTGATTCCTCTCGAGTGGAGACGGCTAGGTCGGGGAACTTCTTGATTTGCACCAAGGGTGTGAAGGACCCTTTCGAAGTTCCAGAGGTGAGGTGTGATCAGCCTCGAGACGCCTCAGCGGAAATGGGCCTCATCTCGCCTGGAGGGGAGAACCTCCTGGATTTTCTCCAGTTGCGGCAGGTCTTCTCGAGTTACGACGGGGACCACAGGGACCCGCTCTGGTGGCCTCAGGAAAGGCCAGTCCCCATGCGAGTTGCTAGGGGACCTCTCGGGATTCCTCTCCCGTCCATGCCGGGGCCTCAGTCCTTGTGTGGAGTCGGGGCCGGAACCTGAGGATTCCTGTCCAGTGTTGCCATGGATCTTGGGGTGCTTCTGAGTCTCCCCAGGGGAGTCAGGCCACGTCTCGAGTGGGGGCATGCACGTGCGCTTTCCTCCCGAGCTGCAGCAGGAGTGTCACGCTTCCTGTCACGTGGATCAAGGGATCTGTGGCTTTCCCTCGAGGCTGTCCCTCGAGGCTTTCCCACGAGGCTTTCCCACAGGGCTGTGCCACGTGTCACCTTGGTGTGAGTCGATCCTCGGCGTGAAAGACGAGCGGGTGAAGGGAAAAGAGGTTCCTCTGGAATGGACTGAGACATCTGGGGGACTCTTGCAATGGTGGCACGACCCTGGAGTTCCTCTCGCCGTTCCTGTTGAGAGGGCCTCCTCTTGAGATGCGACGGGAACGCCGGGAACTCTTTCCCGACGAAGCAGGGAAAGGATCCCTCATCTCGAGCTACGAGGCGGAAACGGGGCTCCTCTGGATGTGGGCGGGACCCTCCTGTTTCCTCTCGAGTGGAGACGGGTATGTCGGGGAACTTCTTGATTTGCACCAACGGTGTGAAGGACCCTTTCGAAGTTCCAGAGGCTAGGTTTGATCAGCCTCGAGACGTATCAGCGGAAATGGGCCTCATCTCGCCTGGAGGGGAGAATCTCCTGGATTTTCTCGAGTTGCGGCAGGTCTTCTCGAGTTACGACGGGGACCTCAGGGACCCGCTCTGGTGGCCTCAGGAAAGGCCAGTCCCCATGCGAGTTGCTAGGGGACCTCTCGGGATTCCTCTCCCGTCCATCCCGGGGCCTCAGTCCTTGTGTGGAGTTGGGGCCGGAACCTGAGGATTCCTCTCCAGTGTTGCCATGGGTCTTCGGTGCCTCTGAGTCTCCCCAGGGGAGTCAGGCCTCGTCTCGAGTGGGGGCATGCACGTGCGCTTTCCTCCCGAGCTGCAGCAGTAGTGTCACGCTTCCTGTCACGTGGATCAAGGGATCTGTGGCTTTCGCTCAAGGCTGTCCCTCGAGGCTTTCCCACGAGCCTTTCCCACAGGGCTGTGCCACGTGTCACCTTGGTGTGAGTAGATCCTCGGCGTGAAAGACGAGCCGGTGAAGGGAAAAGAGTTTCCTCTGGAATGGACTGAGACATATGGGGGACTCTTGGAATGGTGGCACGACCCTGGAGTTCCTCTCGCCGTTCCTGTTGAGAGGGCCTCCTCTTGAGATGCGACGGGAACGCCGGGAACTCTTTCCCGACGAAACAGGGAAAGCATCCCTCATCTCGAGCTACGAGGCGGAAACGGGGCTCCTCTGGATGTGGGCGGGACCCTCGTGTTTCCCCTCGAGTGGAGACGGGTATGTCGGGGAACTTCTTGATTTGCACCAAGGGTGTGAAGGACCCTTTCGAAGTTCCAGAGGGGAGGTGTGATCAGCCTCGAGACGCCTCAGCGGAAATGGGCCTCATCTCGCCTGGAGGGGAGAACCTCCTGGATTTTCTCGAGATGCGGCAGGTCTTCTCGAGTTACGACGGGGACCTCAGGGACCCGCTCTGGTGGCCTCAGGAAAGGCCAGTCCCCATGCGAGTTGCTAGGGGACCTCTCGGGATTCCTCTCCCGTCCATGCCGGGGCCTCAGTCCTCGTGTGGAGTCGGGGCCGGAACATGAGGATTCCTCTCCAGTGTTGCCATGGATCTTGGGTGCTTCTGAGTCTCCCCAGGGGAGTCAGGCCACGTCTCGATTGGCGGCATGCACGTGCGCTTTCTTCCCGTGCTGCAGCAGTAGTGTCACGCTTCCTGTCACGTGGATCAAGGGATCTGTGGCTTTCCCTCGAGGCTGTCCCTCGAGGCTTTCCCACGAGGCTTTCCCACAGGGCTGTGCCACGTGTCACCTTGGTGTGAGTCGATCCTCGGCGTGAAAGACGAGCCGGTGAAGGGAAAAGAGGTTCCTCTGGAATGGACTGAGACATCTGGGGGACTCTTGCAATGGTGGCACGACCCTGGAGTTCCTCTCGCCGTTCCTGTTGAGAGGGCCTCCTCTTGAGATGCGACGGGAACGCCGGGAACTCTTTCCCGACGAAGCAGGGAAAGGATCCCTCATCTCGAGCTACGAGGCGGAAACGGGGCTCCTCTGGATGTGGGCGGGACCCTCCTGTTTCCTCTCGAGTGGAGACGGGTATGTCGGGGAACTTCTTGATTTGCACCAAGGGTGTGAAGGACCCTTTCGAAGTTCCAGAGGGGAGGTGTGATCAGCCTCGAGACGCCTCAGCAGAAATGGGCCTCCTCTCGACTGGAGGGGAGAACCTCCTGGATTTTCTCGAGTTGCGGCAGGTCTTCTCGAGTTACGACGGGGACCTCAGGGACCCGCTCTGGTGGCCTCAGGAAAGGCCAGTCCCCATGCGAGTTGCTAGGGGCCCTCTCGGGATTCCTCTCCGTCCATGCCGGGGCCTAAGACCTTGTGTGGAGTCGGGGCCGGAACCTGAGGATTCCTGTCCAGTGTTGCCATGGATCTTGGGGTGCTTCTGAGTCTCCCCAGGGGAGTCAGGCCTCGTCTCGAGTGGGGGCATGCGCGTGCGCTTTCCTCCCGAGCTGCAGCAGTAGTGTCACGCTTCCTGTCACGTGGATCAAGGGATCTGTGGCCTTACCTCGAGGCTGTCCCTCGAGGCTTTCCCACGAGGCTTTCCCACAGGGCTGTGCCACGTGTCACCTTGGTGTGAGTCGATCCTCGGCGTGAAAGACGAGCCGGTGAAGGGAAAAGAGGTTCCTCTGGAATGGACTGAGACATCTGGGGGACTCTTGGAATGGTGGCAGGACCCTGGAGTTCCTATCGCCGTTCCTGTTGAGAGGGCCTCCTCTTGTGATGCGACGGGAACGCCGGGAACTCTTTCCCGATGAAGCAGGGAAAGGATCCCTCATCTCGAGCTACGAGGCGGAAATGGGGCTCCTCTGGATGTGGGCGGGACCTTCGTGTTTCCTCTCGAGTGGAGACGGGTATGTCGGGAACTTCTTGATTTGCACCAAGGGTGTGAAGGACCCTTTCGAAGTTCCAGAGGGGAAGTGTGATCAGCCTCGAGACGCCTCAGCGGAAATGGGCCTCATCTCGCCTGGAGGGAAGAACCTCCCTGATTTTCTCGAGTTGCAGCAGGTCTTCTCGAGGTTCGACGGGTTCCTAAAGACCCGCTCTGGTGGCCTCAGGAAAGGCCAGTCCCCATGCGAGTTGCTAGGGGACCTCTCGGGATTCCTCTCCCGTCCATGCCGGGGCCTCAGTCCTTGTGTGGAGTCGGGGCCGGAACCTGAGGATTCCTCTCCAGTGTTGCCATGGATCTTGGGTGCCTCTGAGTCTCCCCAGGGGAGTCAGGCCTCGTCTCGAGTGGGGGCATGCACGTGCGCTTTCCTCCCGAGCTGCAGCAGTAGTGTCACGCTTCCTGTCACGTGGATCAAGGGATCTGTGGCTTTCCCTCAAGGCTGTCCCTCGAGGCTTTCCCACGAGCCTTTCCCACAGGGCTGTGCCACGTGTCACCTTGGTGTGAGTCGATCCTCGGCGTGAAAGACGAGCCGGTGAAGGGAAAAGAGGTTCCTCTGGAATGGACTGAGACATCTGGGGGACTCTTGCAATGGTGGCACGACCCTGGAGTTCCTCTCGCCGTTCCTGTTGAGAGGGCCTCCTCTTGAGATGCGACGGGAACGCCGGGAACTCTTTCCCGACGAAGCAGGGAAAGGATCCCTCATCTCGAGCTACGAGGCGGAAACGGGGCTCCTCTGGATGTGGGCGGGACCCTCCTGTTTCCTCTCGAGTGGAGACGGGTATGTCGGGGAACTTCTTGATTTGCACCAACGGTGTGAAGGACCCTTTCGAAGTTCCAGAGGGGAGGTGTGATCAGCCTCGAGACGCCTCAGCGGAAATGGGCCTCATCTCGCCTGGAGGGGAGAACCTCCTGGATTTTCTCGAGATGCGGCAGGTCTTCTCGAGTTACGACGGGGACCTCAGGGACCCGCTCTGGTGGCCTCAGGAAAGGCCAGTCCCCATGCGAGTTGCTAGGGGACCTCTCGGGATTCCTCTCCCGTCCATGCCGGGGCCTCAGTCCTCGTGTGGAGTCGGGGCCGGAACCTGAGGATTCCTCTCCAGTGTTGCCATGGATCTTGGGTGCTTCTGAGTCTCCCCAGGGGAGTCAGGCCTCGTCTCGATTGGGGGCATGCACGTGCGCTTTCTTCCCGTGCTGCAGCAGTAGTGTCACGCTTCCTGTCACGTGGATCAAGGGATCTGTGGCTTTCCCTCGAGGCTGTCCCTCGAGGCTTTCCCACGAGGCTTTCCCACAGGGCTGTGCCACGTGTCACCTTGGTGTGAGTCGATCCTCGGCGTGAAAGACGAGCCGGTGAAGGGAAAAGAGGTTCCTCTGGAATGGACTGAGACATCTGGGGGACTCTTGCAATGGTGGCAGGACCCTGGAGTTCCTCTTGCCGTTCCTGTTGATAGGGCCTCCTCTTGAGATGCGACGGGAACGCCGGGAACTCTTTCCCGACGAAGCAGGGAAAGGATCCCTCATCTCGAGCTACGAGGCGGAAACGGGGCTCCTCTGGATGTGGGCGGGACCCTATTGTTTCCTCTCGAGTGGAGACGGGTATGTCGGGGAACTTCTTGATTTGCACCAAGGGTGTGAAGGACCCTTTCGAAGTTCCAGAGGGGAGGTGTGATCAGCCTCGAGACGCCTCAGCAGAAATGGGCCTCCTCTCGCCTGGAGGGGAGAACCTCTTGGATTTTCTCGAGTTGCGGCAGGTCTTCTCGAGTTACGACGGGGACCTCAGGGACCCGCTCTGGTGGCCTCAGGAAAGGCCAGTCCCCATGCGAGTTGCTCGGGGCCCTCTCGGGATTCCTCTCCGTCCATGCCGGGGCCTAAGACCTTGTGTGGAGTCGGGGCCGGAACCTGAGGATTCCTGTCCAGTGTTGCCATGGATCTTGGGGTGCTTCTGATTCTCCCCAGGGGAGTCAGGCCTCGTCTCGAGTGGGGGCATGCGCGTGCGCTTTCCTCCCGAGCTGCAGCAGTAGTGTCACGCTTCCTGTCACGTGGATCAAGGGATCTGTGGCTTTCCCTCGAGGCTGTCCCTCGAGGCTTTCCCACGAGGCTTTCCCACAGGGCTGTGCCACGTGTCACCTTGGTGTGAGTCGATCCTCGGCGTGAAAGACGAGCCGGTGAAGGGAAAAGAGGTTCCTCTGGAATGGACTGAGACATCTGGGGGACTCTTGGAATGGTGGCAGGACCCTGGAGTTCCTATCGCCGTTCCTGTTGAGAGGGCCTCCTCTTGTGATGCGACGGGAACGCCGGGAACTCTTTCCCGATGAAGCAGGGAAAGGATCCCTCATCTCGAGCTACGAGGCGGAAATGGGGCTCCTCTGGATGTGGGCGGGACCTTCGTGTTTCCTCTCGAGTGGAGACGGGTATGTCGGGAACTTCTTGATTTGCACCAAGGTTGTGAAGGACCCTTTCGAAGTTCCAGAGGGGAGGTGTGATCAGCCTCGAGACGCCTCAGCGGAAATGGGCCTCATCTCGCCTGGAGGGAAGAACCTCCCTGATTTTCTCGAGTTGCAGCAGGTCTTCTCGAGGTTCGACGGGTTCCTAAAGACCCGCTCTTGTGGCCTCAGGAAAGGCCAGTCCCCATGCGAGTTGCTAGGGGACCTCTCGGGATTCCTCTCCCGTCCATGCCGGGGCCTCAGTCCTTGTGTGGAGTCGGGACCGGAACCTGAGGATTCCTCTCCAGTGTTGCCATGGATCTTGGGGTGCTTCTGAGTCTCCCCAGGGGAGTTAGGCCTCGTCTCGAGTGGGGGCATGCACGTGCGTTTTCCTCCCGAGCTGCAGCAGTAGTGTCACGCTTCCTGTCACGTGGATCAAGGGATCTGTGCTTTTCCCTCGAGGCTGTCCCTCGAGGCTTTCCCACGAGGCTTTCCCACAGGGCTGTGCCACGTGCCACATTGGTGTGAGTCGATCCTCGGCGTGAAAGACGAGACGGTGAAGGGAAAAGAGGTTCCTCTGGAATGGACTGAGACATCTGGGGGACTCTTGGAATGGTGGCACGACCCTGGAGTTCCTCTCGCCGTTCCTGTTGAGAGGGCCTCTTCTTGAGATGCGACGGGAACGCCGGGAACTCTTTCCCGACGAAGCAGGTAAAGGATCCCTCATCTCGAGCTACGAGGCGGAAACGGGGCTCCTCTGGATGTGGGCGGGACCCTCGTGTTTCCCCTCGAGTGGAGACGGGTATGTCGGGGAACTTCTTGATTTGCACCAAGGGTGTGAAGGACCCTTTCGAAGTTCCAGAGGGGAGGTGTGATCAGCCTCGAGACGCCTCAGCGGAAATGGGCCTCATCTCGCCTGGAGGGGAGAACCTCCTGGATTTTCTCGAGATGCGGCAGGTCTTCTCGAGTTACGACGGGGACCTCAGGGACCCGCTCTGGTGGCCTCAGGAAAGGCCAGTCCCCATGCGAGTTGCTAGGGGACCTCTCGGGATTCCTCTCCCGTCCATGCCGGGGCCTCAGTCCTCGTGTGGAGTCGGGGCCGGAACATGAGGATTCCTCTCCAGTGTTGCCATGGATCTTGGGTGCTTCTGAGTCTCCCCAGGGGAGTCAGGCCACGTCTCGATTGGCGGCATGCACGTGCGCTTTCTTCCCGTGCTGCAGCAGTAGTGTCACGCTTCCTGTCACGTGGATCAAGGGATCTGTGGCTTTCCCTCGAGGCTGTCCCTCGAGGCTTTCCCACGAGGCTTTCCCACAGGGCTGTGCCACGTGTCACCTTGGTGTGAGTCGATCCTCGGCGTGAAAGACGAGCCGGTGAAGGGAAAAGAGGTTCCTCTGGAATGGACTGAGACATCTGGGGGACTCTTGCAATGGTGGCACGACCCTGGAGTTCCTCTCGCCGTTCCATTGAGAGGGCCTCCTCTTGAGATGCGACGGGAACGCCAGGAACTCTTTCCCGACGAAGCAGGGAAAGGATCCCTCATCTCGAGCTACGAGGCGGAAACGGGGCTCCTCTGGATGTGGGCGGGACCCTCGTGTTTCCTCTGGAGTGGAGACGGCTATGTCGGGGAACTTCTTGATTTGCACCAACGGTGTGAAGGACCCTTTCGAAGTTCCAGAGGGTAGGTGTGATCAGCCTCGAGACGCCTCAGCGGAAATGGGCCTCATCTCGCCTGGAGGGAAGAACCTCCCTGATTTTCTCGAGTTGCGGCAGGTCTTCTCGAGTTACGACAGGGACCTCAGGGACCCGCTCTGGTGGCCTCAGGAAAGGCCAGTCCCCATGTGAGTTGCTAGGGGACCTCTCGGGATTCCTCTCCCGTCCATGCCGGGGCCTCAGTCCTTGTGTGGAGTCGGGGCCGGAACCTGAGGATTCCTCTCCAGTGTTGCCATGGATCTTGGGTGCCTCTGAGTCTCCCCAGGGGAGTCAGGCCTCGTCTCGAGTGGGGGCATGCACGTGCGCTTTCCTCCCGAGCTGCAGCAGTAGTGTCACGCTTCCTGTCACGTAGATCAAGGGATCTGTGGCTTTCCCTCAAGGCTGTCCCTCGAGGCTTTCCCACGAGGCTTTCCCACAGGGCTGTGCCACGTGTCACCTTGGTGTGAGTCGATCCTCGGCGTGAAAGACGAGCCGGTGAAGGGAAAAGAGGTTCCTCTGGAATGGACTGAGACATCTGGGGGACTCTTGGAATGGTGGCAGGACCCTGGAGTTCCTATCGCCGTTCCTGTTGAGAGGGCCTCCTCTTGTGATGCGACGGGAACGCCGGGAACTCTTTCCCGATGAAGCAGGGAAAGGATCCCTCATCTCGAGCTACGAGGCGGAAATGGGGCTCCTCTGGATGTGGGCGGGACCCTCGTGTTTCCTCTCGAGTGGAGACGGCTAGGTCGGGAACATCTTGATTTGCACCAAGGGCGTGAAGGACCCTTTCGAAGTTCCAGAGGTGAGGTGTGATCAGCCTCGAGACGCCTCAGCGGAAATGGGCCTCATCTCGCCTGGAGGGGAGAACCTCCTGGATTTTCTCGAGTTGCGGCAGGTCTTCTCGAGTTACGAAGGGGACCTCAGGGCCCCGCTCTGGTTGCCTCAGGAAAGGCCAGTCCCCATGCGAGTTGCTAGGGGACCTCTCGGGATTCCTCTCCCGTCCATGCCGGGGCCTCAGTCCTCGTGTGGAGTCGGGGCCGGAACATGAGGATTCCTCTCCAGTGTTGCCATGGATCTTGGGTGCTTCTGAGTCTCCCCAGGGGAGTCAGGCCACGTCTCGATTGGCGGCATGCACGTGCGCTTTCTTCACGTGCTGCAGCAGTAGTGTCACGCTTCCTGTCACGTGGATCAAGGGATCTGTGGCTTTCCCTCGAGGCTGTCCCTCGAGGCTTTCCCACGAGGCTTTCCCACAGGGCTGTGCCACGTGTCACCTTGGTGTGAGTCGATCCTCGGCGTGAAAGACGAGCCGGTGAAGGGAAAAGAGGTTCCTCTGGAATGGACTGAGATATCTGGGGGACTCTTGGAATGGTGGCACGACCCTGGAGTTCCTCTCGCCATTCCTGTTGAGAGGGCCTCCTCTTGAGATGCGACGGGAACGCCGGGAACTCTTTCCCGACGAAGCAGGGAAAGGATCCCTCATCTCGAGCTACGAGGCGGAAACGGGGCTCCTCTGGATGTGGGCGGGACCCTCCTGTTTCCTCTCGAGTGGAGACGGGTATGTCGGGGAACTTCTTGATTTGCACCAAGGGTGTGAAGGACCCTTTCGAAGTTCCAGAGGGGAGGTGTGATCAGCCTCGAGACGCCTCAGCAGAAATGGGCCTCCTCTCGCCTGGAGGGGAGAACCTCCTGGATTTTCTCGAGTTGCGGCAGGTCTTCTCGAGTTACGACGGGGACCTCAGGGACCCGCTCTGGTGGCCTCAGGAAAGTCCAGTCCCCATGCGAGTTGCTAGGGGCCCTCTCAGGATTCCTCTCCGTCCATGCCGGGGCCTAAGACCTTGTGTGGAGTCGGGGCCGGAACCTGAGGATTCCTGTCCAGTGTTGCCATGGATCTTGGGGTGCTTCTGAGTCTCCCCAGGGGAGTCAGGCCTCGTCTCGAGTGGGGGCATGCGCGTGCGCTTTCCTCCCGAGCTGCAGCAGTAGTGTCACGCTTCCTGTCACGTGGATCAAGGGATCTGTGGCCTTACCTCGAGGCTGTCCCTCGAGGCTTTCCCACGAGGCTTTCCCACAGGGCTGTGCCACGTGTCACCTTGGTGTGAGTCGATCCCCGGCGTGAAAGACGAGCCGGTGAAGGGAAAAGAGGTTCCTCTGGAATGGACTGAGACATCTGGGGGACTCTTGGAATGGTGGCAGGACCCTGGAGTTCCTATCGCCGTTCCTGTTGAGAGGGCCTCCTCTTGTGATGCGCCGGGAACGCCGGGAACTCTTTCCCGATGAAGCAGGGAAAGGATCCCTCATCTCGAGCTACGAGGCGGAAATGGGGCTCCTCTGGATGTGGGCGGGACCTTCGTGTTTCCTCTCGAGTGATGACGGGTATGTCGGGAACTTCTTGATTTGCACCAAGGGTGTGAAGGACCCTTTCGAAGTTCCAGAGGGGAAGTGTGATCAGCCTCGAGACGCCTCAGCGGAAATGGGCCTCATCTCGCCTGGAGGGAAGAACCTCCCTGATTTTCTCGAGTTGCAGCAGGTCTTCTCGAGGTTCGACGGGTTCCTAAAGACCCGCTCTTGTGGCCTCAGGAAAGGCCAGTCCCCATGCGAGTTGCTAGGGGACCTCTCGGGATTCCTCTCCCGTCCATGCCGGGGCCTCAGTCCTTGTGTGGATTCGGGACCGGAACCTGAGGATTCCTCTCCAGTGTTGCCATGGATCTTGGGGTGCTTCTGAGTCTCCCCAGGGGAGTTAGGCCTCGTCTCGAGTGGGGGCATGGACGTGCGTTTTCCTCCCGAGCTGCAGCAGTAGTGTCACGCTTCCTGTCACGTGGATCAAGGGATCTGTGCTTTTCCCTCGAGGCTGTCCCTCGAGGCTTTCCCACGAGGCTTTCCCACAGGGCTGTGCCACGTGCCACATTGGTGTGAGTCGATCCTCGGCGTGAAAGACGAGACGGTGAAGGGAAAAGAGGTTCCTCTGGAATGGACTGAGACATCTGGGGGACTCTTGGAATGGTGGCACGACCCTGGAGTTCCTCTCGCCGTTCCTGTTGAGAGGGCCTCCTCTTGAGATGCGACGGGAACGCCGGGAACTCTTTCCCGACGAAGCAGGGAAAGGATCCCTCATCTCGAGCTACGAGGCGGAAACGGGGCTCCTCTGGATGTGGGCGGGACCCTCGTGTTTCCCCTCGAGTGGAGACGGGTATGTCGGGGAACTTCTTGATTTGCACCAAGGGTGTGAAGGACCCTTTCGAAGTTCCATAGGGGAGGTGTGGTCAGCCTCGAGACGCCTCAGCGGAAATGGGCCTCATCTCGCCTGGAGGGGAGAACCTCCCTGATTTTCTCGAGTTGCGGCAGGTCTTCTCGAGGTACGACGGGTTCCTAGGGACCCGCTCTTGTGGCCTCAGGAAAGGCCAGTCCCCATGCGAGTTGCTAGGGGACCTCTCGGGATTCCTCTCCCGTCCATGCCGGGGCCTCAGTCCTTGTGTGGAGTCGGGGCCGGAACCTGAGGATTCCTCTCCAGTGTTGCCATGGATCTTGGGGTGCTTCTGAGTCTCCCCAGGGGAGTCAGGCCTCGTCTCGAGTGGGGGCATGCACGTGCGTTTTCCTCCCGAGCTGCAGCAGTAGTGTCACGCTTCCTGTCACGTGGATCAAGGGATCTGTGGCTTTCCCTCGAGGCTGTCCCTCGAGGCTTTCCCACGAGGCTTTCCCACAGGGCTGTGCCACGTGCCACCTTGGTGTGAGTCGATCCTCGGCGTGAAAGACGAGACGGTGAAGGGAAAAGAGGTTCCTCTGGAATGGACTGAGACATCTGGGGGACTCTTGGAATGGTGGCACGACCCTGAAGTTCCTCTAGCGGTTCCTGTTGAGAGGGCCTCTTCTTGAGATGCGACGGGAACGCCGGGAACTCTTTCCCGCCGAAGCAGGTAAAGGATCCCTCATCTCGAGCTACGAGGCGGAAACGGGGCTCCTCTGGATGTGGGCGGGACCCTCGTGTTTCCCCTCGAGTGGAGACGGGTATGTCGGGGAACTTCTTGATTTGCACCAAGGGTGTGAAGGACCCTTTCGAAGTTCCAGAGGGGAGGTGTGATCAGCCTCGAGACGCCTCAGCGGAAATGGGCCTCAACTCGCCTGGAGGGGAGAACCTCCTGGATTTTCTCGAGATGCGGCAGGTCTTCTCGAGTTACGACGGGGACCTCAGGGACCCGCTCTGGTGGCCTCAGGAAAGGCCAGTCCCCATGCGAGTTGCTAGGGGACCTCTCGGGATTCCTCTCCCGTCCATGCCGGGGCCTCAGTCCTCGTGTGGAGTCGGGGCCGGAACATGAGGATTCCTCTCCAGTGTTCCCATGGATCTTGGGTGCCTCTGAGTCTCCCCAGGGGAGTCAGGCCTCGTCTCGAGTGGGGGCATGCACGTGCGCTTTCCTCCCGAGCTGCAGCAGTAGTGTCACGCTTCCTGTCACGTGGATCAAGGGATCTGTGGCTTTCCCTCAAGGCTGTCCCTCGAGGCTTTCCCACGAGCCTTTCCCACAGGGCTGTGCCACGTGTCACATGGTGTGAGTAGATCCTCGGCGTGAAAGACGAGCCGGTGAAGGAAAAAGAGGTTCCTCTGGAATGGACTGAGACATCTGGGGGACTCTTGGAATGGTGGCACGACCCTGGAGTTCCTCTCCCCGTTCCTGTTGAGAGGGCCTCCTCTTGTGATGCGACGGGAACGCCGGGAACCCTTTCCCGACGAAGCAGGGAAAGCATCCCTCATCTCGAGCTACGAGGCGGAAACGGGGCTCCTCTGGATGTGGGCGGGACCCTCCTGTTTCCTCTCGAGTGGAGACGGGTATGTCGGGGAACTTCTTGATTTGCACCAAGGGTGTGAAGGACCCTTTCGAAGTTCCAGAGGGGAGGTGTGATCAGCCTCGAGACGCCTCAGCAGAAATGGGCCTCCTCTCGCCTGGAGGGGAGAACCTCCTGGATTTTCTCGAGTTGCGGCAGGTCTTCTCGAGTTACGACGGGGACCTCAGGGACCCGCTCTGGTGGCCTCAGGAAAGTCCAGTCCCCATGCGAGTTGCTAGGGGCCCTCTCAGGATTCCTCTCCGTCCATGCCGGGGCCTAAGACCTTGTGTGGAGTCGGGGCCGGAACCTGAGGATTCCTGTCCAGTGTTGCCATGGATCTTGGGGTGCTTCTGAGTCTCCCCAGGGGAGTCAGGCCTCGTCTCGAGTGGGGGCATGCGCGTGCGCTTTCCTCCCGAGCTGCAGCAGTAGTGTCACGCTTCCTGTCACGTGGATCAAGGGATCTGTGGCCTTACCTCGAGGCTGTCCCTCGAGGCTTTCCCACGAGGCTTTCCCACAGGGCTGTGCCACGTGTCACCTTGGTGTGAGTCGATCCCCGGCGTGAAAGACGAGCCGGTGAAGGGAAAAGAGGTTCCTCTGGAATGGACTGAGACATCTGGGGGACTCTTGGAATGGTGGCAGGACCCTGGAGTTCCTATCGCCGTTCCTGTTGAGAGGGCCTCCTCTTGTGATGCGCCGGGAACGCCGGGAACTCTTTCCCGATGAAGCAGGGAAAGGATCCCTCATCTCGAGCTACGAGGCGGAAATGGGGCTCCTCTGGATGTGGGCGGGACCTTCGTGTTTCCTCTCGAGTGATGACGGGTATGTCGGGAACTTCTTGATTTGCACCAAGGGTGTGAAGGACCCTTTCGAAGTTCCAGAGGGGAAGTGTGATCAGCCTCGAGACGCCTCAGCGGAAATGGGCCTCATCTCGCCTGGAGGGAAGAACCTCCCTGATTTTCTCGAGTTGCAGCAGGTCTTCTCGAGGTTCGACGGGTTCCTAAAGACCCGCTCTTGTGGCCTCAGGAAAGGCCAGTCCCCATGCGAGTTGCTAGGGGACCTCTCGGGATTCCTCTCCCGTCCATGCCGGGGCCTCAGTCCTTGTGTGGATTCGGGACCGGAACCTGAGGATTCCTCTCCAGTGTTGCCATGGATCTTGGGGTGCTTCTGAGTCTCCCCAGGGGAGTTAGGCCTCGTCTCGAGTGGGGGCATGGACGTGCGTTTTCCTCCCGAGCTGCAGCAGTAGTGTCACGCTTCCTGTCACGTGGATCAAGGGATCTGTGCTTTTCCCTCGAGGCTGTCCCTCGAGGCTTTCCCACGAGGCTTTCCCACAGGGCTGTGCCACGTGCCACATTGGTGTGAGTCGATCCTCGGCGTGAAAGACGAGACGGTGAAGGGAAAAGAGGTTCCTCTGGAATGGACTGAGACATCTGGGGGACTCTTGGAATGGTGGCACGACCCTGGAGTTCCTCTCGCCGTTCCTGTTGAGAGGGCCTCTTCTTGAGATGCGACGGGAACGCCGGGAACTCTTTCCCGACGAAGCAGGGAAAGGATCCCTCATCTCGAGCTACGAGGCGGAAACGGGGCTCCTCTGGATGTGGGCGGGACCCTCGTGTTTCCCCTCGAGTGGAGACGGGTATGTCGGGGAACTTCTTGATTTGCACCAAGGGTGTGAAGGACCCTTTCGAAGTTCCATAGGGGAGGTGTGGTCAGCCTCGAGACGCCTCAGCGGAAATGGGCCTCATCTCGCCTGGAGGGGAGAACCTCCCTGATTTTCTCGAGTTGCGGCAGGTCTTCTCGAGGTACGACGGGTTCCTAGGGACCCGCTCTTGTGGCCTCAGGAAAGGCCAGTCCCCATGCGAGTTGCTAGGGGACCTCTCGGGATTCCTCTCCCGTCCATGCCGGGGCCTCAGTCCTTGTGTGGAGTCGGGGCCGGAACCTGAGGATTCCTCTCCAGTGTTGCCATGGATCTTGGGGTGCTTCTGAGTCTCCCCAGGGGAGTCAGGCCTCGTCTCGAGTGGGGGCATGCACGTGCGTTTTCCTCCCGAGCTGCAGCAGTAGTGTCACGCTTCCTGTCACGTGGATCAGGGGATCTGTGGCTTTCCCTCGAGGCTGTCCCTCGAGGCTTTCCCACGAGGCTTTCCCACAGGGCTGTGCCACGTGCCACATTGGTGTGAGTCGATCCTCGGCGTGAAAGACGAGACGGTGAAGGGAAAAGAGGTTCCTCTGGAATGGACTGAGACATCTGGGGGACTCTTGGAATGGTGGCACGACCCTGAAGTTCCTCTAGCGGTTCCTGTTGAGAGGGTCTCTTCTTGAGATGCGACGGGAACGCCGGGAACTCTTTCCCGCCGAAGCAGGTAAAGGATCCCTCATCTCGAGCTACGAGGCGGAAACGGGGCTCCTCTGGATGTGGGCGGGACCCTCGTGTTTCCCCTCGAGTGGAGACGGGTATGTCGGGGAACTTCTTGATTTGCACCAAGGGTGTGAAGGACCCTTTCGAAGTTCCAGAGGGGAGGTGTGATCAGCCTCGAGACGCCTCAGCGGAAATGGGCCTCAACTCGCCTGGAGGGGAGAACCTCCTGGATTTTCTCGAGATGCGGCAGGTCTTCTCGAGTTACGACGGGGACCGCAGGGACCCGCTCTGGTGGCCTCAGGAAAGGCCAGTCCCCATGCGAGTTGCTAGGGGACCTCTCGGGATTCCTCTCCCGTCCATGCCGGGGCCTCAGTCCTCGTGTGGAGTCGGGGCCGGAACATGAGGATTCCTCTCCAGTGTTCCCATGGATCTTGGGTGCCTCTGAGTCTCCCCAGGGGAGTCAGGCCTCGTCTCGAGTGGGGGCATGCACGTGCGCTTTCCTCCCGAGCTGCAGCAGTAGTGTCACGCTTCCTGTCACGTGGATCAAGGTATCTGTGGCTTTCCCTCAAGGCTGTCCCTCGAGGCTTTCCCACGAGCCTTTCCCACAGGGCTGTGCCACGTGTCACATGGTGTGAGTAGATCCTCGGCGTGAAAGACGAGCCGGTGAAGGAAAAAGAGGTTCCTCTGGAATGGACTGAGACATCCGGGGGACTCTTGGAATGGTGGCACGACCCTGGAGTTCCTCTCCCCGTTCCTGTTGAGAGGGCCTCCTCTTGTGATGCGACGGGAACGCCGGGAACCCTTTCCCGACGAAGCAGGGAAAGCATCCCTCATCTCGAGCTACGAGGCGGAAACGGGGCTCCTCTGGATGTGGGCGGGACCCTCCTGTTTCCTCTCGAGTGGAGACGGGTATGTCGGGGAACTTCTTGATTTGCACCAAGGGTGTGAAGGACCCTTTCGAAGTTCCAGAGGGGAGGTGTGATCAGCCTCGAGACGCCTCAGCGGAAATGGGCCTCATCTCGCCTGGAGGGGAGAATCTCCTGGATTTTCTCGAGTTGCGGCAGGTCTTCTCGAGTTACGACGGGTCCTCAGGGACCCGCTCTGGTGGCCTCAGGAAAGGCCAGTCCCCATGCGAGTTGTTAGGGGACATCTCGGGATTCCTCTCCCGTCCATGCCGGGGCCTCAGTCCTTGTGTGGAGTCGGGGCCGGAACCTGAGGATTCCTCTCAAGTGTTGCCATGGATCTTGGGTGCTTCTGAGTCTCCCCAGGGGAGTCAGGCCTCGTCTCGAGTGGGGGCATGCACGTGCGCTTTCTTCCCGTGCTGCAGCAGTAGTGTCACGCTTCCTGTCACGTGGATCAAGGGATCTGTGGCTTTCCCACGAGGCTGTCCCTCGAGGCTTTCCCACGAGGCTTTCCCACAGGGCTGTGCCACGTGCCACCTTGGTGTGAGTCGATCCTCGGCGTGAAAGACGAGACGGTGAAGGGAAAAGAGGTTCCTCTGGAATGGACTGAGACATCTGGGGGACTCTTGGAATGGTGGCACGACCCTGAAGTTCCTCTAGCGGTTCCTGTTGAGAGGGCCTCTTCTTGAGATGCGACGGGAACGCCGGGAACTCTTTCCCGCCGAAGCAGGTAAAGGATCCCTCATCTCGAGCTACGAGGCGGAAACGGGGCTCCTCTGGATGTGGGCGGGACCCTCGTGTTTCCCCTCGAGTGGAGACGGGTATGTCGGGGAACTTCTTGATTTGCACCAAGGGTGTGAAGGACCCTTTCGAAGTTCCAGAGGGGAGGTGTGATCAGCCTCGAGACGCCTCAGCGGAAATGGGCCTCAACTCGCCTGGAGGGGAGAACCTCCTGGATTTTCTCGAGATGCGGCAGGTCTTCTCGAGTTACGACGGGGACCTCAGGGACCCGCTCTGGTGGCCTCAGGAAAGGCCAGTCCCCATGCGAGTTGCTAGGGGACCTCTCGGGATTCCTCTCCCGTCCATGCCGGGGCCTCAGTCCTCGTGTGGAGTCGGGGCCGGAACATGAGGATTCCTCTCCAGTGTTCCCATGGATCTTGGGTGCCTCTGAGTCTCCCCAGGGGAGTCAGGCCTCGTCTCGAGTGGGGGCATGCACGTGCGCTTTCCTCCCGAGCTGCAGCAGTAGTGTCACGCTTCCTGTCACGTGGATCAAGGGATCTGTGGCTTTCCCTCAAGGCTGTCCCTCGAGGCTTTCCCACGAGCCTTTCCCACAGGGCTGTGCCACGTGTCACATGGTGTGAGTAGATCCTCGGCGTGAAAGACGAGCCGGTGAAGGAAAAAGAGGTTCCTCTGGAATGGACTGAGACATCTGGGGGACTCTTGGAATGGTGGCACGACCCTGGAGTTCCTCTCCCCGTTCCTGTTGAGAGGGCCTCCTCTTGTGATGCGACGGGAACGCCGGGAACCCTTTCCCGACGAAGCAGGGAAAGCATCCCTCATCTCGAGCTACGAGGCGGAAACGGGGCTCCTCTGGATGTGGGCGGGACCCTCCTGTTTCCTCTCGAGTGGAGACGGGTATGTCGGGGAACTTCTTGATTTGCACCAAGGGTGTGAAGGACCCTTTCGAAGTTCCAGAGGGGAGGTGTGATCAGCCTCGAGACGCCTCAGCAGAAATGGGCCTCCTCTCGCCTGGAGGGGAGAACCTCCTGGATTTTCTCGAGTTGCGGCAGGTCTTCTCGAGTTACGACGGGGACCTCAGGGACCCGCTCTGGTGGCCTCAGGAAAGTCCAGTCCCCATGCGAGTTGCTAGGGGCCCTCTCAGGATTCCTCTCCGTCCATGCCGGGGCCTAAGACCTTGTGTGGAGTCGGGGCCGGAACCTGAGGATTCCTGTCCAGTGTTGCCATGGATCTTGGGGTGCTTCTGAGTCTCCCCAGGGGAGTCAGGCCTCGTCTCGAGTGGGGGCATGCGCGTGCGCTTTCCTCCCGAGCTGCAGCAGTAGTGTCACGCTTCCTGTCACGTGGATCAAGGGATCTGTGGCCTTACCTCGAGGCTGTCCCTCGAGGCTTTCCCACGAGGCTTTCCCACAGGGCTGTGCCACGTGTCACCTTGGTGTGAGTCGATCCCCGGCGTGAAAGACGAGCCGGTGAAGGGAAAAGAGGTTCCTCTGGAATGGACTGAGACATCTGGGGGACTCTTGGAATGGTGGCAGGACCCTGGAGTTCCTATCGCCGTTCCTGTTGAGAGGGCCTCCTCTTGTGATGCGCCGGGAACGCCGGGAACTCTTTCCCGATGAAGCAGGGAAAGGATCCCTCATCTCGAGCTACGAGGCGGAAATGGGGCTCCTCTGGATGTGGGCGGGACCTTCGTGTTTCCTCTCGAGTGATGACGGGTATGTCGGGAACTTCTTGATTTGCACCAAGGGTGTGAAGGACCCTTTCGAAGTTCCAGAGGGGAAGTGTGATCAGCCTCGAGACGCCTCAGCGGAAATGGGCCTCATCTCGCCTGGAGGGAAGAACCTCCCTGATTTTCTCGAGTTGCAGCAGGTCTTCTCGAGGTTCGACGGGTTCCTAAAGACCCGCTCTTGTGGCCTCAGGAAAGGCCAGTCCCCATGCGAGTTGCTAGGGGACCTCTCGGGATTCCTCTCCCGTCCATGCCGGGGCCTCAGTCCTTGTGTGGATTCGGGACCGGAACCTGAGGATTCCTCTCCAGTGTTGCCATGGATCTTGGGGTGATTCTGAGTCTCCCCAGGGGAGTTAGGCCTCGTCTCGAGTGGGGGCATGGACGTGCGTTTTCCTCCCGAGCTGCAGCAGTAGTGTCACGCTTCCTGTCACGTGGATCAAGGGATCTGTGCTTTTCCCTCGAGGCTGTCCCTCGAGGCTTTCCCACGAGGCTTTCCCACAGGGCTGTGCCACGTGCCACATTGGTGTGAGTCGATCCTCGGCGTGAAAGACGAGACGGTGAAGGGAAAAGAGGTTCCTCTGGAATGGACTGAGACATCTGGGGGACTCTTGGAATGGTGGCACGACCCTGGAGTTCCTCTCGCCGTTCCTGTTGAGAGGGCCTCTTCTTGAGATGCGACGGGAACGCCGGGAACTCTTTCCCGACGAAGCAGGGAAAGGATCCCTCATCTCGAGCTACGAGGCGGAAACGGGGCTCCTCTGGATGTGGGCGGGACCCTCGTGTTTCCCCTCGAGTGGAGACGGGTATGTCGGGGAACTTCTTGATTTGCACCAAGGGTGTGAAGGACCCTTTCGAAGTTCCATAGGGGAGGTGTGGTCAGCCTCGAGACGCCTCAGCGGAAATGGGCCTCATCTCGCCTGGAGGGGAGAACCTCCCTGATTTTCTCGAGTTGCGGCAGGTCTTCTCGAGGTACGACGGGTTCCTAGGGACCCGCTCTTGTGGCCTCAGGAAAGGCCAGTCCCCATGCGAGTTGCTAGGGGACCTCTCGGGATTCCTCTCCCGTCCATGCCGGGGCCTCAGTCCTTGTGTGGAGTCGGGGCCGGAACCTGAGGATTCCTCTCCAGTGTTGCCATGGATCTTGGGGTGCTTCTGAGTCTCCCCAGGGGAGTCAGGCCTCGTCTCGAGTGGGGGCATGCACGTGCGTTTTCCTCCCGAGCTGCAGCAGTAGTGTCACGCTTCCTGTCACGTGGATCAGGGGATCTGTGGCTTTCCCTCGAGGCTGTCCCTCGAGGCTTTCCCACGAGGCTTTCCCACAGGGCTGTGCCACGTGCCACATTGGTGTGAGTCGATCCTCGGCGTGAAAGACGAGACGGTGAAGGGAAAAGAGGTTCCTCTGGAATGGACTGAGACATCTGGGGGACTCTTGGAATGGTGGCACGACCCTGAAGTTCCTCTAGCGGTTCCTGTTGAGAGGGCCTCTTCTTGAGATGCGACGGGAACGCCGGGAACTCTTTCCCGCCGAAGCAGGTAAAGGATCCCTCATCTCGAGCTACGAGGCGGAAACGGGGCTCCTCTGGATGTGGGCGGGACCCTCGTGTTTCCCCTCGAGTGGAGACGGGTATGTCGGGGAACTTCTTGATTTGCACCAAGGGTGTGAAGGACCCTTTCGAAGTTCCAGAGGGGAGGTGTGATCAGCCTCGAGACGCCTCAGCGGAAATGGGCCTCAACTCGCCTGGAGGGGAGAACCTCCTGGATTTTCTCGAGATGCGGCAGGTCTTCTCGAGTTACGACGGGGACCGCAGGGACCCGCTCTGGTGGCCTCAGGAAAGGCCAGTCCCCATGCGAGTTGCTAGGGGACCTCTCGGGATTCCTCTCCCGTCCATGCCGGGGCCTCAGTCCTCGTGTGGAGTCGGGGCCGGAACATGAGGATTCCTCTCCAGTGTTCCCATGGATCTTGGGTGCCTCTGAGTCTCCCCAGGGGAGTCAGGCCTCGTCTCGAGTGGGGGCATGCACGTGCGCTTTCCTCCCGAGCTGCAGCAGTAGTGTCACGCTTCCTGTCACGTGGATCAAGGGATCTGTGGCTTTCCCTCAAGGCTGTCCCTCGAGGCTTTCCCACGAGCCTTTCCCACAGGGCTGTGCCACGTGTCACATGGTGTGAGTAGATCCTCGGCGTGAAAGACGAGCCGGTGAAGGAAAAAGAGGTTCCTCTGGAATGGACTGAGACATCCGGGGGACTCTTGGAATGGTGGCACGACCCTGGAGTTCCTCTCCCCGTTCCTGTTGAGAGGGCCTCCTCTTGTGATGCGACGGGAACGCCGGGAACCCTTTCCCGACGAAGCAGGGAAAGCATCCCTCATCTCGAGCTACGAGGCGGAAACGGGGCTCCTCTGGATGTGGGCGGGACCCTCCTGTTTCCTCTCGAGTGGAGACGGGTATGTCGGGGAACTTCTTGATTTGCACCAAGGGTGTGAAGGACCCTTTCGAAGTTCCAGAGGGGAGGTGTGATCAGCCTCGAGACGCCTCAGCGGAAATGGGCCTCATCTCGCCTGGAGGGGAGAATCTCCTGGATTTTCTCGAGTTGCGGCAGGTCTTCTCGAGTTACGACGGGTCCTCAGGGACCCGCTCTGGTGGCCTCAGGAAAGGCCAGTCCCCATGCGAGTTGTTAGGGGACATCTCGGGATTCCTCTCCCGTCCATGCCGGGGCCTCAGTCCTTGTGTGGAGTCGGGGCCGGAACCTGAGGATTCCTCTCAAGTGTTGCCATGGATCTTGGGTGCTTCTGAGTCTCCCCAGGGGAGTCAGGCCTCGTCTCGAGTGGGGGCATGCACGTGCGCTTTCTTCCCGTGCTGCAGCAGTAGTGTCACGCTTCCTGTCACGTGGATCAAGGGATCTGTGGCTTTCCCACGAGGCTGTCCCTCGAGGCTTTCCCACGAGGCTTTCCCACAGGGCTGTGCCACGTGTCACCTTGGTGTGAGTCGATCCTCGGCGTGAAAGACGAGCCGGTGAAGGGAAAAGAGGTTCCTCTGGAATGGACTGAGACATCTGGGGGACTCTTGCAATGGTGGCACGACCCTGGAGTTCCTCTCGCCGTTCCTGTTGAGAGGGCCTCCTCTTGAGATGGGACGGGAACGCCGGGAACTCTTTCCCGACGAAGCAGGGAAAGGATCCCTCATCTCGAGCTACGAGGCGGAAACGGGGCTCCTCTGGATGTGGACGGGACCCTCGTGTTTCCTCTCGAGTGGAGACGGGTATGTCGGGGAACTTCTTGATTTGCACCAAGGGTGTGAAGGACCCTTTCGAAGTTCCAGAGGGGAGGTGTGATCAGCCTCGAGACGCCTCAGCGGAAATGGGCCTCATCTCGCCTGGAGGGGAGAACCTCCTGGATTTCCTCGAGTTGCGGCAGGTCTTCTCCAGTTACGACGGGGACCTCAGGGACCCGCTCTGGTGGCCTCAGGAAAGGCCAGTCCCCATGCGAGTTGCTAGGGGACCTCTCGGGATTCCTCTCCCGTCCATGCCGGGGCCTCAGTCCTTGTGTGGAATCGTGGCCGGAACCTGAGGATTCCTCTGCAGTGTTGTCATGGATCTTGGGGGGCTTCTGAGTCTCCCCAGGGGAGTCAGGCCTCGTCTCGATTGGGGGCATGCACGTGCGCTTTCCTCCCGAGCTGCAGCAGTAGTGTCACGCTTCCTGTCACGTGGATCAAGGGACCTGTGGCTTTCCCTGAAGGCTGTCCCTCGAGGCTTTCCCACGAGGCATTCCCACAGGGCTGTGCCACGTGCCACCTTGGTGTGAGTCGATCCTCGGCGTGAAAGACGAGCGGGTGAAGGGAGAAGAGGTTCCTCTGGAATGGACCGAGACATCTGGGGGATTCTTGGAATGGTGGCACGACCCTGGAGTTCCTCTCGCCGTTCCTGTAGAGAGGGCCTCCTCTTGAGATGCGACGGGAACGCGGGGAACTCTTTCCCGACGAAGCAGGGAAAGGATCCCTCATCTCGAGCTACGAGGCGGAAACGGGGCTCCTCTGGATGTGGGCGGGACCCTCGTGTTTCCTCTCGAGTGGAGACGGGTATGTCGGGGAACTTCTTGATTTGCACCAAGGGTGTGAGGGACCCTTTCCACGTTCCAGAGGTGAGGTGTGATCAGCCTCGAGACGCCTCAGCGGAAATGGTCCTCATCTTGCCTGGAGGGGAGAACCTCCTGGATTTTCTCGAGTTGCGGCAGGTCTTCTCGAGTTACGACGGGGACCAAAGGGACCCACTCTGGTGGCCTCAGGAAAGGCCAGTCCCCATGCGAGTGGCTAGGGGACCTCTCGGGATTCCTCTCCCGTCCATGCCGGGTCCTCAGTCCTTGTGTGGAGTCGGGGCCGGAACCTGAGGATTCCTCTCCAGTGTTGCCATGGATCTTGGGTGCCTCTGAGTCTCCCCAGGGGAGTCAGGCCTCGTCTCGAGTGGGGGCATGCACGTGCGCTTTCCTCCCGAGCTGCAGCAGTAGTGTCACGCTTCCTGTCACGTGGATCAAGGGATCTGTGGCTTTCCCTCAAGGCTGTCCCTCGAGGCTTTCCCACGAGGCATTCCCACAGGGCTGTGCCACGTGCCACCTTGGTGTGAGTCGATCCTCGGCGTGAAAGACGAGCGGGTGAAGGGAGAAGAGGTTCCTCTGGAATGGACCGAGACATCTGGGGGATTCTTGGTATGGTAGTACGACCCTGGAGTTCCTCTCGCCGTTCCTGTAGAGAGGGCCTCCTCTTGAGATGCGACGGGAACGCCGGGAACTCTTTCCCGACGAAGCAGGGAAAGGATCCCTCATCTCGAGCTATGAGGCGGAAACGGGGCTCCTCTGGATGTGGACGGGACCCTCGTGTTTCCTCTCGAGTGGAGACGGGTATGTCGGGGAACTTCTTGATTTGCACCAAGGGTGTGAAGGACCCTTTCGAAGTTCCAGAGGGGAGGTGTGATCAGCCTCGAGGCGCCTCAGCGGAAATGGGCCTCATCTCGCCTGGATGGGAGAACCTCCTGGATTTTCTCGAGTTGCGGCAGGTCTTCTCCAGTTACGACGGGGACCTCAGGGACCCGCTCTGGTGGCCTCAGGAAAGGCCAGTCCCCATGCGAGTTGCTAGGGGACCTCTCGGGATTCCTCTCCCTTCCATGCCGGGGCCTCAGTCCTTGTGTGGAATCGTGGCCGGAACCTGAGGATTCCTCTCCAGTGTTGCCATGGATCTTGGGGTTCTTCTGAGTCTCCCCAGGGGAGTCAGGCCTCGTCTCGAGTGGGGGCATGCACGTGCGCTTTCCTCCCGAGCTGCAGCAGTAGTGTCACGCTTCCAGTCACGTGGATCAAGGGATCTGTGGATTTCCCTCGAGGCTGTCCCTCGAGGCTTTCCCACGAGGCTTTCCTACAGGGCTGTGCCACGTGCCACCTTGGTGTGAGTCGATCCTCGGCGTGAAAGACGAGCGGGTGAAGGGAGAAGAGGTTCCTCTGGAATGGACCGAGACATCTGGGGGACTCTTGGAATGGTGGCACGACCCTGGAGTTCCTCTCGCCGTTCCTGTAGAGAGGGCCTCCTCTTGAGATGCGACAGGAACGCCGGGAAATCTTTCCCGACGAAGCAGGGAAAGGATCCGTCATCTCGAGCTACGAGGCGGAAACGGGGCTCCTCTGGATGTGGACGGGACCCTCGTGTTTCCTCTCGAGTAGAGACGGGTATGTCGGGGAACTTCTTGATTTGCACCAAGGGTGTGAAGGACCCTTTCGAAGTTCCAGAGGGCAGGTGTGATCAGCCTCGAGACGCCTCAGCGGAAATGGGCCTCATCTCGCCTGGAGGGGAGAACCTCCTGGATTTTCTCGAGTTGCGGCAGGTCTTCTCCAGTTACGACGGGGACCTCAGGGTCCCGCTCTGGTGGCCTCAGGAAAGGCCAGTCCCCATGCGAGTTGCTAGGGGACCTCTGGGGATTCCTCACCCGTCCATGCCGGGGCCTCAGTCCTTGTGTGGAGTCGGGGCCGGAACCTGAGGATTCCTCTCCAGTGTTGCCATGAATCTTGGGTTGCTTCTGAGTCTCCCCAGGGGAGTCAGGCCTCGTCTCGAGTGGGGGCATGCACGTGCGCTTTCCTCCCGAGCTGCAGCAGTAGTGTCACGCTTCCTGTCACGTGGATCAAGGCATCTGTGGCTTTCCCTCGAGGCTGTCCCTCGAGGCTTTCCCACGAGGCTTTCCCACAGGGCAGTGCCACGTGCCACCTTGGTGTGAGTCGATCCTCGGCGTGAAAGACGAGCGGGTGAAGGGAGAAGAGGTTCCTCTGGAATGGACTGAGACATCTGGGGGTCTCTTGGAATGGTGGCACGACCCTGGAGTTCCTCTCGCCGTTCCTGTTGACAGGGCCTCCTCTTGGGATGCGACGGGAACGCCGGGAACTCTTTCCCGACGAAGCAGGGAAAGGATCCCTCATCTCGAGCTACGAGGCGGAAACGGGGCTCCTCTGGATGTGGGCGGGACCCTCGTGTTTCCTCTCGAGTGGAGACGGGTATGTCGGGGAACTTCTTGATTTGCACCAAGGGTGTGAAGGACCCTTTCCACGTTCCAGAGGTGAGGTGTGATCAGCCTCGAGACGCCTCAGCGGAAATGGTCCTCATCTCGCCTGGAGGGGAGAACCTCCTGGACTTTCTCGAGTTGCAGCAGGTCTTCTCGAGTTACCACGGGGACCTCAGGGACCTGCTCTGGTGGCCTCAGGAAAGGCCAGTCCCCATGCGAGTTGCTAGGGGACCTCTCGGGATTCCTCTCCCGTCCATGCCGGGGCCTCAGTCCTTGTGTGGAGTCGTGGCCGGAACCTGAGGATTCCTCTGCAGTGTTGCCATGGATCTTGGGGGGCTTCTGAGTCTCCCCAGGGGAGTCAGGCCTCGTCTCGAGTGGGGGCATGCACGTGCGCTTTCCTCCCGAGCTGCAGCAGTAGTGTCACGCTTCCTGTCACGTGGATCAAGGGACCTGTGGCTTTCCCTGGAGGCTGTCCCTCGAGGCTTTCCCACGAGGCATTCCACAGGGCTGTGCCACGTGCCACCTTGGTGTGAGTTGATCCTCGGCGTGAAAGACGAGCGGGTGAAGGGAGAAGAGGTTCCTCTGGAATGGACCGAGACATCTGGGGGATTCTTGGAATGGTGGCACGACCCTGGAGTTCCTCTCGCCGTTCCTGTAGAGAGGGCCGCCTCTTGAGATGCGACGGGAACGCCGGGAACTCTTTCCCGACGAAGCAGGGAAAGGATCCCTCATCTCGAGCTACGAGGCGGAAACGGGGCTACTCTGGATGTGGACGGGACCCTCGTGTTTCCTCTCGAGTGGAGACGGGTATGTCGGGGAACTTCTTGATTTGCACCAAGGGTGTCAAGGACCCTTTCGAAGTTCCAGAGGGGAGGTGTGATCAGCCTCGAGACGCCTCAGCGGAAATGGGCCTCATCTCGCCTGGAGGGGAGAACCTCCTGGATTTTCTCGAGTTGCGGCAGGTCTTCTCCAGTTACGACGGGGACCTCAGGGACCCGCTCTGGTGGCCTCAGGAAAGGCCAGTCCCCATGCGAGTTGCTAGGGGACCTCTCGGGATTCCTCTCCCTTCCATGCCGGGGCCTCAGTCCTTGTGTGGAGTCGGGGCCGGAACCTCAGGATTCCTCTCCAGTGTTGCCATGGATCTTGGGGGGCTTCTGAGTCTCCCCAGGGGAGTCAGGCCTCGTCTCGAGTGGGGGCATGCACGTGCGCTTTCCTCCCGAGCTGCAGCAGTAGTGTCACGCTTCCAGTCACGTGGATCAAGGGATCTGTGGATTTCCCTCGAGGCTGTCCCTCGAGGCTTTCCCACGAGGCTTTCCCACAGGGCTGTGCCACGTGCCACCTTGGTGTGAGTCGATCCTCGGCGTGAAAGACGAGCGGGTGAAGGGAGAAGAGGTTCCTCTGGAATGGACCGAGACATCTGGGGGACTCTTGGAATGGTGGCACGACCCTGGAGTTCCTCTCGCCGTTCCTGTAGAGAGGGCCTCCTCTTGAGATGCGACGGGAACGCCGGGAACTCTTTCCCGACGAAGCAGGGAAAGGATCCCTCATCTCGAGCTACGAGGCGGAAACGGGGCTCCTCTGGATGTGGACGGGACCCTCGTGTTTCCTCTCGAGTGGAGACGGGTATGTCGGGGAACTTCTTGATTTGCACCAAGGGTGTGAAGGACCCTTTCGAAGTTCCAGAGGGGAGGTGTGATCAGCCTCGAGACGCCTCAGCGGAAATGGGCCTCATCTCGCCTGGAGGGGAGAACCTCCTGGATTTTCTCGAGTTGCGGCAGGTCTTCTCCAGTTACGACGGGGACCTCAGGGACCCGCTCTGGTGGCCTCAGGAAAGGCCAGTCCCCATGCGAGTTGCTAGGGGACCTCTCGGGATTCCTCTCCCGTCCATGCCGGGGCCTCAGTCCTTGTGTGGATTTGGGGCCGGAACCTGAGGATTCCTCTCCAGTGTTGCCATGGATCTTGGGGTGCTTCTGAGTCTCCCCAGGGGAGTTAGGCCTCGTCTCGAGTGGGGGCATGGACGTGCGTTTTCCTCCCGAGCTGCAGCAGTAGTGTCACGCTTCCTGTCACGTGGATCAAGGGATCTGTGCTTTTCCCTCGAGGCTGTCCCTCGAGGCTTTCCCACGAGGCTTTCCCACAGGGCTGTGCCACGTGCCACATTGGTGTGAGTCGATCCTCGGCGTGAAAGACGAGACGGTGAAGGGAAAAGAGGTTCCTCTGGAATGGACTGAGACATCTGGGGGACTCTTGGAATGGTGGCACGACCCTGGAGTTCCTCTCGCCGTTCCTGTTGAGAGGGCCTCTTCTTGAGATGCGACGGGAACGCCGGGAACTCTTTCCCGACGAAGCAGGGAAAGGATCCCTCATCTCGAGCTACGAGGCGGAAACGGGGCTCCTCTGGATGTGGGCGGGACCCTCGTGTTTCCCCTCGAGTGGAGACGGGTATGTCGGGGAACTTCTTGATTTGCACCAAGGGTGTGAAGGACCCTTTCGAAGTTCCATAGGGGAGGTGTGGTCAGCCTCGAGACGCCTCAGCGGAAATGGGCCTCATCTCGCCTGGAGGGGAGAACCTCCCTGATTTTCTCGAGTTGCGGCAGGTCTTCTCGAGGTACGACGGGTTCCTAGGGACCCGCTCTTGTGGCCTCAGGAAAGGCCAGTCCCCATGCGAGTTGCTAGGGGACCTCTCGGGATTCCTCTCCCGTCCATGCCGGGGCCTCAGTCCTTGTGTGGAGTCGGGGCCGGAACCTGAGGATTCCTCTCCAGTGTTGCCATGGATCTTGGGGTGCTTCTGAGTCTCCCCAGGGGAGTCAGGCCTCGTCTCGAGTGGGGGCATGCACGTGCGTTTTCCTCCCGAGCTGCAGCAGTAGTGTCACGCTTCCTGTCACGTGGATCAAGGGATCTGTGGCTTTCCCTCGAGGCTGTCCCTCGAGGCTTTCCCACGAGGCTTTCCCACAGGGCTGTGCCACGTGCCACATTGGTGTGAGTCGATCCTCGGCGTGAAAGACGAGACGGTGAAGGGAAAAGAGGTTCCTCTGGAATGGACTGAGACATCTGGGGGACTCTTGGAATGGTGGCACGACCCTGAAGTTCCTCTAGCGGTTCCTGTTGAGAGGGCCTCTTCTTGAGATGCGACGGGAACGCCGGGAACTCTTTCCCGCCGAAGCAGGTAAAGGATCCCTCATCTCGAGCTACGAGGCGGAAACGGGGCTCCTCTGGATGTGGGCGGGACCCTCGTGTTTCCCCTCGAGTGGAGACGGGTATGTCGGGGAACTTCTTGATTTGCACCAAGGGTGTGAAGGACCCTTTCGAAGTTCCAGAGGGGAGGTGTGATCAGCCTCGAGACGCCTCAGCGGAAATGGGCCTCAACTCGCCTGGAGGGGAGAACCTCCTGGATTTTCTCGAGATGCGGCAGGTCTTCTCGAGTTACGACGGGGACCTCAGGGACCCGCTCTGGTGGCCTCAGGAAAGGCCAGTCCCCATGCGAGTTGCTAGGGGACCTCTCGGGATTCCTCTCCCGTCCATGCCGGGGCCTCAGTCCTCGTGTGGAGTCGGGGCCGGAACATGAGGATTCCTCTCCAGTGTTCCCATGGATCTTGGGTGCCTCTGAGTCTCCCCAGGGGAGTCAGGCCTCGTCTCGAGTGGGGGCATGCACGTGCGCTTTCCTCCCGAGCTGCAGCAGTAGTGTCACGCTTCCTGTCACGTGGATCAAGGGATCTGTGGCTTTCCCTCAAGGCTGTCCCTCGAGGCTTTCCCACGAGCCTTTCCCACAGGGCTGTGCCACGTGTCACATGGTGTGAGTAGATCCTCGGCGTGAAAGACGAGCCGGTGAAGGAAAAAGAGGTTCCTCTGGAATGGACTGAGACATCTGGGGGACTCTTGGAATGGTGGCACGACCCTGGAGTTCCTCTCCCCGTTCCTGTTGAGAGGGCCTCCTCTTGTGATGCGACGGGAACGCCGGGAACCCTTTCCCGACGAAGCAGGGAAAGCATCCCTCATCTCGAGCTACGAGGCGGAAACGGGGCTCCTCTGGATGTGGGCGGGACCCTCCTGTTTCCTCTCGAGTGGAGACGGGTATGTCGGGGAACTTCTTGATTTGCACCAAGGGTGTGAAGGACCCTTTCGAAGTTCCAGAGGGGAGGTGTGATCAGCCTCGAGACGCCTCAGCGGAAATGGGCCTCATCTCGCCTGGAGGGGAGAATCTCCTGGATTTTCTCGAGTTGCGGCAGGTCTTCTCGAGTTACGACGGGTCCTCAGGGACCCGCTCTGGTGGCCTCAGGAAAGGCCAGTCCCCATGCGAGTTGTTAGGGGACATCTCGGGATTCCTCTCCCGTCCATGCCGGGGCCTCAGTCCTTGTGTGGAGTCGGGGCCGGAACCTGAGGATTCCTCTCAAGTGTTGCCATGGATCTTGGGTGCTTCTGAGTCTCCCCAGGGGAGTCAGGCCTCGTCTCGAGTGGGGGCATGCACGTGCGCTTTCTTCCCGTGCTGCAGCAGTAGTGTCACGCTTCCTGTCACGTGGATCAAGGGATCTGTGGCTTTCCCACGAGGCTGTCCCTCGAGGCTTTCCCACGAGGCTTTCCCACAGGGCTGTGCCACGTGTCACCTTGGTGTGAGTCGATCCTCGGCGTGAAAGACGAGCCGGTGAAGGGAAAAGAGGTTCCTCTGGAATGGACTGAGACATCTGGGGGACTCTTGCAATGGTGGCACGACCCTGGAGTTCCTCTCGCCGTTCCTGTTGAGAGGGCCTCCTCTTGAGATGGGACGGGAACGCCGGGAACTCTTTCCCGACGAAGCAGGGAAAGGATCCCTCATCTCGAGCTACGAGGCGGAAACGGGGCTCCTCTGGATGTGGACGGGACCCTCGTGTTTCCTCTCGAGTGGAGACGGGTATGTCGGGGAACTTCTTGATTTGCACCAAGGGTGTGAAGGACCCTTTCGAAGTTCCAGAGGGGAGGTGTGATCAGCCTCGAGACGCCTCAGCGGAAATGGGCCTCATCTCGCCTGGAGGGGAGAACCTCCTGGATTTCCTCGAGTTGCGGCAGGTCTTCTCCAGTTACGACGGGGACCTCAGGGACCCGCTCTGGTGGCCTCAGGAAAGGCCAGTCCCCATGCGAGTTGCTAGGGGACCTCTCGGGATTCCTCTCCCGTCCATGCCGGGGCCTCAGTCCTTGTGTGGAATCGTGGCCGGAACCTGAGGATTCCTCTGCAGTGTTGTCATGGATCTTGGGGGGCTTCTGAGTCTCCCCAGGGGAGTCAGGCCTCGTCTCGATTGGGGGCATGCACGTGCGCTTTCCTCCCGAGCTGCAGCAGTAGTGTCACGCTTCCTGTCACGTGGATCAAGGGACCTGTGGCTTTCCCTGAAGGCTGTCCCTCGAGGCTTTCCCACGAGGCATTCCCACAGGGCTGTGCCACGTGCCACCTTGGTGTGAGTCGATCCTCGGCGTGAAAGACGAGCGGGTGAAGGGAGAAGAGGTTCCTCTGGAATGGACCGAGACATCTGGGGGATTCTTGGAATGGTGGCACGACCCTGGAGTTCCTCTCGCCGTTCCTGTAGAGAGGGCCTCCTCTTGAGATGCGACGGGAACGCGGGGAACTCTTTCCCGACGAAGCAGGGAAAGGATCCCTCATCTCGAGCTACGAGGCGGAAACGGGGCTCCTCTGGATGTGGGCGGGACCCTCGTGTTTCCTCTCGAGTGGAGACGGGTATGTCGGGGAACTTCTTGATTTGCACCAAGGGTGTGAGGGACCCTTTCCACGTTCCAGAGGTGAGGTGTGATCAGCCTCGAGACGCCTCAGCGGAAATGGTCCTCATCTTGCCTGGAGGGGAGAACCTCCTGGATTTTCTCGAGTTGCGGCAGGTCTTCTCGAGTTACGACGGGGACCAAAGGGACCCACTCTGGTGGCCTCAGGAAAGGCCAGTCCCCATGCGAGTGGCTAGGGGACCTCTCGGGATTCCTCTCCCGTCCATGCCGGGTCCTCAGTCCTTGTGTGGAGTCGGGGCCGGAACCTGAGGATTCCTCTCCAGTGTTGCCATGGATCTTGGGTGCCTCTGAGTCTCCCCAGGGGAGTCAGGCCTCGTCTCGAGTGGGGGCATGCACCTGCGCTTTCCTCCCGAGCTGCAGCAGTAGTGTCACGCTTCCTGTCACGTGGATCAAGGGATCTGTGGCTTTCCCTCCAGGCTGTCCCTCGAGGCTTTCCCACGAGGCATTCCCACAGGGCTGTGCCACGTGCCACCTTGGTGTGAGTCGATCCTCGGCGTGAAAGACGAGCGGGTGAAGGGAGAAGAGGTTCCTCTGGAATGGACCGAGACATCTGGGGGATTCTTGGTATGGTAGTACGACCCTGGAGTTCCTCTCGCCGTTCCTGTAGAGAGGGCCTCCTCTTGAGATGCGACGGGAACGCCGGGAACTCTTTCCCGACGAAGCAGGGAAAGGATCCCTCATCTCGAGCTAGGAGGCGGAAACGGGGCTCCTCTGGATGTGGACGGGACCCTCGTGTTTCCTCTCGAGTGGAGACGGGTATGTCGGGGAACTTCTTGATTTGCACCAAGGGTGTGAAGGACCCTTTCGAAGTTCCAGAGGGGAGGTGTGATCAGCCTCGAGGCGCCTCAGCGGAAATGGGCCTCATCTCGCCTGGATGGGAGAACCTCCTGGATTTTCTCGAGTTGCGGCAGGTCTTCTCCAGTTACGACGGGGACCTCAGGGACCCGCTCTGGTGGCCTCAGGAAAGGCCAGTCCCCATGCGAGTTGCTAGGGGACCTCTCGGGATTCCTCTCCCGTCCATGCCGGGGCCTCAGTCCTCGTGTGGAGTCGGGGCCGGAACATGAGGATTCCTCTCCAGTGTTCCCATGGATCTTGGGTGCCTCTGAGTCTCCCCAGGGGAGTCAGGCCTCGTCTCGAGTGGGGGCATGCACGTGCGCTTTCCTCCCGAGCTGCAGCAGTAGTGTCACGCTTCCTGTCACGTGGATCAAGGGATCTGTGGCTTTCCCTCAAGGCTGTCCCTCGAGGCTTTCCCACGAGCCTTTCCCACAGGGCTGTGCCACGTGTCACATGGTGTGAGTAGATCCTCGGCGTGAAAGACGAGCCGGTGAAGGAAAAAGAGGTTCCTCTGGAATGGACTGAGACATCTGGGGGACTCTTGGAATGGTGGCACGACCCTGGAGTTCCTCTCCCCGTTCCTGTTGAGAGGGCCTCCTCTTGTGATGCGACGGGAACGCCGGGAACCCTTTCCCGACGAAGCAGGGAAAGCATCCCTCATCTCGAGCTACGAGGCGGAAACGGGGCTCCTCTGGATGTGGGCGGGACCCTCCTGTTTCCTCTCGAGTGGAGACGGGTATGTCGGGGAACTTCTTGATTTGCACCAAGGGTGTGAAGGACCCTTTCGAAGTTCCAGAGGGGAGGTGTGATCAGCCTCGAGACGCCTCAGCGGAAATGGGCCTCATCTCGCCTGGAGGGGAGAATCTCCTGGATTTTCTCGAGTTGCGGCAGGTCTTCTCGAGTTACGACGGGTCCTCAGGGACCCGCTCTGGTGGCCTCAGGAAAGGCCAGTCCCCATGCGAGTTGTTAGGGGACATCTCGGGATTCCTCTCCCGTCCATGCCGGGGCCTCAGTCCTTGTGTGGAGTCGGGGCCGGAACCTGAGGATTCCTCTCAAGTGTTGCCATGGATCTTGGGTGCTTCTGAGTCTCCCCAGGGGAGTCAGGCCTCGTCTCGAGTGGGGGCATGCACGTGCGCTTTCTTCCCGTGCTGCAGCAGTAGTGTCACGCTTCCTGTCACGTGGATCAAGGGATCTGTGGCTTTCCCACGAGGCTGTCCCTCGAGGCTTTCCCACGAGGCTTTCCCACAGGGCTGTGCCACGTGTCACCTTGGTGTGAGTCGATCCTCGGCGTGAAAGACGAGCCGGTGAAGGGAAAAGAGGTTCCTCTGGAATGGACTGAGACATCTGGGGGACTCTTGCAATGGTGGCACGACCCTGGAGTTCCTCTCGCCGTTCCTGTTGAGAGGGCCTCCTCTTGAGATGGGACGGGAACGCCGGGAACTCTTTCCCGACGAAGCAGGGAAAGGATCCCTCATCTCGAGCTACGAGGCGGAAACGGGGCTCCTCTGGATGTGGACGGGACCCTCGTGTTTCCTCTCGAGTGGAGACGGGTATGTCGGGGAACTTCTTGATTTGCACCAAGGGTGTGAAGGACCCTTTCGAAGTTCCAGAGGGGAGGTGTGATCAGCCTCGAGACGCCTCAGCGGAAATGGGCCTCATCTCGCCTGGAGGGGAGAACCTCCTGGATTTCCTCGAGTTGCGGCAGGTCTTCTCCAGTTACGACGGGGACCTCAGGGACCCGCTCTGGTGGCCTCAGGAAAGGCCAGTCCCCATGCGAGTTGCTAGGGGACCTCTCGGGATTCCTCTCCCGTCCATGCCGGGGCCTCAGTCCTTGTGTGGAATCGTGGCCGGAACCTGAGGATTCCTCTGCAGTGTTGTCATGGATCTTGGGGGGCTTCTGAGTCTCCCCAGGGGAGTCAGGCCTCGTCTCGATTGGGGGCATGCACGTGCGCTTTCCTCCCGAGCTGCAGCAGTAGTGTCACGCTTCCTGTCACGTGGATCAAGGGACCTGTGGCTTTCCCTGAAGGCTGTCCCTCGAGGCTTTCCCACGAGGCATTCCCACAGGGCTGTGCCACGTGCCACCTTGGTGTGAGTCGATCCTCGGCGTGAAAGACGAGCGGGTGAAGGGAGAAGAGGTTCCTCTGGAATGGACCGAGACATCTGGGGGATTCTTGGAATGGTGGCACGACCCTGGAGTTCCTCTCGCCGTTCCTGTAGAGAGGGCCTCCTCTTGAGATGCGACGGGAACGCGGGGAACTCTTTCCCGACGAAGCAGGGAAAGGATCCCTCATCTCGAGCTACGAGGCGGAAACGGGGCTCCTCTGGATGTGGGCGGGACCCTCGTGTTTCCTCTCGAGTGGAGACGGGTATGTCGGGGAACTTCTTGATTTGCACCAAGGGTGTGAGGGACCCTTTCCACGTTCCAGAGGTGAGGTGTGATCAGCCTCGAGACGCCTCAGCGGAAATGGTCCTCATCTTGCCTGGAGGGGAGAACCTCCTGGATTTTCTCGAGTTGCGGCAGGTCTTCTCGAGTTACGACGGGGACCAAAGGGACCCACTCTGGTGGCCTCAGGAAAGGCCAGTCCCCATGCGAGTGGCTAGGGGACCTCTCGGGATTCCTCTCCCGTCCATGCCGGGTCCTCAGTCCTTGTGTGGAGTCGGGGCCGGAACCTGAGGATTCCTCTCCAGTGTTGCCATGGATCTTGGGTGCCTCTGAGTCTCCCCAGGGGAGTCAGGCCTCGTCTCGAGTGGGGGCATGCACCTGCGCTTTCCTCCCGAGCTGCAGCAGTAGTGTCACGCTTCCTGTCACGTGGATCAAGGGATCTGTGGCTTTCCCTCAAGGCTGTCCCTCGAGGCTTTCCCACGAGGCATTCCCACAGGGCTGTGCCACGTGCCACCTTGGTGTGAGTCGATCCTCGGCGTGAAAGACGAGCGGGTGAAGGGAGAAGAGGTTCCTCTGGAATGGACCGAGACATCTGGGGGATTCTTGGTATGGTAGTACGACCCTGGAGTTCCTCTCGCCGTTCCTGTAGAGAGGGCCTCCTCTTGAGATGCGACGGGAACGCCGGGAACTCTTTCCCGACGAAGCAGGGAAAGGATCCCTCATCTCGAGCTAGGAGGCGGAAACGGGGCTCCTCTGGATGTGGACGGGACCCTCGTGTTTCCTCTCGAGTGGAGACGGGTATGTCGGGGAACTTCTTGATTTGCACCAAGGGTGTGAAGGACCCTTTCGAAGTTCCAGAGGGGAGGTGTGATCAGCCTCGAGGCGCCTCAGCGGAAATGGGCCTCATCTCGCCTGGATGGGAGAACCTCCTGGATTTTCTCGAGTTGCGGCAGGTCTTCTCCAGTTACGACGGGGACCTCAGGGACCCGCTCTGGTGGCCTCAGGAAAGGCCAGTCCCCATGCGAGTTGCTAGGGGACCTCTCGGGATTCCTCTCCCTTCCATGCCGGGGCCTCAGTCCTTGTGTGGAATCGTGGCCGGAACCTGAGGATTCCTCTCCAGTGTTGCCATGGATCTTGGGGTTCTTCTGAGTCTCCCCAGGGGAGTCAGGCCTCGTCTCGAGTGGGGGCATGCACGTGCGCTTTCCTCCCGAGCTGCAGCAGTAGTGTCACGCTTCCAGTCACGTGGATCAAGGGATCTGTGGATTTCCCTCGAGGCTGTCCCTCGAGGCTTTCCCACGAGGCTTTCCTACAGGGCTGTGCCACGTGCCACCTTGGTGTGAGTCGATCCTCGGCGTGAAAGACGAGCGGGTGAAGGGAGAAGAGGTTCCTCTGGAATGGACCGAGACATCTGGGGGACTCTTGGAATGGTGGCACGACCCTGGAGTTCCTCTCGCCGTTCCTGTAGAGAGGGCCTCCTCTTGAGATGCGACAGGAACGCCGGGAAATCTTTCCCGACGAAGCAGGGAAAGGATCCGTCATCTCGAGCTACGAGGCGGAAACGGGGCTCCTCTGGATGTGGACGGGACCCTCGTGTTTCCTCTCGAGTAGAGACGGGTATGTCGGGGAACTTCTTGATTTGCACCAAGGGTGTGAAGGACCCTTTCGAAGTTCCAGAGGGCAGGTGTGATCAGCCTCGAGACGCCTCAGCGGAAATGGGCCTCATCTCGCCTGGAGGGGAGAACCTCCTGGATTTTCTCGAGTTGCGGCAGGTCTTCTCCAGTTACGACGGGGACCTCAGGGTCCCGCTCTGGTGGCCTCAGGAAAGGCCAGTCTCCATGCGAGTTGCTAGGGGACCTCTCGGGATTCCTCACCCGTCCATGCCGGGGCCTCAGTCCTTGTGTGGAGTCGGGGCCGGAACCTGAGGATTCCTCTCCAGTGTTGCCATGAATCTTGGGTTGCTTCTGAGTCTCCCCAGGGGAGTCAGGCCTCGTCTCGAGTGGGGGCATGCACGTGCGCTTTCCTCCCGAGCTGCAGCAGTAGTGTCACGCTTCCTGTCACGTGGATCAAGGCATCTGTGGCTTTCCCTCGAGGCTGTCCCTCGAGGCTTTCCCACGAGGCTTTCCCACAGGGCAGTGCCACGTGCCACCTTGGTGTGAGTCGATCCTCGGCGTGAAAGACGAGCGGGTGAAGGGAGAAGAGGTTCCTCTGGAATGGACTGAGACATCTGGGGGTCTCTTGGAATGGTGGCACGACCCTGGAGTTCCTCTCGCCGTTCCTGTTGACAGGGCCTCCTCTTGGGATGCGACGGGAACGCCGGGAACTCTTTCCCGACGAAGCAGGGAAAGGATCCCTCATCTCGAGCTACGAGGCGGAAACGGGGCTCCTCTGGATGTGGGCGGGACCCTCGTGTTTCCTCTCGAGTGGAGACGGGTATGTCGGGGAACTTCTTGATTTGCACCAAGGGTGTGAAGGACCCTTTCCACGTTCCAGAGGTGAGGTGTGATCAGCCTCGAGACGCCTCAGCGGAAATGGTCCTCATCTCGCCTGGAGGGGAGAACCTCCTGGACTTTCTCGAGTTGCGGCAGGTCTTCTCGAGTTACCACGGGGACCTCAGGGACCTGCTCTGGTGGCCTCAGGAAAGGCCAGTCCCCATGCGAGTTGCTAGGGGACCTCTCGGGATTCCTCTCCCGTCCATGCCGGGGCCTCAGTCCTTGTGTGGAGTCGTGGCCGGAACCTGAGGATTCCTCTGCAGTGTTGCCATGGATCTTGGGGGGCTTCTGAGTCTCCCCAGGGGAGTCAGGCCTCGTCTCGAGTGGGGGCATGCACGTGCGCTTTCCTCCCGAGCTGCAGCAGTAGTGTCACGCTTCCTGTCACGTGGATCAAGGGACCTGTGGCTTTCCCTGGAGGCTGTCCCTCGAGGCTTTCCCACGAGGCATTCCACAGGGCTGTGCCACGTGCCACCTTGGTGTGAGTTGATCCTCGGCGTGAAAGACGAGCGGGTGAAGGGAGAAGAGGTTCCTCTGGAATGGACCGAGACATCTGGGGGATTCTTGGAATGGTGGCACGACCCTGGAGTTCCTCTCGCCGTTCCTGTAGAGAGGGCCGCCTCTTGAGATGCGACGGGAACGCCAGGAACTCTTTCCCGACGAAGCAGGGAAAGGATCCCTCATCTCGAGCTACGAGGCGGAAACGGGGCTCCTCTGGATGTGGACGGGACCCTCGTGTTTCCTCTCGAGTGGAGACGGGTATGTCGGGGAACTTCTTGATTTGCACCAAGGGTGTGAAGGACCCTTTCGAAGTTCCAGAGGGGAGGTGTGATCAGCCTCGAGACGCCTCAGCGGAAATGGGCCTCATCTCGCCTGGAGGGGAGAACCTCCTGGATTTTCTCGAGTTGCGGCAGGTCTTCTCCAGTTACGACGGGGACCTCAGGGACCCGCTCTGGTGGCCTCAGGAAAGGCCAGTCCCCATGCGAGTTGCTAGGGGACCTCTCGGGATTCCTCTCCCTTCCATGCCGGGGCCTCAGTCCTTGTGTGGAGTCGGGGCCGGAACCTCAGGATTCCTCTCCAGTGTTGCCATGGATCTTGGGGGGCTTCTGAGTCTCCCCAGGGGAGTCAGGCCTCGTCTCGAGTGGGGGCATGCACGTGCGCTTTCCTCCCGAGCTGCAGCAGTAGTGTCACGCTTCCAGTCACGTGGATCAAGGGATCTGTGGATTTCCCTCGAGGCTGTCCCTCGAGGCTTTCCCACGAGGCTTTCCCACAGGGCTGTGCCACGTGCCACCTTGGTGTGAGTCGATCCTCGGCGTGAAAGACGAGCGGGTGAAGGGAGAAGAGGTTCCTCTGGAATGGACCGAGACATCTGGGGGACTCTTGGAATGGTGGCACGACCCTGGAGTTCCTCTCGCCGTTCCTGTAGAGAGGGCCTCCTCTTGAGATGCGACGGGAACGCCGGGAACTCTTTCCCGACGAAGCAGGGAAAGGATCCCTCATCTCGAGCTACGAGGCGGAAACGGGGCTCCTCTGGATGTGGACGGGACCCTCGTGTTTCCTCTCGAGTGGAGACGGGTATGTCGGGGAACTTCTTGATTTGCACCAAGGGTGTGAAGGACCCTTTCGAAGTTCCAGAGGGGAGGTGTGATCAGCCTCGAGACGCCTCAGCGGAAATGGGCCTCATCTCGCCTGGAGGGGAGAACCTCCTGGATTTTCTCGAGTTGCGGCAGGTCTTCTCCAGTTACGACGGGGACCTCAGGGACCCGCTCTGGTGGCCTCAGGAAAGGCCAGTCCCCATGCGAGTTGCTAGGGGACCTCTCGGGATTCCTCTCCCGTCCATGCCGGGGCCTCAGTCCTTGTGTGGATTCGGGGCCGGAACCTGACGATTCCTCTCCAGTGTTGCCATGGATCTTGGGGGGCTTCTGAGTCTCCCCAGGGGAGTCAGGCCTCGTCTCGAGTGGGGGCATGCACGTGCGCTTTCCTCCCGAGCTGTAGCAGTAGTGGCACGCTTCCTGTCCCGTGGATCAAGGGATCTGTGGCTTTCCCTCGAGGCTGTCCCTCGAGGCTTTCCCACGAGGCATTCCCACAGGGCTGTGCCACGTGCCACCTTGGTGTGAGTCGATCCTCGGCGTGAAAGACGAGCGGGTGAAGGGAGAAGAGGTTCCTCTGGAATGGACTGAGATATCTGGGAGACTCTTGGAATGGTGGCACGACCCTGGAGTTCCTCTCGCCGTTCCTGTTGAGAGGGCCTCCTCTTGAGATGCGACGGAAACGCCGGGAACTCTTTCCCGACGAAGCAGGGAAAGGATCCCTCATCTCGAACTAGGAGGCGGAAACGGGGCTCCTCTGGATGTGGGCGGGACCCTCGTGTTTCCTCTCGAGTGGAGACGGGTATGTCGGGGAACTTCTTGATTTGCACCAAGGGTGTGAAGGACCCTTTCGAAGTTCCAGAGGGGAGGTGTGATCAGCCTCGAGACGCCTCAGCGGAAATGGGCCTCATCTCGCCTGGAGGGGAGAACCTCCTGGATTTTCTCGAGTTGCGGCAGGTCTTCTCGAGTTACCACGGGGACCTCAGGGACCTGCTCTGGTGGCCTCAGGAAAGGCCAGTCCCCATGCGAGTTGCTAGGGGACCTCTCGGGATTCCTCTCCCGTCCATGCCGGGGCCTCAGTCCTTGTGTGGAGTCGTGGCCGGAACCTGAGGATTCCTCTGCAGTGTTGCCATGGATCTTGGGGGGCTTCTGAGTCTCCCCAGGGGAGTCAGGCCTCGTCTCGAGTGGGGGCATGCACGTGCGCTTTCCTCCCGAGCTGCAGCAGTAGTGTCACGCTTCCTGTCACGTGGATCAAGGGACCTGTGGCTTTCCCTGGAGGCTGTCCCTCGAGGCTTTCCCACGAGGCATTCCACAGGGCTGTGCCACGTGCCACCTTGGTGTGAGTTGATCCTCGGCGTGAAAGACGAGCGGGTGAAGGGAGAAGAGGTTCCTCTGGAATGGACCGAGACATCTGGGGGATTCTTGGAATGGTGGCACGACCCTGGAGTTCCTCTCGCCGTTCCTGTAGAGAGGGCCGCCTCTTGAGATGCGACGGGAACGCCGGGAACTCTTTCCCGACGAAGCAGGGAAAGGATCCCTCATCTCGAGCTACGAGGCGGAAACGGGGCTCCTCTGGATGTGGACGGGACCCTCGTGTTTCCTCTCGAGTGGAGACGGGTATGTCGGGGAACTTCTTGATTTGCACCAAGGGTGTGAAGGACCCTTTCGAAGTTCCAGAGGGGAGGTGTGATCAGCCTCGAGACGCCTCAGCGGAAATGGGCCTCATCTCGCCTGGAGGGGAGAACCTCCTGGATTTTCTCGAGTTGCGGCAGGTCTTCTCCAGTTACGACGGGGACCTCAGGGACCCGCTCTGGTGGCCTCAGGAAAGGCCAGTCCCCATGCGAGTTGCTAGGGGACCTCTCGGGATTCCTCTCCCTTCCATGCCGGGGCCTCAGTCCTTGTGTGGAGTCGGGGCCGGAACCTCAGGATTCCTCTCCAGTGTTGCCATGGATCTTGGGGGGCTTCTGAGTCTCCCCAGGGGAGTCAGGCCTCGTCTCGAGTGGGGGCATGCACGTGCGCTTTCCTCCCGAGCTGCAGCAGTAGTGTCACGCTTCCAGTCACGTGGATCAAGGGATCTGTGGATTTCCCTCGAGGCTGTCCCTCGAGGCTTTCCCACGAGGCTTTCCCACAGGGCTGTGCCACGTGCCACCTTGGTGTGAGTCGATCCTCGGCGTGAAAGACGAGCGGGTGAAGGGAGAAGAGGTTCCTCTGGAATGGACCGAGACATCTGGGGGACTCTTGGAATGGTGGCACGACCCTGGAGTTCCTCTCGCCGTTCCTGTAGAGAGGGCCTCCTCTTGAGATGCGACGGGAACGCCGGGAACTCTTTCCCGACGAAGCAGGGAAAGGATCCCTCATCTCGAGCTACGAGGCGGAAACGGGGCTCCTCTGGATGTGGACGGGACCCTCGTGTTTCCTCTCGAGTGGAGACGGGTATGTCGGGGAACTTCTTGATTTGCACCAAGGGTGTGAAGGACCCTTTCGAAGTTCCAGAGGGGAGGTGTGATCAGCCTCGAGACGCCTCAGCGGAAATGGGCCTCATCTCGCCTGGAGGGGAGAACCTCCTGGATTTTCTCGAGTTGCGGCAGGTCTTCTCCAGTTACGACGGGGACCTCAGGGACCCGCTCTGGTGGCCTCAGGAAAGGCCAGTCCCCATGCGAGTTGCTAGGGGACCTCTCGGGATTCCTCTCCCGTCCATGCCGGGGCCTCAGTCCTTGTGTGGATTCGGGGCCGGAACCTGACGATTCCTCTCCAGTGTTGCCATGGATCTTGGGGGGCTTCTGAGTCTCCCCAGGGGAGTCAGGCCTCGTCTCGAGTGGGGGCATGCACGTGCGCTTTCCTCCCGAGCTGTAGCAGTAGTGGCACGCTTCCTGTCCCGTGGATCAAGGGATCTGTGGCTTTCCCTCGAGGCTGTCCCTCGAGGCTTTCCCACGAGGCATTCCCACAGGGCTGTGCCACGTGCCACCTTGGTGTGAGTCGATCCTCGGCGTGAAAGACGAGCGGGTGAAGGGAGAAGAGGTTCCTCTGGAATGGACTGAGACATCTGGGGGTCTCTTGGAATGGTGGCACGACCCTGGAGTTCCTCTCGCCGTTCCTGTTGACAGGGCCTCCTCTTGGGATGCGACGGGAACGCCGGGAACTCTTTCCCGACGAAGCAGGGAAAGGATCCCTCATCTCGAGCTACGAGGCGGAAACGGGGCTCCTCTGGATGTGGGCGGGACCCTCGTGTTTCCTCTCGAGTGGAGACGGGTATGTCGGGGAACTTCTTGATTTGCACCAAGGGTGTGAAGGACCCTTTCCACGTTCCAGAGGTGAGGTGTGATCAGCCTCGAGACGCCTCAGCGGAAATGGTCCTCATCTCGCCTGGAGGGGAGAACCTCCTGGACTTTCTCGAGTTGCGGCAGGTCTTCTCGAGTTACCACGGGGACCTCAGGGACCTGCTCTGGTGGCCTCAGGAAAGGCCAGTCCCCATGCGAGTTGCTAGGGGACCTCTCGGGATTCCTCTCCCGTCCATGCCGGGGCCTCAGTCCTTGTGTGGAGTCGTGGCCGGAACCTGAGGATTCCTCTGCAGTGTTGCCATGGATCTTGGGGGGCTTCTGAGTCTCCCCAGGGGAGTCAGGCCTCGTCTCGAGTGGGGGCATGCACGTGCGCTTTCCTCCCGAGCTGCAGCAGTAGTGTCACGCTTCCTGTCACGTGGATCAAGGGACCTGTGGCTTTCCCTGGAGGCTGTCCCTCGAGGCTTTCCCACGAGGCATTCCACAGGGCTGTGCCACGTGCCACCTTGGTGTGAGTTGATCCTCGGCGTGAAAGACGAGCGGGTGAAGGGAGAAGAGGTTCCTCTGGAATGGACCGAGACATCTGGGGGATTCTTGGAATGGTGGCACGACCCTGGAGTTCCTCTCGCCGTTCCTGTAGAGAGGGCCGCCTCTTGAGATGCGACGGGAACGCCGGGAACTCTTTCCCGACGAAGCAGGGAAAGGATCCCTCATCTCGAGCTACGAGGCGGAAACGGGGCTCCTCTGGATGTGGACGGGACCCTCGTGTTTCCTCTCGAGTGGAGACGGGTATGTCGGGGAACTTCTTGATTTGCACCAAGGGTGTGAAGGACCCTTTCGAAGTTCCAGAGGGGAGGTGTGATCAGCCTCGAGACGCCTCAGCGGAAATGGGCCTCATCTCGCCTGGAGGGGAGAACCTCCTGGATTTTCTCGAGTTGCGGCAGGTCTTCTCCAGTTACGACGGGGACCTCAGGGACCCGCTCTGGTGGCCTCAGGAAAGGCCAGTCCCCATGCGAGTTGCTAGGGGACCTCTCGGGATTCCTCTCCCTTCCATGCCGGGGCCTCAGTCCTTGTGTGGAGTCGGGGCCGGAACCTCAGGATTCCTCTCCAGTGTTGCCATGGATCTTGGGGGGCTTCTGAGTCTCCCCAGGGGAGTCAGGCCTCGTCTCGAGTGGGGGCATGCACGTGCGCTTTCCTCCCGAGCTGCAGCAGTAGTGTCACGCTTCCAGTCACGTGGATCAAGGGATCTGTGGATTTCCCTCGAGGCTGTCCCTCGAGGCTTTCCCACGAGGCTTTCCCACAGGGCTGTGCCACGTGCCACCTTGGTGTGAGTCGATCCTCGGCGTGAAAGACGAGCGGGTGAAGGGAGAAGAGGTTCCTCTGGAATGGACCGAGACATCTGGGGGACTCTTGGAATGGTGGCACGACCCTGGAGTTCCTCTCGCCGTTCCTGTAGAGAGGGCCTCCTCTTGAGATGCGACGGGAACGCCGGGAACTCTTTCCCGACGAAGCAGGGAAAGGATCCCTCATCTCGAGCTACGAGGCGGAAACGGGGCTCCTCTGGATGTGGACGGGACCCTCGTGTTTCCTCTCGAGTGGAGACGGGTATGTCGGGGAACTTCTTGATTTGCACCAAGGGTGTGAAGGACCCTTTCGAAGTTCCAGAGGGGAGGTGTGATCAGCCTCGAGACGCCTCAGCGGAAATGGGCCTCATCTCGCCTGGAGGGGAGAACCTCCTGGATTTTCTCGAGTTGCGGCAGGTCTTCTCCAGTTACGACGGGGACCTCAGGGACCCGCTCTGGTGGCCTCAGGAAAGGCCAGTCCCCATGCGAGTTGCTAGGGGACCTCTCGGGATTCCTCTCCCGTCCATGCCGGGGCCTCAGTCCTTGTGTGGATTCGGGGCCGGAACCTGACGATTCCTCTCCAGTGTTGCCATGGATCTTGGGGGGCTTCTGAGTCTCCCCAGGGGAGTCAGGCCTCGTCTCGAGTGGGGGCATGCACGTGCGCTTTCCTCCCGAGCTGTAGCAGTAGTGGCACGCTTCCTGTCCCGTGGATCAAGGGATCTGTGGCTTTCCCTCGAGGCTGTCCCTCGAGGCTTTCCCACGAGGCATTCCCACAGGGCTGTGCCACGTGCCACCTTGGTGTGAGTCGATCCTCGGCGTGAAAGACGAGCGGGTGAAGGGAGAAGAGGTTCCTCTGGAATGGACTGAGATATCTGGGAGACTCTTGGAATGGTGGCACGACCCTGGAGTTCCTCTCGCCGTTCCTGTTGAGAGGGCCTCCTCTTGAGATGCGACGGAAACGCCGGGAACTCTTTCCCGACGAAGCAGGGAAAGGATCCCTCATCTCGAACTAGGAGGCGGAAACGGGGCTCCTCTGGATGTGGGCGGGACCCTCGTGTTTCCTCTCGAGTGGAGACGGGTATGTCGGGGAACTTCTTGATTTGCACCAAGGGTGTGAAGGACCCTTTCGAAGTTCCAGAGGGGAGGTGTGATCAGCCTCGAGACGCCTCAGCGGAAATGGGCCTCATCTCGCCTGGAGGGGAGAACCTCCTGGATTTTCTCGAGTTGCGGCAGGTCTTCTCGAGTTACCACGGGGACCTCAGGGACCTGCTCTGGTGGCCTCAGGAAAGGCCAGTCCCCATGCGAGTTGCTAGGGGACCTCTCGGGATTCCTCTCCCGTCCATGCCGGGGCCTCAGTCCTTGTGTGGAGTCGTGGCCGGAACCTGAGGATTCCTCTGCAGTGTTGCCATGGATCTTGGGGGGCTTCTGAGTCTCCCCAGGGGAGTCAGGCCTCGTCTCGAGTGGGGGCATGCACGTGCGCTTTCCTCCCGAGCTGCAGCAGTAGTGTCACGCTTCCTGTCACGTGGATCAAGGGACCTGTGGCTTTCCCTGGAGGCTGTCCCTCGAGGCTTTCCCACGAGGCATTCCACAGGGCTGTGCCACGTGCCACCTTGGTGTGAGTTGATCCTCGGCGTGAAAGACGAGCGGGTGAAGGGAGAAGAGGTTCCTCTGGAATGGACCGAGACATCTGGGGGATTCTTGGAATGGTGGCACGACCCTGGAGTTCCTCTCGCCGTTCCTGTAGAGAGGGCCGCCTCTTGAGATGCGACGGGAACGCCGGGAACTCTTTCCCGACGAAGCAGGGAAAGGATCCCTCATCTCGAGCTACGAGGCGGAAACGGGGCTCCTCTGGATGTGGACGGGACCCTCGTGTTTCCTCTCGAGTGGAGACGGGTATGTCGGGGAACTTCTTGATTTGCACCAAGGGTGTGAAGGACCCTTTCGAAGTTCCAGAGGGGAGGTGTGATCAGCCTCGAGACGCCTCAGCGGAAATGGGCCTCATCTCGCCTGGAGGGGAGAACCTCCTGGATTTTCTCGAGTTGCGGCAGGTCTTCTCCAGTTACGACGGGGACCTCAGGGACCCGCTCTGGTGGCCTCAGGAAAGGCCAGTCCCCATGCGAGTTGCTAGGGGACCTCTCGGGATTCCTCTCCCTTCCATGCCGGGGCCTCAGTCCTTGTGTGGAGTCGGGGCCGGAACCTCAGGATTCCTCTCCAGTGTTGCCATGGATCTTGGGGGGCTTCTGAGTCTCCCCAGGGGAGTCAGGCCTCGTCTCGAGTGGGGGCATGCACGTGCGCTTTCCTCCCGAGCTGCAGCAGTAGTGTCACGCTTCCAGTCACGTGGATCAAGGGATCTGTGGATTTCCCTCGAGGCTGTCCCTCGAGGCTTTCCCACGAGGCTTTCCCACAGGGCTGTGCCACGTGCCACCTTGGTGTGAGTCGATCCTCGGCGTGAAAGACGAGCGGGTGAAGGGAGAAGAGGTTCCTCTGGAATGGACCGAGACATCTGGGGGACTCTTGGAATGGTGGCACGACCCTGGAGTTCCTCTCGCCGTTCCTGTAGAGAGGGCCTCCTCTTGAGATGCGACGGGAACGCCGGGAACTCTTTCCCGACGAAGCAGGGAAAGGATCCCTCATCTCGAGCTACGAGGCGGAAACGGGGCTCCTCTGGATGTGGACGGGACCCTCGTGTTTCCTCTCGAGTGGAGACGGGTATGTCGGGGAACTTCTTGATTTGCACCAAGGGTGTGAAGGACCCTTTCGAAGTTCCAGAGGGGAGGTGTGATCAGCCTCGAGACGCCTCAGCGGAAATGGGCCTCATCTCGCCTGGAGGGGAGAACCTCCTGGATTTTCTCGAGTTGCGGCAGGTCTTCTCCAGTTACGACGGGGACCTCAGGGACCCGCTCTGGTGGCCTCAGGAAAGGCCAGTCCCCATGCGAGTTGCTAGGGGACCTCTCGGGATTCCTCTCCCGTCCATGCCGGGGCCTCAGTCCTTGTGTGGATTCGGGGCCGGAACCTGACGATTCCTCTCCAGTGTTGCCATGGATCTTGGGGGGCTTCTGAGTCTCCCCAGGGGAGTCAGGCCTCGTCTCGAGTGGGGGCATGCACGTGCGCTTTCCTCCCGAGCTGTAGCAGTAGTGGCACGCTTCCTGTCCCGTGGATCAAGGGATCTGTGGCTTTCCCTCGAGGCTGTCCCTCGAGGCTTTCCCACGAGGCATTCCCACAGGGCTGTGCCACGTGCCACCTTGGTGTGAGTCGATCCTCGGCGTGAAAGACGAGCGGGTGAAGGGAGAAGAGGTTCCTCTGGAATGGACTGAGATATCTGGGAGACTCTTGGAATGGTGGCACGACCCTGGAGTTCCTCTCGCCGTTCCTGTTGAGAGGGCCTCCTCTTGAGATGCGACGGAAACGCCGGGAACTCTTTCCCGACGAAGCAGGGAAAGGATCCCTCATCTCGAACTAGGAGGCGGAAACGGGGCTCCTCTGGATGTGGGCGGGACCCTCGTGTTTCCTCTCGAGTGGAGACGGGTATGTCGGGGAACTTCTTGATTTGCACCAAGGGTGTGAAGGACCCTTTCGAAGTTCCAGAGGGGAGGTGTGATCAGCCTCGAGACGCCTCAGCGGAAATGGGCCTCATCTCGCCTGGAGGGGAGAACCTCCTGGATTTTCTCGAGTTGCGGCAGGTCTTCTCGAGTTACGACGGGGACCTCAGGGACCCGCTCTGGTGGCCTCAGGAAAGGCTAGTCCCCATGCGAGTTGCTAGGGGACCTCTCGGGATTCCTCTCCCTTCCATGCCGGGGCCTCAGTCCTTGTGTGGAGTCGGGGCCGGAACCTGAGGATTCCTCTCCAGTGTTGCCATGGATCATGGGGGGCTTCTGAGTCTCCCCAGGGGAGTCAGGCCTCGTCTCGAGTGGGGGCATGCACGTGCGCTTTCCTCCCGAGCTGCAGCAGTAGTGTCACGCTTCCTGTCACGTGGATCAAGGGATCTGTGGCTTTCCTTCGAGGCTGTCCCTCGAGGCTTTCCCACTAGGCTTTCCCACAGGGCTGTGCCACGTGCCACCTTGGTGTGAGTCGATCCTCGGCGTGCAAAACGAGCGGGTGAAGGGAGAAGAGGTTCCTCTGGAATGGACGGAGACATCTGCGGGACTCTTGGAATGGTGGCACGACCCTGGAGTTCCTCTCGCCGTTCCTGTAGAGAGGGCCTCCTCTTGAGATGCGACGGAAACGCCGGGAACTCTTTCCCAACGAAGCAGGGAAAGGATCCCTCATCTCGAGCTACGAGGCGGAAACGGGGCTCCTCTGGATGTGGGCGGGACCCTCGTGTTTCCTCTCGAGTAGAGACGGGTATGTCGGGGAACTTCTTGATTTGCACCAAGGGTGTGAAGGACCCTTTCCACGTTCCAGAGGTGAGGTGTGATCAGCCTCGAGACGCCTCAGCGGAAATGGTCCTCATCTCGCCTGGAGGGGAGAACCTCCTGGACTTTCTCGAGTTGCGGCAGGTCTTCTCGAGTTACCACGGGGACCTCAGGGACCTGCTCTGGTGGCCTCAGGAAAGGCCAGTCCCCATGCGAGTTGCTAGGGGACCGCTCCGGATTCCTCTCCCGTCCATGCCGGGGCCTCAGTCCTTGTGTGGAATCGTGGCCGGAACCTGAGGATTCCTCTGCAGTGTTGCCATGGATCTTGGGGGGCTTCTGAGTCTCCCCAGGGGAGTCAGGCCTCGTCTCGAGTGGGGGCATGCACGTGCGCTTTCCTCCCGAGCTGCAGCAGTAGTGTCACGCTTCCTGTCACGTGGATCAAGGGACCTGTGGCTTTCCCTGGAGGCTGTCCCTCGAGGCTTTCCCACGAGGCATTCCACAGGGCTGTGCCACGTGCCACCTTGGTGTGAGTTGATCCTCGGCGTGAAAGACGAGCGGGTGAAGGGAGAAGAGGTTCCTCTGGAATGGACCGAGACATCTGGGGGATTCTTGAAATGGTGGCACGACCCTGGAGTTCCTCTCGCCGTTCCTGTAGAGAGGGCCGCCTCTTGAGATGCGACGGGAACGCCGGGAACTCTTTCCCGACGAAGCAGGGAAAGGATCCCTCATCTCGAGCTACGAGGCGGAAACGGGGCTCCTCTGGATGTGGACGGGACCCTCGTGTTTCCTCTCGAGTGGAGACGGGTATGTCGGGGAACTTCTTGATTTGCACCAAGGGTGTGAAGGACCCTTTCGAAGTTCCAGAGGGGAGGTGTGATCAGCCTCGAGACGCCTCAGCGGAAATGGGCCTCATCTCGCCTGGAGGGGAGAACCTCTTGGATTTTCTCGAGTTGCGGCAGGTCTTCTCCAGTTACGACGGGGACCTCAGGGACCCGCTCTGGTGGCCTCAGGAAAGGCCAGTCCCCATGCGAGTTGCTAGGGGACCTCTCGGGATTCCTCTCCCTTCCATGCCGGGGCCTCAGTCCTTGTGTGGAGTCGGGGCCGGAACCTGAGGATTCCTCTCCAGTGTTGCCATGGATCTCGGGGTGCTTCTGAGTCTCCCCAGGGGAGTCAGGCCTCGTCTCGAGTGGGGGCATGCACGTGCGCTTTCCTCCCTAGCTGCAGCAGTAGTGTCACGCTTCCTGTCACGTGGATCAAGGGATCTGTGGATTTCCCTCGAGGCTGTCCCTCGAGGCTTTCCCACGAGGCTTTCCCACAGGGCTGTGCCACGTGCCACCTTGGTGTGAGTCGATCCTCGGCGTGAAAGACGAGCGGGTGAAGGGAGAAGAGGTTCCTCCGGAATGGACCGAGACATCTGGGGGACTCTTGGAATGGTGGCACGACCCTGGAGTTCCTCTCGCCGTTCCTGTTGAGAGGGCCTCCTCTTGTGATGCGACGGGAACGCGGGGAAATCTTTCCCGACGAAGCAGGGAAAGGATCCCTCATCTCGAGCTACGAGGCGGAAACGGGGCTCTTCTGGATGTGGGTCGGACCCTCGTGTTTCCTCTCGAGTGGAGACGGGTATGTCGGGGAACTTCTTGATTTGCACCAAGGGTGTGAAGGACCCTTTCGAAGTTCCAGAGGGGAGGTGTGATCAGCCTCGAGACGCCTCAGCGGAAATGGGCCTCATCTCGCCTGGAGGGGAGAACCTCCTGGATTTTCTCGAGTTGCGGCAGGTCTTCTCGAGTTACGACGGGGACCTCAGGCACCCGCTCTGGTGGCCTCAGGAAAGGCCAGTCCCCATGCGAGTTGCTAGGGGACCTCTCGGGATTCCTCACCCGTCCATGCCGGGGCCTCAGTCCTTGTGTGGAGTCGGGGCCGGAACCTGAGGATTCCTCTCCAGTGTTGCCATGAATCTTGGGTTGCTTCTGAGTCTCCCCAGGGGAGTCAGGCCTCGTCTCGAGTGGGGGCATGCACGTGCGCTTTCCTCCCGAGCTGCAGCAGTAGTGTCACGCTTCCTGTCACGTGGATCAAGGCATCTGTGGCTTTCCCTCGAGGCTGTCCCTCGAGGCTTTCCCACGAGGCTTTCCCACAGGGCAGTGCCACGTGCCACCTTGGTGTGAGTGGATCCTCGGCGTGAAAGACGAGCGGGTGAAGGGAGAAGAGGTTCCTCTGGAATGGACTGAGACATCTGGGGGTCTCTTGGAATGGTGGCACGACCCTGGAGTTCCTCTCGCCGTTCCTGTTGACAGGGCCTCCTCTTGGGATGCGACGGGAACGCCGGGAACTCTTTCCCGACGAAGCAGGGAAAGGATCCCTCATCTCGAGCTACGAGGCGGAAACGGGGCTCCTCTGGATGTGGGCGGGACCCTCGTGTTTCCTCTCGAGTGGAGACGGGTATGTCGGGGAACTTCTTGATTTGCACCAAGGGTGTGAAGGACCCTTTCCACGTTCCAGAGGTGAGGTGTGATCAGCCTCGAGACGCCTCAGCGGAAATGGTCCTCATCTCGCCTGGAGGGGAGAACCTCCTGGACTTTCTCGAGTTGCGGCAGGTCTTCTCGAGTTACCACGGGGACCTCAGGGACCTGCTCTGGTGGCCTCAGGAAAGGCCAGTCCCCATGCGAGTTGCTAGGGGACCGCTCCGGATTCCTCTCCCGTCCATGCCGGGGCCTCAGTCCTTGTGTGGAATCGTGGCCGGAACCTGAGGATTCCTCTGCAGTGTTGCCATGGATCTTGGGGGGCTTCTGAGTCTCCCCAGGGGAGTCAGGCCTCGTCTCGAGTGGGGGCATGCACGTGCGCTTTCCTCCCGAGCTGCAGCAGTAGTGTCACGCTTCCTGTCACGTGGATCAAGGGACCTGTGGCTTTCCCTGGAGGCTGTCCCTCGAGGCTTTCCCACGAGGCATTCCACAGGGCTGTGCCACGTGCCACCTTGGTGTGAGTTGATCCTCGGCGTGAAAGACGAGCGGGTGAAGGGAGAAGAGGTTCCTCTGGAATGGACCGAGACATCTGGGGGATTCTTGAAATGGTGGCACGACCCTGGAGTTCCTCTCGCCGTTCCTGTAGAGAGGGCCGCCTCTTGAGATGCGACGGGAACGCCGGGAACTCTTTCCCGACGAAGCAGGGAAAGGATCCCTCATCTCGAGCTACGAGGCGGAAACGGGGCTCCTCTGGATGTGGACGGGACCCTCGTGTTTCCTCTCGAGTGGAGACGGGTATGTCGGGGAACTTCTTGATTTGCACCAAGGGTGTGAAGGACCCTTTCGAAGTTCCAGAGGGGAGGTGTGATCAGCCTCGAGACGCCTCAGCGGAAATGGGCCTCATCTCGCCTGGAGGGGAGAACCTCTTGGATTTTCTCGAGTTGCGGCAGGTCTTCTCCAGTTACGACGGGGACCTCAGGGACCAGCTCTGGTGGCCTCAGGAAAGGCCAGTCCCCATGCGAGTTGCTAGGGGACCTCTCGGGATTCCTCTCCCTTCCATGCTGGGGCCTCAGTCCTTGTGTGGAGTCGGGGCCGGAACCTGAGGATTCCTCTCCAGTGTTGCCATGGATCTTGGGGGGCTTCTGAGTCTCCCCAGGGGAGTCAGGCCTCGTCTCGAGTGGGGGCATGCACGTGCGCTTTCCTCCCGAGCTGCAGCAGTAGTGTGACGCTTCCAGTCACGTGGATCAAGGGATCTGTGGATTTCCCTCGAGGCTGTCCCTCGAGGCTTTCCCACGAGGCTTTCCCACAGGGCTGTGCCACGTGCCACCTTGGTGTGAGTCGATCCTCGGCGTGAAAGACGAGCGGGTGAAGGGAGAAGAGGTTCCTCTGGAATGGACCGAGACATCTGGGGGACTCTTGGAATGGTGGCACGACCCTGGAGTTCCTCTCGCCGTTCCTGTAGAGAGGGCCTCCTCTTGAGATGCGACGGGAACGCCGGGAACTCTTTCCCGACGAAGCAGGGAAAGGATCCCTCATCTCGAGCTACGAGGCGGAAACGGGGCTCCTCTGGATGTGGACGGGACCCTCGTGTTTCCTCTCGAGTGGAGACGGGTATGTCGGGGAACTTCTTGATTTGCACCAAGGGTGTGAAGGACCCTTTCGAAGTTCCAGAGGGGAGGTGTGATCACCCTCGAGACGCCTCAGCGGAAATGGGCCTCATCTCGCCTGGAGGGGAGAACCTCCTGGATTTTCTCGAGTTGCGGCAGGTCTTCTCGAGTTACGACGGGGACCTCAGGGACCCGCTCTGGTGGCCTCAGGAAAGGCCAGTCCCCATGCGAGTTGCTAGGGGACCTCTCGGGATTCCTCTCCCGTCCATGCCGGGGCCTCAGTCCTTGTGTGGAGTCGTGGCCGGAACCTGAGGATTCCTCTGCAGTGTTGCCATGGATCTTGGGGGGCTTCTGAGTCTCACCAGGGGAGTCAGGCCTCGTCTCGAGTGGGGGCATGCACGTGCGCTTTCCTCCCGAGCTGCAGCAGTAGTGTCACGCTTCCTGTCACGTGGATCAAGGGACCTGTGGCTTTCCCTGGAGGCTGTCCCTCGAGGCTTTCCCACGAGGCATTCCCACAGGGCTGTGCCACGTGCCACCTTGGTGTGAGTTGATCCTCGGCGTGAAAGACGAGCGGGTGAAGGGAGAAGAGGTTACTCTTGAATGGACCGAGACATCTGGGGGATTCTTGGAATGGTGGCACGACCCTGGAGTTCCTCTCGCCGTTCCTGTAGAGAGTGCCGCCTCTTGAGATTCGACGGGAACGCCGGGAACTCTTTCCCGACGAAGCAGGGAAAGGATCCCTCATCTCGAGCTACGAGGCGGAAACGGGGCTCCTCTGGATGTGGACGGGACCCTCGTGTTTCCTCTCGAGTGGAGACGGGTATGTCGGGGAACTTCTTGATTTGCACCAAGGGTGTGAAGGACCCTTTCGAAGTTCCAGAGGGGAGGTGTGATCAGCCTCGAGACGCCTCAGCGGAAATGGGCCTCATCTCGCCTGGAGGGGAGAACCTCCTGGATTTTCTCGAGTTGCGGCAGGTCATCTCCAGTTACGACGGGGACCTCAGGGACCCGCTCTGGTGGCCTCAGGAAAGGCCAGTCCCCATGCGAGTTGCTAGGGGACCTCTCGGGATTCCTCTCCCGTCCATGCCGGGGCCTCAGTCCTTGTGTGGAGTCGTGGCCGGAACCTGAGGATTCCTCTGCAGTGTTGTCATGGATCTTGGGGGGCTTCTGAGTCTCCCCAGGGGAGTCAGGCCTCGTCTCGATTGGGGGCATGCACGTGCGCTTTCCTCCCGAGCTGCAGCAGTAGTGTCACGCTTCCTGTCACGTGGATCAAGGGACCTGTGGCTTTCCCTGGAGGCTGTCCCTCGAGGCTTTCCCACGAGGCATTCCCACAGGGCTGTGCCACGTGCCACCTTGGTGTGAGTCGATCCTCGGCGTGAAAGACGAGCGGGTGAAGGGAGAAGAGGTTCCTCTGGAATGGACCGAGACATCTGGGGGATTCTTGGAATGGTGGCACGACCCTGGAGTTCCTCTCGCCGTTCCTGTAGAGAGGGCCTCCTCTTGAGATGCGACGGGAACGCCGGGAACTCTTTCCCGACGAAGCAGGGAAAGGATCCCTCATCTCGAGCTACGAGGCGGAAACGGGGCTCCTCTGGATGTGGACGGGACCCTCGTGTTTCCTCTCGAGTGGAGACGGGTATGTCGGGGAACTTCTTGATTTGCACCAAGGGTGTGAAGGACCCTTTCGAAGTTCCAGAGGGGAGGTGTGATCAGCCTCGAGACGCCTCAGCGGAAATGGGCCTCATCTCGCCTGGATGGGAGAACCTCCTGGATTTTCTCGAGTTGCGGCAGGTCTTCTCGAGTTACGACGTGGACCTCAGGGACCCGCTCTGGTGACCTCAGGAAAGGCCAGTCCCCATGCGAGTTGCTAGGGGACCTCTCGGGATTCCTCTCCCGTCCATGCCGGGGCCTCAGTCCTTGTGTGGAGTCGTGGCCGGAACCTGAGGATTCCTCTGCAGTGTTGCCATGGATCTTGGGGGGCTTCTGAGTCTCACCAGGGGAGTCAGGCCTCGTTTCGAGTGGGGGCATGCACGTGCGCTTTCCTCCCGAGCTGCAGCAGTAGTGTCACGCTTCCTGTCACGTGGATCAAGGGACCTGTGGCTTTCCCTGGAGGCTGTCCCTCGAGGCTTTCCCACGAGGCATTCCCACAGGGCTGTGCCACGTGCCACCTTGGTGTGAGTCGATCCTCGGCGTGAAAGACGAGCGGGTGAAGGGAGAAGAGGTTCCTCTGGAATGGACCGAGACATCTGGGGGATTCTTGGAATGGTGGCACGACCCTGGAGTTCCTCTCGCCGTTCCTGTAGAGAGGGCCGCCTCTTGAGATGCGACGGGAACGCCGGGAACTCTTTCCCGACGAAGCAGGGAAAGGATCCCTCATCTCGAGCTACGAGGCGGAAACGGGGCTCCTCTGGATGTGGACGGGACCCTCGTGTTTCCTCTCGAGTGGAGACGGGTATGTCGGGGAACTTCTTGATTTGCACCAAGGGTGTGAAGGACCCTTTCGAAGTTCCAGAGGGGAGGTGTGATCAGCCTCGAGACGCCTCAGCGGAAATGGGCCTCATCTCGCCTGGAGGGGAGAACCTCCTGGATTTTCTCGAGTTGCGGCAGGTCTTCTCCAGTTACGACGGGGACCTCAGGGACCCGCTCTGGTGGCCTCAGGAAAGGCCAGTCCCCATGCGAGTTGCTAGGGGACCTCTCGGGATTCCTCTCCCGTCCATGCCGGGGCCTCAGTCCTTGTGTGGAGTCGGGGCCGGAACCTGAGGATTCCTCTCCCGTGTTGCCATGGATCTTGGGGGGCTTCTGAGTCTCCCCAGGGGAGTCAGGCCTCGTCTCGAGTGGGGGCATGCACGTGCGCTTTCCTCCCGAGCTGCAGCAGTAGTGTCACGCTTCCAGTCACGTGGATCAAGGGATCTGTGGATTTCCGTCGAGGCTGTCCCTCGAGGCTTTCCCACGAGGCTTTCCCACAGGGCTGTGCCACGTGCCACCTTGGTGTGAGTCGATCCTCGGCGTGAAAGACGAGCGGGTGAAGGGAGAAGAGGTTCCTCTGGAATGGACCGAGACATCTGGGGGACTCTTGGAATGGTGGCACGACCCTGGAGTTCCTCTCGCCGTTCCTGTAGAGAGGGCCTCCTCTTGAGATGCGACGGGAACGCCGGGAACTCTTTCCCGATGAAGCAGGGAAAGGATCCGTCATCTCGAGCTACGAGGCGGAAACGGGGCTCCTCTGGATGTGGACGGGACCCTCGTGTTTCCTCCTGAGTAGAGACGGGTATGTCGGGGAACTTCTTGATTTGCACCAAGGGTGTGAAGGACCCTTTCGAAGTTCCAGAGGGGAGGTGTGATCAGCCTTGAGACGCCTCAGCGGAAAGGGGCCTCATCTCGCCTGGAGGGGAGAACCTCCTGGATTTTCTCGAGTTGCGGCACGTCTTCTCCAGTTACGACGGGGACCTCAGGGACCCGCTCTGGTGGCCTCAGGAAAGGCCAGTCCCCATGCGAGTTGCTAGGGGACCTCTCGGGATTCCTCTCCCGTCCATGCCGGGGCCTCAGTCCTTGTGTGGAGTCGGGGCCGGAACCTCAGGATTCCTCTCCAGTGTTGCCATGGATCTTGGGGGGCTTCTGAGTCTCCCCAGGGGAGTGAGGCCTCGTCTCGAGTGGGGGCATGCACGTGCGCTTTCCTCCCGAGCTGAAGCAGTAGTGTCACGCTTCCTGTCACGTGGATCAAGGGATCTGTGGCTTTCCTTCGAGGCTCTCCCTCGAGGCTTTCCCACGAGGCTTTCCCACAGGGCTGTGCCACGTGCCACCTTGGTGTGAGTCGATCCTCGGCGTGAAAGACGAGCGGGTGAAGGGAGAAGAGGTTCCTCTGGAATGGACCGAGACATCTGGGGGACTCTTGGAATGGTGGCACGACCCTGGAGTTCCTCTCGCCGTTCCTGTAGAGAGGGCCTCCTCTTGAGATGCGACGGGAACGCCGGGAACTCTTTCCCGACGAAGCAGGGAAAGGATCCCTCATCTCGAGCTATGAGGCGGAAACGGGGCTCCTCTGGATGTGGACGGGACCCTCGTGTTTCCTCTCGAGTGGAGACGGGTATGTCGGGGAACTTCTTGATTTGCACCAAGGGTGTGAAGGACCCTTTCGAAGTTCCAGAGGGGAGGTGTGATCAGCCTCGAGACGCCTCAGCGGAAATGGGCCTCATCTCGCCTGGAGGGGAGAACCACCTGGATTTTCTCGAGTTGAGGCAGGTCTTCTCCAGTTACGACGGGGACCTCAGGGACCCGCTATGGTGGCCTCAGGAAAGGCCAGTCCCCATGCGAGTTGCTAGGGGACCTCTCGGGATTCCTCTCCCTTCCATGCCGGGGCCTCAGTCCTTGTGTGGAGTCGGGGCCGGAACCTGAGGATTCCTCTCCAGTGTTGCCATGGATCTTGGGGGGCTTCTGAGTCTCCCCAGGGGAGTCAGGTCTCGTCTCGAGTGGGGGCATGGACGTGCGCTTTCCTCCCGAGCTGCAGCAGTAGTGTCACGCTTCCTGTCACGTGGATCAAGGGCTCTGTGGCTTTCCCTCGAGGCTGTCCCTCGAGGCTTTCCCAAGAGGCTTTCCCACAGGGCTGTGCCACGTGCCACCTTGGTGTGAGTTGATCCTCGGCGTGAAAGACGAGCGGGTGAAGGGAGAAGAGGTTCCTCTGGAATGGACCGAGACATCTGGGGGACTCTTGGAATGGTGGCACGACCCTGGAGTTCCTCTCGCAGTTCCTGTAGAGAGGGCCTCCTCTTGAGATGTGACGGGAACGCCGGGAACTCTTTCCCGACGAAGCAGGGAAAGGATCCCTCATCTCGAGCTACGAGGCGGAAACGGGGCTCCTCTGGATGTGGACGGGACCCTCGTGTTTCCTCTCGAGTGGAGACGGGTATGTCGGGGAACTTCTTGATTTGCACCAAGGGTGTGAAGGACCCTTTCGAAGTTCCAGAGGGGAGGTGTGATCAGCCTCGAGACGCCTCAGCGGAAATGGGCCTCATCTCGGCTGGAGGGGAGAACCTCCTGGATTTTCTCGAGTTGCGGCAGGTCTTCTCCAGTTACGACGGGGACCTCAGGGACCCGCTCTGGTGGCCTCAGGAAAGGCCAGTCCCCATGCGAGTTGCTAGGGGACCTCTCGGGATTCCTCTCCCGTCCATGCCGGGGCCTCAGTCCTTGTGTGGAGTCGGGGCCGGAACCTCAGGATTCCTCTCCAGTGTTGCCATGGATCTTGGGGGGCTTCTGAGTCTCCCCAGGGGAGTGAGGCCTCGTCTCGAGTGGGGGCATGCACGTGCGCTTTCCTACCGAGCTGCAGCAGTAGTGTCACGCTTCCTGTCACGTGGATCAAGGGATCTGTGGCTTTCCTTCGAGGCTGTCCCTCGAGGCTTTCCCACGAGGCTTTCCCACAGGGCTGTGCCACGTGCCACCTTGGTGTGAGTCGATCCTCGGCGTGAAAGACGAGCGGGTGAAGGGAGAAGAGGTTCCTCTGGAATGGACCGAGACATCTGGGGGACTCTTGGAATGGTGGCACGACCGTGGAGTTCCTCTCGCCGTTCCTGTAGAGAGGGCCTCCTCTTGAGATGCGACGGGAACGCCGGGAACTCTTTCCCGACGAAGCAGGGAAAGGATCCCTCATCTCGAGCTACGAGGCGGAAACGGGGCTCCTCTGGATGTGGACGGGACCCTCGTGTTTCCTCTCGAGTGGAGACGGGTATGTCGGGGAACTTCTTGATTTGCACCAAGGGTGTGAAGGACCCTTTCGAAGTTCCAGAGGGGAGGTGTGATCAGCCTCGAGACGCCTCAGCGGAAATGGGCCTCATCTCGCCTGGAGGGGAGAACCACCTGGATTTTCTCGAGTTGAGGCAGGTCTTCTCCAGTTACGACGGGGACCTCAGGGACCCGCTATGGTGGCCTCAGGAAAGGCCAGTCCCCATGCGAGTTGCTAGGGGACCTCTCGGGATTCCTCTCCCGTCCATGCCGGTGCCTCAGTCCTTGTGTGGAGTCGGGGCCGGAACCTGAGGATTCCTCTCCAGTGTTGCCATGGATCTTGGGGGGCTTCTGAGTCTCCCCAGGGGAGTCAGGCCTCGTCTCGAGTGGGGGCATGGACGTGCGCTTTCCTCCCGAGCTGCAGCAGTAGTGTCACGCTTCCTGTCACGTGGATCAAGGGCTCTGTGGCTTTCCCTCGAGGCTGTCCCTCGAGGCTTTCCCAAGAGGCTTTCCCACAGGGCTGTGCCACGTGCCACCTTGGTGTGAGTTGATCCTCGGCGTGAAAGACGAGCGGGTGAAGGGAGAAGAGGTTCCTCTGGAATGGACCGAGACATCTGGGGGACTCTTGGAATGGTGGCACGACCCTGGAGTTCCTCTCGCCGTTCCTGTAGAGAGGGCCTCCTCTTGAGATGCGACGGGAACGCCGGGAACTCTTTCCCGACGAAGCAGGGAAAGGATCCCTCATCTCGAGCTACGAGGCGGAAACGGGGCTCCTCTGGATGTGGACGGGACCCTCGTGTTTCCTCTCGAGTGGAGACGGGTATGTCGGGGAACTTCTTGATTTGCACCAAGGGTGTGAAGGACCCTTTCGAAGTTCCAGAGGGGAGGTGTGATCAGCCTCGAGACGCCTCAGCGGAAATGGGCCTCATCTCGCCTGGAGGGGAGAACCTCCTGGATTTTCTCGAGTTGCGGCAGGTCTTCTCCAGTTACGACGGGGACCTCAGGGACCCGCTCTGGTGGCCTCAGGAAAGGCCAGTCCCCATGCGAGTTGCTAGGGGACCTCTCGGGATTCCTCTCCCGTCCATGCCGGGGCCTCAGTCCTTGTGTGGAGTCGGGGCCGGAACCTCAGGATTCCTCTCCAGTGTTGCCATGGATCTTGGGGGGCTTCTGAGTCTCCCCAGGGGAGTGAGGCCTCGTCTCGAGTGGGGGCATGCACGTGCGCTTTCCTCCCGAGCTGCAGCAGTAGTGTCACGCTTCCTGTCACGTGGATCAAGGGATCTGTGGCTTTCCTTCGAGGCTGTCCCTCGAGGCTTTCCCACGAGGCTTTCCCACAGGGCTGTGCCACGTGCCACCTTGGTGTGAGTCGATCCTCGGCGTGAAAGACGAGCGGGTGAAGGGAGAAGAGGTTCCTCTGGAATGGACCGAGACATCTGGGGGACTCTTGGAATGGTGGCACGACCCTGGAGTTCCTCTCGCCGTTCCTGTAGAGAGGGCCTCCTCTTGAGATGCGACGGGAACGCCGGGAACTCTTTCCCGACGAAGCAGGGAAAGGATCCCTCATCTCGAGCTACGAGGCGGAAACGGGGCTCCTCTGGATGTGGACGGGACCCTCGTGTTTCCTCTCGAGTGGAGACGGGTATGTCGGGGAACTTCTTGATTTGCACCAAGGGTGTGAAGGACCCTTTCGAAGTTCCAGAGGGGAGGTGTGATCAGCCTCGAGACGCCTCAGCGGAAATGGGCCTCATCTCGCCTGGAGGGGAGAACCACCTGGATTTTCTCGAGTTGAGGCAGGTCTTCTCCAGTTACGACGGGGACCTCAGGGACCCGCTATGGTGGCCTCAGGAAAGGCCAGTCCCCATGCGAGTTGCTAGGGGACCTCTCGGGATTCCTCTCCCGTCCATGCCGGGGGCCTCAGTCGTTGTGTGGAGTCGGGGCCGGAACCTGAGGATTCCTCTCCAGTGTTGCCATGGATCTTGGGGGGCTTCTGAGTCTCCCCAGGGGAGTCAGGCCTCGTCTCGAGTGGGGGCATGGACGTGCGCTTTCCTCCCGAGCTGCAGCAGTAGTGTCACGCTTCCTGTCACGTGGATCAAGGGCTCTGTGGCTTTCCCAAGAGGCTTTCCCACAGGGCTGTGCCACGTGCCACCTTGGTGTGAGTTGATCCTCGGCGTGAAAGACGAGCGGGTGAAGGGAGAAGAGGTTCCTCTGGAATGGACCGAGACATCTGGGGGACTCTTGGAATGGTGGCACGACCCTGGAGTTCCTCTCGCCGTTCCTGTAGAGAGGGCCGCCTCTTGAGATGCGACGGGAACGCCGGGAACTCTTTCCCGACGAAGCAGGGAAAGGATCCCTCATCTCGAGCTACGAGGCGGAAACGGGGCTCCACTGGATGTGGACGGGACCCTCGTGTTTCCTCTCGCGTAGAGACGGGTATGTCGGGGAACTTCTTGATTTGCACCAAGGGTGTGAAGGACCCTTTCGAAGTTCCAGAGGGCAGGTGTGATCAGCCTCGAGACGCCTCAGCGGAAATGGGCCTCATCTCGGCTGGAGGGGAGAACCTCCTGGATTTTCTCGAGTTGCGGCAGGTCTTCTCCAGTTACGACGGGGACCTCAGGGACCCGCTCTGGTGGCCTCAGGAAAGGCCAGTCCCCATGCGAGTTGCTAGGGGACCTCTCGGGATTCCTCTCCCGTCCATGCCGGGGCCTCAGTCCTTGTGTGGAGTCGGGGCCGGAACCTGAGGATTCCTCTCCAGTGTTGCCATGGATCTTGGGGGGCTTCTGAGTCTCCCCAGGGGAGTGAGGCCTCGTCTCGAGTGGGGGCATGCACGTGCGCTTTCCTCCCGAGCTGCAGCAGTAGTGTCACGCTTCCTGTCACGTGGATCAAGGGATCTGTGGCTTTCCTTCGAGGCTGTCCCTCGAGGCTTTCCCACGAGGCTTTCCCACAGGGCTGTGCCACGTGCCACCTTGGTGTGAGTCGATCCTCGGCGTGAAAGACGAGCGGGTGAAGGGAGAAGAGGTTCCTCTGGAATGGACCGAGACATCTGGGGGACTCTTGGAATGGTGGCACGACCCTGGAGTTCCTCTCGCCGTTCCTGTAGAGAGGGCCTCCTCTTGAGATGCGACGGGAACGCCGGGAACTCTTTCCCGACGAAGCAGGGAAAGGATCCCTCATCTCGAGCTACGAGGCGGAAACGGGGCTCCTCTGGATGTGGACGGGACCCTCGTGTTTCCTCTCGAGTGGAGACGGGTATGTCGGGGAACTTCTTGATTTGCACCAAGGGTGTGAAGGCCCCTTTCGAAGTTCCAGAGGGGAGGTGTGATCAGCCTCGAGACGCCTCAGCGGAAATGGGCCTCATCTCGCCTGGAGAGGAGAACCACCTGGATTTTCTCGAGTTGAGGCAGGTCTTCTCCAGTTACGACGGGGACCTCAGGGACCCGCTATGGTGGCCTCAGGAAAGGCCAGTCCCCATGCGAGTTGCTAGGGGACCTCTCGGGATTCCTCTCCCTTCCATGCCGGGGCCTCAGTCCTTGTGTGGAGTCGGGGCCGGAACCTGAGGATTCCTCTCCAGTGTTGCCATGGATCTTGGGGGGCTTCTGAGTCTCCCCAGGGGAGTCAGGCCTCGTCTCGAGTGGGGGCATGGACGTGCGCTTTCCTCCCGAGCTGCAGCAGTAGTGTCACGCTTCCTGTCACGTGGATCAAGGGATCTGTGGCTTTCCCTCGAGGCTGTCCCTCGAGGCTTTCCCAAGAGGCTTTCCCACAGGGCTGTGCCACGTGCCACCTTGGTGTGAGTTGATCCTCGGCGTGAAAGACGAGCGGGTGAAGGGAGAAGAGGTTCCTCTGGAATGGACCGAGACATCTGGGGGACTCTTGGAATGGTGGCACGACCCTGGAGTTCCTCTCGCCGTTCCTGTAGAGAGGGCCTCCTCTTGAGATGCGACGGGAACGCCGGGAACTCTTTCCCGACGAAGCAGGGAAAGGATCCCTCATCTCGAGCTACGAGGCGGAAACAGGGCTCCTCTGGATGTGGACGGGACCCTCGTGTTTCCTCTCGAGTGGAGACGGGTATGTCGGGGAACTTCTTGATTTGCACCAAGGGTGTGAAGGACCCTTTCGAAGTTCCAGAGGGGAGGTGTGATCAGCCTCGAGACGCCTCAGCGGAAATGGGCCTCATCTCGCCTGGAGGGGAGAACCTCCTGGATTTTCTCGAGTTGCGGCAGGTCTTCTCCAGTTACGACGGGGACCTCAGGGACCCGCTCTGGTGGCCTCAGGAAAGGCCAGTCCCCATGCGAGTTGCTAGGGGACCTCTCGGGATTCCTCTCCTGTCCATGCCGGGGCCTCAGTCCTTGTGTGGAGTCGGGGCCGGAACCTCAGGATTCCTCTCCAGTGTTGCCATGGATCTTGGGGGGCTTCTGAGTCTCCCCAGGGGAGTGAGGCCTCGTCTCGAGTGGGGGCATGCACGTGCGCTTTCCTCCCGAGCTGTAGCAGTAGTGTCACGCTTCCTGTCCCGTGGATCAAGGGATCTGTGGCTTTCCCTCGAGGCTGTCCCTCGAGGCTTTCCCACGAGGCTTTCCCACAGGGCTGTGCCACGTGCCACCTTGGTGTGAGTCTATCCTCGGCGTGAAAGACGAGCGGGTGAAGGGAGAAGAGGTTCCTCTGGAATGGACCGAGACATCTGGGGGACTCTTGGAATGGTGGCACGACCCTGGAGTTCCTCTCGCCGTTCCTGTAGAGAGGGCCGCCTCTTGAGATGCGACGGGAACGCCGGGAACTCTTTCCCGACGAAGCAGGGAAAGGATCCCTCATCTCGAGCTACGAGGCAGAAACGGGGCTCCTCTGGATGTGGACGGGACCCTCGTGTTTCCTCTCGAGTAGAGACGGGTATGTCGGGGAACTTCTTGATTTGCACCAAGGGTGTGAAGGACCCTTTCGAAGTTCCAGAGGGCAGGTGTGATCAGCCTCGAGACGCCTCAGCGGAAATGGGCCTCATCTCGCCTGGAGGGGAGAACCTCCTGGATTTTCTCGAGTTGCGGCAGGTCTTCTCCAGTTACGACGGGGACCTCAGGGACCCGCTCTGGTGGCCTCAGGAAAGGCCAGTCCCCATCCGAGTTGCTAGGGGACCTCTCGGGATTCCTCTCCCGTCCATGCCGGGGCCTCAGTCCTTGTGTGGAGTCGGGGCCGGAAACTGAGGATTCCTCTCCAGTGTTGCCATGGATCTTGGGGGGCTTCTGAGTCTCCCCAGGGGAGTGAGGCCTCGTCTCGAGTGGGGGCATGCACGTGCGCTTTCCTCCCGAGCTGCAGCAGTAGTGTCACGCTTCCTGTCACGTGGATCAAGGGATCTGTGGCTTTCCTTCGAGGCTGTCCCTCGAGGCTTTCCCACGAGGCTTTCCCACAGGGCTGTGCCACGTGCCACCTTGGTGTGAGTCGATCCCGGCGTGAAAGACGAGCGGTTGAAGGGAGAAGAGGTTCCTCTGGAATGGACCGAGACATCTGGGGGACTCTTGGAATGGTGGCACGACCCTGGAGTTCCTCTCGCCGTTCCTGTAGAGAGGGCCTCCTCTTGAGATGCGACGGGAACGCCGGGAACTCTTTCCCGACGAAGCAGGGAAAGGATCCCTCATCTCGAGCTACGAGGCGGAAACGGGGCTCCTCTGGATGTGGACGGGACCCTCGTGTTTCCTCTCGAGTGGAGACGGGTATGTCGGGGAACTTCTTGATTTGCACCAAGGGTGTGAAGGACCCTTTCGAAGTTCCAGAGGGGAGGTGTGATCAGCCTCGAGACGCCTCAGCGGAAATGGTCCTCATCTCGCCTGGAGGGGAGAACCACCTGGATTTTCTCGAGTTGAGGCAGGTCTTCTCCAGTTACGACGGGGACCTCAGGGACCCGCTATGGTGGCCTCAGGAAAGGCCAGTCCCCATGCGAGTTGCTAGGGGACCTCTCGGGATTCCTCTCCCTTCCATGCCGGGGCCTCAGTCCTTGTGTGGAGTCGGGGCCGGAACCTGAGGATTCCTCTCCAGTGTTGCCATGGATCTTGGGGGGCTTCTGAGTCTCCCCAGGGGAGTCAGGCCTCGTCTCGAGTGGGGGCATGGACGTGCGCTTTCCTCCCGAGCTGCAGCAGTAGTGTCACGCTTCCTGTCACGTGGATCAAGGGCTCTGTGGCTTTCCCTCGAGGCTGTCCCTCGAGGCTTTCCCACGAGGCTTTCCCACAGGGCTGTGCCACGTGCCACCTTGGTGTGAGTTGATCCTCGGCGTGAAAGACGAGCGGGTGAAGGGAGAAGAGGTTCCTCTGGAATGGACCGAGACATCTGGGGGACTCTTGGAATGGTGGCACGAACCTGGAGTTCCTCTCGCCGTTCCTGTAGAGAGGGCCTCCTCTTGAGATGCGACGGGAACGCCGGGAACTCTTTCCCGACGAAGCAGGGAAAGGATCCCTCATCTCGAGCTACGAGGCGGAAACGGGGCTCCTCTGGATGTGGACGGGACCCTCGTGTTTCCTCTCGAGTGGAGACGGGTATGTCGGGGAACTTCTTGATTTGCACCAAGGGTGTGAAGGACCCTTTCGAAGTTCCAGAGGGGAGGTGTGATCAGCCTCGAGACGCCTCAGCGGAAATGGGCCTCATCTCGCCTGGAGTGGAGAACCTCCTGGATTTTCTCGAGTTGCGGCAGGTCTTCTCCAGTTACGACGGGGACCTCAGGGACCCGCTCTGGTGGCCTCAGGAAAGGCCAGTCCCCATGCGAGTTGCTAGGGGACCTCTCGGGATTCCTCTCCCGTCCATGCCGGGGCCTCAGTCCTTGTGTGGAGTCGGGGCCGGAACCTCAGGATTCCTCTCCAGTGTTGCCATGGATCTTGGGGGGCTTCTGAGTCTCCCCAGGGGAGTGAGGCCTCGTCTCGAGTGGGGGCATGCACGTGCGCTTTCCTCCCGAGCTGCAGCAGTAGTGTCACGCTTCCTGTCACGTGGATCAAGGGATCTGTGGCTTTCCTTCGAGGCTGTCCCTCGAGGCTTTCCCACGAGGCTTTCCCACAGGGCTGTGCCACGTGCCACCTTGGTGTGAGTCGATCCTCGGCGTGAAAGACGAGCGGGTGAAGGGAGAAGAGGTTCCTCTGGAATGGACCGAGACATCTGGGGGACTCTTGGAATGGTGGCACGACCCTGGAGTTCCTCTCGCCGTTCCTGTAGAGAGGGCCTCCTCTTGAGATGCGACGGGAACGCCGGGAACTCTTTCCCGACGAAGCAGGGAAAGGATCCCTCATCTCGAGCTACGAGGCGGAAACGGGGCTCCTCTGGATGTGGACGGGACCCTCGTGTTTCCTCTCGAGTGGAGACGGGTATGTCGGGGAACTTCTTGATTTGCACCAAGGGTGTGAAGGACCCTTTCGAAGTTCCAGAGGGGAGGTGTGATCAGCCTCGAGACGCCTCAGCGGAAATGGGCCTCATCTCGCCTGGAGGGGAGAACCACCTGGATTTTCTCGAGTTGAGGCAGGTCTTCTCCAGTTACGACGGGGACCTCAGGGACCCGCTCTGGTGGCCTCAGGAAAGGCCAGTCCCCATGCGAGTTGCTAGGGGACCTCTCGGGATTCCTCTCCCTTCCATGCCGGGGCCTCAGTCCTTGTGTGGAGTCGGGGCCGGAACCTGAGGATTCCTCTCCAGTGTTGCCATGGATCTTGGGGGGCTTCTGAGTCTCCCCAGGGGAGTCAGGCCTCGTCTCGAGTGGGGGCATGGACGTGCGCTTTCCTCCCGAGCTGCAGCAGTAGTGTCACGCTTCCTGTCACGTGGATCAAGGGCTCTGTGGCTTTCCCTCGAGACTGTCCCTCGAGGCTTTCCCACGAGGCTTTCCCACAGGGCTGTGCCACGTGCCACCTTGGTGTGAGTTGATCCTCGGCGTGAAAGACGAGCGGGTGAAGGGAGAAGAGGTTCCTCTGGAATGGACCGAGACATCTGGGGGACTCTTGGAATGGTGGCACGACCCTGGAGTTCCTCTCGCCGTTCCTGTAGAGAGGGCCTCCTCTTGAGATGCGACGGGAACGCCGGGAACTCTTTCCCGACGAAGCAGGGAAAGGATCCCTCATCTCGAGCTACGAGGCGGAAACGGGGCTCCTCTGGATGTGGACGGGACCCTCGTGTTTCCTCTCGAGTGGAGACGGGTATGTCGGGGAACTTCTTGATTTGCACCAAGGGTGTGAAGGACCCTTTCGAAGTTCCAGAGGGGAGGTGTGATCAGCCTCGAGACGCCTCAGCGGAAATGGGCCTCATCTCGCCTGGAGGGGAGAACCACCTGGATTTTCTCGAGTTGAGGCAGGTCTTCTCCAGTTACGACGGGGACCTCAGGGACCCGCTATGTTGGCCTCAGGAAAGGCCAGTCCCCATGCGAGTTGCTAGGGGACCTCTCGGGATTCCTCTCCCTTCCATGCCGGGGCCTCAGTCCTTGTGTGGAGTCAGGGCCGGAACCTGAGGATTCCTCTCCAGTGTTGCCATGGATCTTGGGGGGCTTCTGAGTCTCCCCAGGGGAGTCAGGCCTCGTCTCGAGTGGGGGCATGGACGTGCGCTTTCCTCCCGAGCTGCAGCAGTAGTGTCACGCTTCCTGTCACGTGGATCAAGGGATCTGTGGCTTTCCCTCGAGGCTGTCCCTCGAGGCTTTCCCAAGAGGCTTTCCCACAGGGCTGTGCCACGTGCCACCTTGGTGTGAGTTGATCCTCGGCGTGAAAGACGAGCGGGCGAAGGGAGAAGAGGTTCCTCTGGAATGGACCGAGACATCTGGGGGACTCTTGGAATGGTGGCACGACCCTGGAGTTCCTCTCGCCGTTCCTGTAGAGAGGGCCGCCTCTTGAGATGCGACGGGAACGCCGGGAACTCTTTCCCGACGAAGCAGGGAAAGGATCCCTCATCTCGAGCTACGAGGCAGAAACGGGGCTCCTCTGGATGTGGACGGGACCCTCGTGTTTCCTCTCGAGTAGAGACGGGTATGTCGGGGAACTTCTTGATTTGCACCAAGGGTGTGAAGGACCCTTTCGAAGTTCCAGAGGGCAGGTGTGATCAGCCTCGAGACGCCTCAGCGGAAATGGGCCTCATCTCGCCTGGAGGGGAGAACCTCCTGGATTTTCTCGAGTTGCGGCAGGTCTTCTCCAGTTACGACGGGGACCTCAGGGACCCGCTCTGGTGGCCTCAGGAAAGGCCAGTCCCCATGCGAGTTGCTAGGGGACCTCTCGGGATTCCTCTCCCGTCCATGCCGGGGCCTCAGTCCTTGTGTGGAGTCGGGGCCGGAACCTGAGGATTCCTCTCCAGTGTTGCCATGGATCTTGGGGGGCTTCTGAGTCTCCCCAGGGGAGTGAGGCCTCGTCTCGAGTGGGGGCATGCACGTGCGCTTTCCTCCCGAGCTGCAGCAGTAGTGTCACGCTTCCTGTCACGTGGATCAAGGGATCTGTGGCTTTCCTTCGAGGCTGTCCCTCGAGGCTTTCCCACGAGGCTTTCCCACAGGGCTGTGCCACGTGCCACCTTGGTGTGAGTCGATCCCGGCGTGAAAGACGAGCGGTTGAAGGGAGAAGAGGTTCCTCTGGAATGGACCGAGACATCTGGGGGACTCTTGGAATGGTGGCACGACCCTGGAGTTCCTCTCGCCGTTCCTGTAGAGAGGGCCTCCTCTTGAGATGCGACGGGAACGCCGGGAACTCTTTCCCGACGAAGCAGGGAAAGGATCCCTCATCTCGAGCTACGAGGCGGAAACGGGGCTCCTCTGGATGTGGACGGGACCCTCGTGTTTCCTCTCGAGTGGAGACGGGTATGTCGGGGAACTTCTTGATTTGCACCAAGGGTGTGAAGGACCCTTTCGAATTTCCAGAGGGGAGGTGTGATCAGCCTCGAGACGCCTCAGCGGAAATGGTCCTCATCTCGCCTGGAGGGGAGAACCACCTGGATTTTCTCGAGTTGCGGCAGGTCTTCTCCAGTTACGACGGGGACCTCAGGGACCCGCTATGGTGGCCTCAGGAAAGGCCAGTCCCCATGCGAGTTGCTAGGGGACCTCTCGGGATTCCTCTCCCTTCCATGCCGGGGCCTCAGTCCTTGTGTGGAGTCGGGGCCGGAACCTGAGGATTCCTCTCCAGTGTTGCCATGGATCTTGGGGGGCTTCTGAGTCTCCCCAGGGGAGTCAGGCCTCGTCTCGAGTGGGGGCATGGACGTGCGCTTTCCTCCCGAGCTGCAGCAGTAGTGTCACGCTTCCTGTCACGTGGATCAAGGGCTCTGTGGCTTTCCCTCGAGGCTGTCCCTCGAGTCTTTCCCAAGAGGCTTTCCCACAGGGCTGTGCCACGTGCCACCTTGGTGTGAGTTGATCCTCGGCGTGAAAGACGAGCGGGTGAAGGGAGAAGAGGTTCCTCTGGAATGGACCGAGACATCTGGGGGACTCTTGGAATGGTGGCACGACCCTGGAGTTCCTCTCGCCGTTCCTGTAGAGAGGGCCTCCTCTTGAGATGCGACGGGAACGCCGGGAACTCTTTCCCGACGAAGCAGGGAAAGGATCCCTCATCTCGAGCTACGAGGCGGAAACGGGGCTCCTCTGGATGTGGACGGGACCCTCGTGTTTCCTCTCGAGTGGAGACGGGTATGTCGGGGAACTTCTTGATTTGCACCAAGGGTGTGAAGGACCCTTTCGAAGTTCCAGAGGGGAGGTGTGATCAGCCTCGAGACGCCTCAGCGGAAATGGGCCTCATCTCGCCTGGAGGGGAGAACCTCCTGGATTTTCTCGAGTTGCGGCAGGTCTTCTCCAGTTACGACGGGGACCTCAGGGACCCGCTCTGGTGGCCTCAGGAAAGGCCAGTCCCCATGCGAGTTGCTAGGGGACCTCTCGGGATTCCTCTCCCGTCCATGCCGGGGCCTCAGTCCTTGTGTGGAGTCGGGGCCGGAACCTCAGGATTCCTCTCCAGTGTTGCCATGGATCTTGGGGGGCTTCTGAGTCTCCCCAGGGGAGTCAGGCCTCGTCTCGAGTGGGGGCATGCACGTGCGCTTTCCTCCCGAGCTGCAGCAGTAGTGTCACGCTTCCTGTCACGTGGATCAAGGGATCTGTGGCTTTCCTTCGAGGCTGTCCCTCGAGGCTTTCCCACGAGGCTTTCCCACAGGGCTGTGCCACGTGCCACCTTGGTGTGAGTCGATCCTCGGCGTGAAAGACGAGCGGGTGAAGGGAGAAGAGGTTCCTCTGGAATGGACCGAGACATCTGGGGGACTCTTGGAATGGTGGCACGACCCTGGAGTTCCTCTCGCCGTTCCTGTAGAGAGGGCCTCCTCTTGAGATGCGACGGGAACGCCGGGAACTCTTTCCCGACGAAGCAGGGAAAGGATCCCTCATCTCGAGCTACGAGGCGGAAACGGGGCTCCTCTGGATGTGGACGGGACCCTCGTGTTTCCTCTCGAGTGGAGACGGGTATGTCGGGGAACTTCTTGATTTGCACCAAGGGTGTGAAGGACCCTTTCGAAGTTCCAGAGGGGAGGTGTGATCAGCCTCGAGACGCCTCAGCGGAAATGGGCCTCATCTCGCCTGGAGGGGAGAACCACCTGGATTTTCTCGAGTTGAGGCAGGTCTTCTCCAGTTACGACGGGGACCTCAGGGACCCGCTATGGTGGCCTCAGGAAAGGCCAGTCCCCATGCGAGTTGCTAGGGGACCTCTCGGGATTCCTCTCCCTTCCATGCCGGGGCCTCAGTCCTTGTGTGGAGTCGGGGCCGGAACCTGAGGATTCCTCTCCAGTGTTGCCATGGATCTTGGGGGGCTTCTGAGTCTCCCCAGGGGAGTCAGGCCTCGTCTCGAGTGGGGGCATGGACGTGCGCTTTCCTCCCGAGCTGCAGCAGTAGTGTCACGCTTCCTGTCACGTGGATCAAGGGCTCTGTGGCTTTCCCTCGAGGCTGTCCCTCGAGGCTTTCCCAAGAGGCTTTCCCACAGGGCTGTGCCACGTGCCACCTTGGTGTGAGTTGATCCTCGGCGTGAAAGACGAGCGGGTGAAGGGAGAAGAGGTTCCTCTGGAATGGACCGAGACATCTGGGGGACTCTTGGAATGGTGGCACGACCCTGGAGTTCCTCTCGCCGTTCCTGTAGAGAGGGCCTCCTCTTGAGATGCGACGGGAACGCCGGGAACTCTTTCCCGACGAAGCAGGGAAAGGATCCCTCATCTCGAGCTACGAGGCGGAAACGGGGCTCCTCTGGATGTGGACGGGACCCTCGTGTTTCCTCTCGAGTGGAGACGGGTATGTCGGGGAACTTCTTGATTTGCACCAAGGGTGTGAAGGACCCTTTCGAAGTTCCAGAGGGGAGGTGTGATCAGCCTCGAGACGCCTCAGCGGAAATGGGCCTCATCTCGCCTGGAGGGGAGAACCTCCTGGATTTTCTCGAGTTGCGGCAGGTCTTCTCCAGTTACGACGGGGACCTCAGGGACCCGCTCTGGTGGCCTCAGGAAAGGCCAGTCCCCATGCGAGTTGCTAGGGGACCTCTCGGGATTCCTCTCCTGTCCATGCCGGGGCCTCAGTCCTTGTGTGGAGTCGGGGCCGGAACCTCAGGATTCCTCTCCAGTGTTGCCATGGATCTTGGGGGGCTTCTGAGTCTCCCCAGGGGAGTCAGGCCTCGTCTCGAGTGGGGGCATGCACGTGCGCTTTCCTCCCGAGCTGTAGCAGTAGTGTCACGCTTCCTGTCCCGTGGATCAAGGGATCTGTGGCTTTCCCTCGAGGCTGTCCCTCGAGGCTTTCCCACGAGGCTTTCCCACAGGGCTGTGCCACGTGCCACCTTGGTGTGAGTCTATCCTCGGCGTGAAAGACGAGCGGGTGAAGGGAGAAGAGGTTCCTCTGGAATTGACTGAGATATCTGGGGGACTCTTGGAATGGTGGCACGACACTGGAGTTCCTCTCGCCGTTCCTGTAGAGAGGGCCTCCTCTTGAGATGCGACGGGAACGCCGGGAACTCTTTCCCGACGAAGCAGGGAAAGGATCCCTCATCTCGAGCTACGAGGCGGAAACGGGGCTCCTCTGGATGTGGGCGGGACCCTCGTGTTTCCTCTCGAGTGGAGACGGGTATGTCGGGGAACTTCTTGATTTGCACCAAGGGTGTGAGGGACCCTTTCCACGTTCCAGAGGTGAGGTGTGATCAGCCTCGAGACGCCTCAGCGGAAATGGGCCTCATCTTGCCTGGAGGGGAGAACCTCCTGGATTTTCTCGAGTTGCGGCAGGTCTTCTCCAGTTACGACGGGGACCTCAGGGACCCGCTCTGGTGGCCTCAGGAAAGGCCAGTCCCCATGCGAGTTGCTAGGGGACCTCTCGGGATTCCTCTCCCTTCCATGCCGGGGCCTCAGTCCTTGTGTGGAGTCGGGGCCGGAACCTGAGGATTCCTCTCCAGTGTTGCCATGGATCTTGGGGGGCTTCTGAGTCTCCCCAGGGGAGTCAGGCCTCGTCTCGAGTGGGGGCATGGACGTGCGCTTTCCTCCCGAGCTGCAGCAGTAGTGTCACGCTTCCTGTCACGTGGATCAAGGGATCTGTGTCTTTCCCTCGAGGCTGTCCCTCGAGGCTTTCCCAAGAGGCTTTCCCACAGGGCTGTGCCACGTGCCACCTTGGTGTGAGTTGATCCTCGGCGTGAAAGACGAGCGGGCGAAGGGAGAAGAGGTTCCTCTGGAATGGACCGAGACATCTGGGGGACTCTTGGAATGGTGGCACGACCCTGGAGTTCCTCTCGCCGTTCCTGTAGAGAGGGCCTCCTCTTGAGATGCGACGGGAACGCCGGGAACTCTTTCCCGACGAAGCAGGGAAAGGATCCCTCATCTCGAGCTACGAGGCGGAAACAGGGCTCCTCTGGATGTGGACGGGACCCTCGTGTTTCCTCTCGAGTGGAGACGGGTATGTCGGGGAACTTCTTGATTTGCACCAAGGGTGTGAAGGACCCTTTCGAAGTTCCAGAGGGGAGGTGTGATCAGCCTCGAGACGCCTCAGCGGAAATGGGCCTCATCTCGCCTGGAGGGGAGAACCTCCTGGATTTTCTCGAGTTGCGGCAGGTCTTCTCCAGTTACGACGGGGACCTCAGGGACCCGCTCTGGTGGCCTCAGGAAAGGCCAGTCCCCATGCGAGTTGCTAGGGGACCTCTCGGGATTCCTCTCCTGTCCATGCCGGGGCCTCAGTCCTTGTGTGGAGTCGGGGCCGGAACCTCAGGATTCCTCTCCAGTGTTGCCATGGATCTTGGGGGGCTTCTGAGTCTCCCCAGGGGAGTCAGGCCTCGTCTCGAGTGGGGGCATGCACGTGCGCTTTTCTCCCGAGCTGTAGCAGTAGTGTCACGCTTCCTGTCCCGTGGATCAATGGATCTGTGGCTTTCCCTCGAGGCTGTCCCTCGAGGCTTTCCCACGAGGCTTTCCCACAGGGCTGTGCCACGTGCCACCTTGGTGTGAGTCTATCCTCGGCGTGAAAGACGAGCGGGTGAAGGGAGAAGAGGTTCCTCTGGAATGGACTGAGATATCTGGGGGACTCTTGGAATGGTGGCACGACCCTGGAGTTCCTCTCGCCGTTCCTGTAGAGAGGGCCTCCTCTTGAGATGCGACGGGAACGCCGGGAACTCTTTCCCGACGAAGCAGGGAAAGGATCCCTCATCTCGAGCTACGAGGCGGAAACGGGGCTCCTCTGGATGTGGGCGGGACCCTCGTGTTTCCTCTCGAGTGGAGACGGGTATGTCGGGGAACTTCTTGATTTGCACCAAGGGTGTGAGGGACCCTTTCGAAGTTCCAGAGGTGAGGTGTGATCAGCCTCGAGACGCCTCAGCGGAAATGGGCCTCATCTTGCCTGGATGGGAGAACCTCCTGGATTTTCTCGAGTTGCGGCAGGTCTTCTCCAGTTACGACGGGGACCTCAGGGACCCGCTCTGGTGGCCTCAGGAAAGGCCAGTCCCCATGCGAGTTGCTAGGGGACCTCTCGGGATTCCTCTCCCGTCCATGCCGGGGCCTCAGTCCTTGTGTGGAATCGTGGCCGGAACCTGAGGATTCCTCTGCAGTGTTGTCATGGATCTTGGGGGGCATCTGAGTCTCCCCAGGGGAGTCAGGCCTCGTCTCGATTGGGGGCATGCACGTGCGCTTTCCTCCCGAGCTGCAGCAGTAGTGTCACGCTTCCTGTCACGTGGATCAAGGGACCTGTGGCTTGCCCTGAAGGCTGTCCCTCGAGGCTTTCCCACGAGGCATTCCCACAGGGCTGTGCCACGTGCCACCTTGGTGTGAGTCGATCCTCGGCGTGAAAGACGAGCGGGTGAAGGGAGAAGAGGTTCCTCTGGAATGGACCGAGACATCTGGGGGATTCTTGGAATGGTGGCACGACCCTGGAGTTCCTCTCGCCGTTCCTGTAGAGAGGGCCTCCTCTTGAGATGCGACGGGAACGCGGGGAACTCTTTCCCGACGAAGCAGGGAAAGGATCCCTCATCTCGAGCTACGAGGCGGAAACGGGGCTCCTCTGGATGTGGACGGGACCCTCGTGTTTCCTCTCGAGTGGAGACGGGTATGTCGGGGAACTTCTTGATTTGCACCAAGGGTGTGAAGGACCCTTTCGAAGTTCCAGAGGGGAGGTGTGATCAGCCTCGAGACGCCTCAGCGGAAATGGGCCTCATCTCGCCTGGAGGGGAGAACCTCCTGGATTTTCTCGAGTTGCGGCAGGTCTTCTCGAGTTACGACGGGGACCTCAGGGACCCGCTCTGGTGGCCTCAGGAAAGGCCATTCCCCATGCGAGTTGCTAGGGGACCTCTCGGGATTCCTCTCCCTTCCATACCGGGGCCTCAGTCCTTGTGTGGAGTCGGGGCCGGAACCTGAGGATTCCTCTCCCGTGTTGCCATGGATCTTGGGGGGCTTCTGAGTCTCCCCAGGGGAGTCAGGCCTCGTCTCGAGTGGGGGCATGCATGTGCGCTTTCCTCCCGAGCTGCAGCAGTAGTGTCACGCTTCCAGTCACGTGGATCAAGGGATCTGTGGATTTCCGTCGAGGCTGTCCCTCGAGGCTTTCCCACGAGGCTTTCCCACAGGGCTGTGCCACGTGCCACCTTGGTGTGAGTCGATCCTCGGCGTGAAAGACGAGCGGGTGAAGGGAGAAGAGGTTCCTCTGGAATGGACCGAGACATCTGGGGGACTCTTGGAATGGTGGCACGACCCTGGAGTTCCTCTCGCCGTTCCTGTAGAGAGGGCCTCCTCTTGAGATGCGACGGGAACGCCGGGAACTCTTTCCCGACGAAGCAGGGAAAGGATCCGTCATCTCGAGCTACGAGGCGGAAACGGGGCTCCTCTGGATGTGGACGGGACCCTCGTGTTTCCTCTCGAGTGGAGACGGGTATGTCGGGGAACTTCTTGATTTGCACCAAGGGTGTGAAGGACCCTTTCGAAGTTCCAGAGGTGAGGTGTGATCAGCCTCGAGACGCCTCAGCGGAAATGGGCCTCATCTCGCCTGGAGGGGAGAACCTCCTGGATTTCCTCGAGTTGCGGCAGGTCTTCTCCAGTTACGACGGGGACCTCAGGGACCCGCTCTGGTGGCCTCAGGAAAGGCCAGTCCCCATGCGAGTTGCTAGGGGACCTCTCGGGATTCCTCTCCCGTCCATGCCGGGGCCTCAGTCCTTGTGTGGAGTCGGGGCCGGAACCTCAGGATTCCTCTCCAGTGTTGCCATGGATCTTGGGGGGCTTCTGAGTCTCCCCAGGGGAGTGAGGCCTCGTCTCGAGTGGGGGCATGCACGTGCGCTTTCCTCCCGAGCTGCAGCAGTAGTGTCACGCTTCCTGTCACGTGGATCAAGGGATCTGTGGCTTTCCCTCGAGGCTGTCCCTCGAGGCTTTCCCACGAGGCTTTCCCACAGGGCTGTGCCACGTGCCACCTTGGTGTGAGTCTATCCTCGGCGTGAAAGACGAGCGGGTGAAGGGAGAAGAGGTTCCTCTGGAATGGACTGAGATATCTGGGGGACTCTTGGAATGGTGGCACGACACTGGAGTTCCTCTCGCCGTTCCTGTAGAGAGGGCCTCCTCTTGAGATGCGACGGGAACGCCGGGAACTCTTTCCCGACGAAGCAGGGAAAGGATCCCTCATCTCGAGCTACGAGGCGGAAACGGGGCTCCTCTGGATGTGGGCGGGACCCTCGTGTTTCCTCTCGAGTGGAGACGGGTATGTCGGGGAACTTCTTGATTTGCACCAAGGGTGTGAGGGACCCTTTCCACGTTCCAGAGGTGAGGTGTGATCAGCCTCGAGACGCCTCAGCGGAAATGGGCCTCATCTTGCCTGGAGGGGAGAACCTCCTGGATTTTCTCGAGTTGCGGCAGGTCTTCTCCAGTTACGACGGGGACCTCAGGGACCCGCTCTGGTGGCCTCAGGAAAGGCCAGTCCCCATGCGAGTTGCTAGGGGACCTCTCGGGATTCCTCTCCCTTCCATGCCGGGGCCTCAGTCCTTGTGTGGAGTCGGGGCCGGAACCTGAGGATTCCTCTCCAGTGTTGCCATGGATCTTGGGGGGCTTCTGAGTCTCCCCAGGGGAGTCAGGCCTCGTCTCGAGTGGGGGCATGGACGTGCGCTTTCCTCCCGAGCTGCAGCAGTAGTGTCACGCTTCCTGTCACGTGGATCAAGGGATCTGTGTCTTTCCCTCGAGGCTGTCCCTCGAGGCTTTCCCACGAGGCTTTCCCACAGGGCTGTGCCACGTGCCACCTTGGTGTGAGTTGATCCTCGGCGTGAAAGACGAGCGGGCGAAGGGAGAAGAGGTTCCTCTGGAATGGACCGAGACATCTGGGGGACTCTTGGAATGGTGGCACGACCCTGGAGTTCCTCTCGCCGTTCCTGTAGAGAGGGCCTCCTCTTGAGATGCGACGGGAACGCCGGGAACTCTTTCCCGACGAAGCAGGGAAAGGATCCCTCATCTCGAGCTACGAGGCGGAAACAGGGCTCCTCTGGATGTGGACGGGACCCTCGTGTTTCCTCTCGAGTGGAGACGGGTATGTCGGGGAACTTCTTGATTTGCACCAAGGGTGTGAAGGACCCTTTCGAAGTTCCAGAGGGGAGGTGTGATCAGCCTCGAGACGCCTCAGCGGAAATGGGCCTCATCTCGCCTGGAGGGGAGAACCTCCTGGATTTTCTCGAGTTGCGGCAGGTCTTCTCGAGTTACGACGGGGACCTCAGGGACCCGCTCTGGTGGCCTCAGGAAAGGCCAGTCCCCATGCGAGTTGCTAGGGGACCTCTCGGGATTCCCTCCTGTCCATGCCGGGGCCTCAGTCCTTGTGTGGAGTCGGGGCCGGAACCTCAGGATTCCTCTCCAGTGTTGCCATGGATCTTGGGGGGCTTCTGAGTCTCCCCAGGGGAGTGAGGCCTCGTCTCGAGTGGGGGCATGCACGTGCGCTTTCCTCCCGAGCTGTAGCAGTAGTGTCACGCTTCCTGTCCCGTGGATCAATGGATCTGTGGCTTTCCCTCGAGGCTGTCCCTCGAGGCTTTCCCACGAGGCTTTCCCACAGGGCTGTGCCACGTGCCACCTTGGTGTGAGTCTATCCTCGGCGTGAAAGACGAGCGGGTGAAGGGAGAAGAGGTTCCTCTGGAATGGACTGAGATATCTGGGGGACTCTTGGAATGGTGGCACGACCCTGGAGTTCCTCTCGCCGTTCCTGTAGAGAGGGCCTCCTCTTGAGATGCGACGGGAACGCCGGGAACTCTTTCCCGACGAAGCAGGGAAAGGATCCCTCATCTCGAGCTACGAGGCGGAAACGGGGCTCCTCTGGATGTGGGCGGGACCCTCGTGTTTCCTCTCGAGTGGAGACGGGTATGTCGGGGAACTTCTTGATTTGCACCAAGGGTGTGAGGGACCCTTTCGAAGTTCCAGAGGTGAGGTGTGATCAGCCTCGAGACGCCTCAGCGGAAATGGTCCTCATCTTGCCTGGAGGGGAGAACCTCCTGGATTTTCTCGAGTTGCGGCAGGTCTTCTCCAGTTACGACGGGGACCTCAGGGACCCGCTCTGGTGGCCTCAGGAAAGGCCAGTCCCCATGCGAGTTGCTAGGGGACCTCTCGGGATTCCTCTCCCGTCCATGCCGGGGCCTCAGTCCTTGTGTGGAATCGTGGCCGGAACCTGAGGATTCCTCTGCAGTGTTGTCATGGATCTTGGGGCGCTTCTGAGTCTCCCCAGGGGAGTCAGGCCTCGTCTCGATTGGGGGCATGCACGTGCGCTTTCCTCCCGAGCTGCAGCAGTAGTGTCACGCTTCCTGTCACGTGGATCAAGGGACCTGTGGCTTTCCCTGAAGGCTGTCCCTCGAGGCTTTCCCACGAGGCATTCCCACAGGGCTGTGCCACGTGCCACCTTGGTGTGAGTCGATCCTCTGCGTGAAAGACGAGCGGGTGAAGGGAGAAGAGGTTCCTCTGGAATGGACCGAGACATCTGGGGGATTCTTGGAATGGTGGCACGACCCTGGAGTTCCTCTCGCCGTTCCTGTAGAGAGGGCCTCCTCTTGAGATGCGACGGGAACGCGGGGAACTCTTTCCCGACGAAGCAGGGAAAGGATCCCTCATCTCGAGCTACGAGGCGGAAACGGGGCTCCTCTGGATGTGGACGGGACCCTCGTGTTTCCTCTCGAGTGGAGACGGGTATGTCGGGGAACTTCTTGATTTGCACCAAGGGTGTGAAGGACCCTTTCGAAGTTCCAGAGGGGAGGTGTGATCAGCCTCGAGACGCCTCAGCGGAAATGGGCCTCATCTCGCCTGGAGGGGAGAACCTCCTGGATTTTCTCGAGTTGCGGCAGGTCTTCTCGAGTTACGACGGGGACCTCAGGGACCCGCTCTGGTGGCCTCAGGAAAGGCCATTCCCCATGCGAGTTGCTAGGGGACCTCTCGGGATTCCTCTCCCTTCCATGCCGGGGCCTCAGTCCTTGTGTGGAGTCGGGGCCGGAACCTGAGGATTCCTCTCCAGTGTTGCCATGGATCTTGGGGGGCTTCTGAGTCTCCCCAGGGGAGTCAGGCCTCGTCTCGAGTGGGGGCATGCATGTGCGCTTTCCTCCCGAGCTGCAGCAGTAGTGTCACGCTTCCAGTCACGTGGATCAAGGGATCTGTGGATTTCCGTCGAGGCTGTCCCTCGAGGCTTTCCCACGAGGCTTTCCCACAGGGCTGTGCCACGTGCCACCTTGGTGTGAGTCGATCCTCGGCGTGAAAGACGAGCGGGTGAAGGGAGAAGAGGTTCCTCTGGAATGGACCGAGACATCTGGGGGACTCTTGGAATGGTGGCACGACCCTGGAGTTCCTCTCGCCGTTCCTGTAGAGAGGGCCTCCTCTTGAGATGCGACGGGAACGCCGGGAACTCTTTCCCGACGAAGCAGGGAAAGGATCCGTCATCTCGAGCTACGAGGCGGAAACGGGGCTCCTCTGGATGTGGACGGGACCCTCGTGTTTCCTCTCGAGTGGAGACGGGTATGTCGGGGAAATTCTTCATTTGCACCAAGGGTGTGAAGGACCCTTTCGAAGTTCCAGAGGGGAGGTGTGATCAGCCTCGAGACGCCTCAGCGGAAATGGGCCTCATCTCGCCTGGAGGGGAGAACCTCCTGGATTTCCTCGAGTTGCGGCAGGTCTTCTCCAGTTACGACGGGGACCTCAGGGACCCGCTCTGGTGGCCTCAGGAAAGGCCAGTCCCCATGCGAGTTGCTAGGGGACCTCTCGGGATTCCTCTCCCGTCCATGCCGGGGCCTCAGTCCTTGTGTGGAGTCGGGGCCGGAACCTCAGGATTCCTCTCCAGTGTTGCCATGGATCTTGGGGGGCTTCTGAGTCTCCCCAGGGGAGTGAGGCCTCGTCTGGAGTGGGGGCATGCACGTGCGCTTTCCTCCCGAGCTGTAGCAGTAGTGTCACGCTTCCTGTCCCGTGGATCAAGGGATCTGTGGCTTTCCCTCGAGGCTGTCCCTCGAGGCTTTCCCACGAGGCTTTCCCACAGGGCTGTGCCACGTGCCACCTTGGTGTGAGTCTATCCTCGGCGTGAAAGACGAGCGGGTGAAGGGAGAAGAGGTTCCTCTGGAATGGACCGAGACATCTGGGGGACTCTTGGAATGGTGGCACGACCCTGGAGTTCCTCTCGCCGTTCCTGTAGAGAGGGCCGCCTCTTGAGATGCGACGGGAACGCCGGGAACTCTTTCCCGACGAAGCAGGGAAAGGATCCCTCATCTCGAGCTACGAGGCAGAAACGGGGCTCCTCTGGATGTGGACGGGACCCTCGTGTTTCCTCTCGAGTAGAGACGGGTATGTCGGGGAACTTCTTGATTTGCACCAAGGGTGTGAAGGACCCTTTCGAAGTTCCAGAGGGCAGGTGTGATCAGCCTCGAGACGCCTCAGCGGAAATGGGCCTCATCTCGCCTGGAGGGGAGAACCTCCTGGATTTTCTCGAGTTGCGGCAGGTCTTCTCCAGTTACGACGGGGACCTCAGGGACCCGCTCTGGTGGCCTCAGGAAAGGCCAGTCCCCATGCGAGTTGCTAGGGGACCTCTCGGGATTCCTCTCCCGTCCATGCCGGGGCCTCAGTCCTTGTGTGGAGTCGGGGCCGGAACCTGAGGATTCCTCTCCAGTGTTGCCATGGATCTTGGGGGGCTTCTGAGTCTCCCCAGGGGAGTGAGGCCTCGTCTCGAGTGGGGGCATGCACGTGCGCTTTCCTCCCGAGCTGCAGCAGTAGTGTCACGCTTCCTGTCACGTGGATCAAGGGATCTGTGGCTTTCCTTCGAGGCTGTCCCTCGAGGCTTTCCCACGAGGCTTTCCCACAGGGCTGTGCCACGTGCCACCTTGGTGTGAGTCGATCCTCGGCGTGAAAGACGATCGGTTGAAGGGAGAAGAGGTTCCTCTGGAATGGACCGAGACATCTGGGGGACTCTTGGAATGGTGGCACGACCCTGGAGTTCCTCTCGCCGTTCCTGTAGAGAGGGCCTCCTCTTGAGATGCGACGGGAACGCCGGGAACTCTTTCCCGACGAAGCAGGGAAAGGATTCCTCATCTCGAGCTACGAGGCGGAAACGGGGCTCCTCTGGATGTGGACGGGACCCTCGTGTTTCCTCTCGAGTGGAGACGGGTATGTCGGGGAACTTCTTGATTTGCACCAAGGGTGTGAAGGACCCTTTCGAAGTTCCAGAGGGGAGGTGTGATCAGCCTCGAGACGCCTCAGCGGAAATGGGCCTCATCTCGCCTGGAGGGGAGAACCTCCTGGATTTTCTCGAGTTGCGGCAGGTCTTCTCCAGTTACGACGGGGACCTCAGGGACCCGCTCTGTTGGCCTCAGGAAAGGCCAGTCCCCATGCGAGTTGCTAGGGGACCTCTCGGGATTCCTCTCCCGTCCATGCCGGGGCCTCAGTCCTTGTGTGGAATCGTGGCCGGAACCTGAGGATTCCTCTGCAGTGTTGTCATGGATCTTGGGGGGCTTCTGAGTCTCCCCAGGGGAGTCAGGCCTCGTCTCGATTGGGGGCATGCACGTGCGCTTTCCTCCCGAGCTGCAGCAGTAGTGTCACGCTTCCTGTCACGTGGATCAAGGGACCTGTGGCTTTCCCTGAAGGCTGTCCCTCGAGGCTTTCCCACGAGGCATTCCCACAGGGCTGTGCCACGTGCCACCTTGGTGTGAGTCGATCCTCGGCGTGAAAGACGAGCGGGTGAAGGGAGAAGAGGTTCCTCTGGAATGGACCGAGACATCTGGGGGATTCTTGGAATGGTGGCACGACCCTGGAGTTCCTCTCGCCGTTCCTGTAGAGAGGGCCTCCTCTTGAGATGCGACGGGAACGCGGGGAACTCTTTCCCGACGAAGCAGGGAAAGGATCCCTCATCTCGAGCTACGAGGCGGAAACGGGGCTCCTCTGGATGTGGACGGGACCCTCGTGTTTCCTCTCGAGTGGAGATGGGTATGTCGGGGAACTTCTTGATTTGCACCAAGGGTGTGAAGGACCCTTTCGAAGTTCCAGAGGGGAGGTGTGATCAGCCTCGAGACGCCTCAGCGGAAATGGGCCTCATCTCGCCTGGAGGGGAGAACCTCCTGGATTTTCTCGAGTTGCGGCAGGTCTTCTCGAGTTACGACGGGGACCTCAGGGACCCGCTCTGGTGGCCTCAGGAAAGGCCAGTCCCCATGCGAGTTGCTAGGGGACCTCTCGGGATTCCTCTCCCGTCCATGCCGGGGCCTCAGTCCTTGTGTGGAGTCGGGGCCGGAACCTGAGGATTCCTCTCCAGTGTTGCCATGGATCTTGGGGGGCTTCTGAGTCTCCCCAGGGGAGTCAGGCCTCGTCTCGAGTGGGGGCATGCATGTGCGCTTTCCTCCCGAGCTGCAGCAGTAGTGTCACGCTTCCAGTCACGTGGATCAAGGGATCTGTGGATTTCCGTCGAGGCTGTCCCTCGAGGCTTTCCCACGAGGCTTTCCCACAGGGCTGTGCCACGTGCCACCTTGGTGTGAGTCGATCCTCGGCGTGAAAGACGAGCGGGTGAAGGGAGAAGAGGTTCCTCTGGAATGGACCGAGACATCTGGGGGACTCTTGGAATGGTGGCACGACCCTGGAGTTCCTCTCGCCGTTCCTGTAGAGAGGGCCTCCTCTTGAGATGCGACGGGAACGCCGGGAACTCTTTCCCGACGAAGCAGGGAAAGGATCCCTCATCTCGAGCTACGAGGCGGAAACGGGGCTCCTCTGGATGTGGACGGGACCCTCGTGTTTCCTCTCGAGTGGAGACGGGTATGTCGGGGAACTTCTTGATTTGCACCAAGGGTGTGAAGGACCCTTTCGAAGTTCCAGAGGGGAGGTGTGATCAGCCTCGAGACGCCTCAGCGGAAATGGGCCTCATCTCGCCTGGAGGGGAGAACCTCCTGGATTTCCTCGAGTTGCGGCAGGTCTTCTCCAGTTACGACGGGGACCTCAGGGACCCGCTCTGGTGGCCTCAGGAAAGGCCAGTCCCCATGCGAGTTGCTAGGGGACCTCTCGGGATTCCTCTCCCGTCCATGCCGGGGCCTCAGTCCTTGTGTGGAATCGTGGCCGGAACCTGAGGATTCCTCTGCAGTGTTGTCATGGATCTTGGGGGGCTTCTGAGTCTCCCCAGGGGAGTCAGGCCTCGTCTCGATTGGGGGCATGCACGTGCGCTTTCCTCCCGAGCTGCAGCAGTAGTGTCACGCTTCCTGTCACGTGGATCAAGGGACCTGTGGCTTTCCCTGAAGGCTGTCCCTCGAGGCTTTCCCACGAGGCATTCCCACAGGGCTGTGCCACGTGCCACCTTGGTGTGAGTCGATCCTCGGCGTGAAAGACGAGCGGGTGAAGGGAGAAGAGGTTCCTCTGGAATGGACCGAGACATCTGGGGGATTCTTGGAATGGTGGCACGACCCTGGAGTTCCTCTCCCCGTTCCTGTAGAGAGGGCCTCCTCTTGAGATGCGACGGGAACGCGGGGAACTCTTTCCCGACGAAGCAGGGAAAGGATCCCTCATCTCGAGCTACAAGGCGGAAACGGGGCTCCTCTGGATGTGGGCGGGACCCTCGTGTTTCCTCTCGAGTGGAGACGGGTATGTCGGGGAACTTCTTGATTTGCACCAAGGGTGTGAGGGACCCTTTCCACGTTCCAGAGGTGAGGTGTGATCAGCCTCGAGACGCCTCAGCGGAAATGGTCCTCATCTTGCCTGGAGGGGAGAACCTCCTGGATTTTCTCGAGTTGCGGCAGGTCTTCTCCAGTTACGACGGGGACCTCAGGGACCCGCTCTGGTGGCCTCAGGAAAGGCCAGTCCCCATGCGAGTTGCTAGGGGACCTCTCGGGATTCCTCTCCCGTCCATGCCGGGGCCTCAGTCCTTGTGTGGAATCGTGGCCGGAACCTGAGGATTCCTCTGCAGTGTTGTCATGGATCTTGGGGCGCTTCTGAGTCTCCCCAGGGGAGTCAGGCCTCGTCTCGATTGGGGGCATGCACGTGCGCTTTCCTCCCGAGCTGCAGCAGTAGTGTCACGCTTCCTGTCACGTGGATCAAGGGACCTGTGGCTTTCCCTGAAGGCTGTCCCTCGAGGCTTTCCCAAGAGGCATTCCCACAGGGCTGTGCCACGTGCCACCTTGGTGTGAGTCGATCCTCGGCGTGAAAGACGAGCGGGTGAAGGGAGAAGAGGTTCCTCTGGAATGGACCGAGACATCTGGGGGATTCTTGGAATGGTGGCACGACCCTGGAGTTCCTCTCGCCGTTCCTGTAGAGAGGGCCTCCTCTTGAGATGCGACGGGAACGCGGGGAACTCTTTCCCGACGAAGCAGGGAAAGGATCCCTCATCTCGAGCTACGAGGCGGAAACGGGGCTCCTCTGGATGTGGACGGGACCCTCGTGTTTCCTCTCGAGTGGAGACGGGTATGTCGGGGAACTTCTTGATTTGCACCAAGGGTGTGAAGGACCCTTTCGAAGTTCCAGAGGGGAGGTGTGATCAGCCTCGAGACGCCTCAGCGGAAATGGGCCTCATCTCGCCTGGAGGGGAGAACCTCCTGGATTTTCTCGAGTTGCGGCAGGTCTTCTCGAGTTACGACGGGGACCTCAGGGACCCGCTCTGGTGGCCTCAGGAAAGGCCATTCCCCATGCGAGTTGCTAGGGGACCTCTCGGGATTCCTCTCCCTTCCATGCCGGGGCCTCAGTCCTTGTGTGGAGTCGGGGCCGGAACCTGAGGATTCCTCTCCAGTGTTGCCATGGATCTTGGGGGGCTTCTGAGTCTCCCCAGGGGAGTCAGGCCTCGTCTCGAGTGGGGGCATGCATGTGCGCTTTCCTCCCGAGCTGCAGCAGTAGTGTCACGCTTCCAGTCACGTGGATCAAGGGATCTGTGGATTTCCGTCGAGGCTGTCCCTCGAGGCTTTCCCACGAGGCTTTCCCACAGGGCTGTGCCACGTGCCACCTTGGTGTGAGTCGATCCTCGGCGTGAAAGACGAGCGGGTGAAGGGAGAAGAGGTTCCTCTGGAATGGACCGAGACATCTGGGGGACTCTTGGAATGGTGGCACGACCCTGGAGTTCCTCTCGCCGTTCCTGTAGAGAGGGCCTCCTCTTGAGATGCGACGGGAACGCCGGGAACTCTTTCCCGACGAAGCAGGGAAAGGATCCCTCATCTCGAGCTACGAGGCGGAAACGGGGCTCCTCTGGATGTGGACGGGACCCTCGTGTTTCCTCTCGAGTGGAGACGGGTATGTCGGGGAACTTCTTGATTTGCACCAAGGGTGTGAAGGACCCTTTCGAAGTTCCAGAGGGGAGGTGTGATCAGCCTCGAGACGCCTCAGCGGAAATGGGCCTCATCTCGCCTGGAGGGGAGAACCTCCTGGATTTCCTCGAGTTGCGGCAGGTCTTCTCCAGTTACGACGGGGACCTCAGGGACCCGCTCTGGTGGCCTCAGGAAAGGCCAGTCCCCATGCGAGTTGCTAGGGGACCTCTCGGGATTCCTCTCCCGTCCATGCCGGGGCCTCAGTCCTTGTGTGGAGTCGGGGCCGGAACCTCAGGATTCCTCTCCAGTGTTGCCATGGATCTTGGGGGGCTTCTGAGTCTCCCCAGGGGAGTCAGGCCTCGTCTGGAGTGGGGGCATGCACGTGCGCTTTCCTCCCGAGCTGTAGCAGTAGTGTCACGCTTCCTGTCCCGTGGATCAAGGGATCTGTGGCTTTCCCTCGAGGCTGTCCCTCGAGGCTTTCCCACGAGGCTTTCCCACAGGGCTGTGCCACGTGCCACCTTGGTGTGAGTCTATCCTCGGCGTGAAAGACGAGCGGGTGAAGGGAGAAGAGGTTCCTCTGGAATGGACCGAGACATCTGGGGGACTCTTGGAATGGTGGCACGACCCTGGAGTTCCTCTCGCCGTTCCTGTAGAGAGGGCCGCCTCTTGAGATGCGACGGGAACGCCGGGAACTCTTTCCCGACGAAGCAGGGAAAGGATCCCTCATCTCGAGCTACGAGGCAGAAACGGGGCTCCTCTGGATGTGGACGGGACCCTCGTGTTTCCTCTCGAGTAGAGACGGGTATGTCGGGGAACTTCTTGATTTGCACCAAGGGTGTGAAGGACCCTTTCGAAGTTCCAGAGGGGAGGTGTGATCAGCCTCGAGACGCCTCAGCGGAAATGGGCCTCATCTCGCCTGGAGGGGAGAACCTCCTGGATTTTCTCGAGTTGCGGCAGGTCTTCTCCAGTTACGACGGGGACCTCAGGGACCCGCTCTGGTGGCCTCAGGAAAGGCCAGTCCCCATGCGAGTTGCTAGGGGACCTCTCGGGATTCCTCTCCCGTCCATGCCGGGGCCTCAGTCCTTGTGTGGAGTCGGGGCCGGAACCTGAGGATTCCTCTCCAGTGTTGCCATGGATCTTGGGGGGCTTCTGAGTCTCCCCAGGGGAGTGAGGCCTCGTCTCGAGTGGGGGCATGCACGTGCGCTTTCCTCCCGAGCTGCAGCAGTAGTGTCACGCTTCCTGTCACGTGGATCAAGGGATCTGTGGCTTTCCTTCGAGGCTGTCCCTCGAGGCTTTCCCACGAGGCTTTCCCACAGGGCTGTGCCACGTGCCACCTTGGTGTGAGTCGATCCTCGGCGTGAAAGACGATCGGTTGAAGGGAGAAGAGGTTCCTCTGGAATGGACCGAGACATCTGGGGGACTCTTGGAATGGTGGCACGACCCTGGAGTTCCTCTCGCCGTTCCTGTAGAGAGGGCCTCCTCTTGAGATGCGACGGGAACGCCGGGAACTCTTTCCCGACGAAGCAGGGAAAGGATTCCTCATCTCGAGCTACGAGGCGGAAACGGGGCTCCTCTGGATGTGGACGGGACCCTCGTGTTTCCTCTCGAGTGGAGACGGGTATGTCGGGGAACTTCTTGATTTGCACCAAGGGTGTGAAGGACCCTTTCGAAGTTCCAGAGGGGAGGTGTGATCAGCCTCGAGACGCCTCAGCGGAAATGGTCCTCATCTCGCCTGGAGGGGAGAACCACCTGGATTTTCTCGAGTTGAGGCAGGTCTTCTCCAGTTACGACGGGGACCTCAGGGACCCGCTATGGTGGCCTCAGGAAAGGCCAGTCCCCATGCGAGTTGCTAGGGGACCTCTCGGGATTCCTCTCCCTTCCATGCCGGGGCCTCAGTCCTTGTGTGGAGTCGGGGCCGGAACCTGAGGATTCCTCTCCAGTGTTGCCATGGATCTTGGGGGGCTTCTGAGTCTCCCCAGGGGAGTCAGGCCTCGTCTCGAGTGGGGGCATGCACGTGCGCTTTCCTCCCGAGCTGCAGCAGTAGTGTCACGTTTCCTGTCACGTGGATCAAGGGCTCTGTGGCTTTCCCTCGAGGCTGTCCCTCGAGGCTTTCCCAAGAGGCTTTCCCACAGGGCTGTGCCACGTGCCACCTTGGTGTGAGTTGATCCTCGGCGTGAAAGACGAGCGGGTGAAGGGAGAAGAGGTTCCTCTGGAATGGACCGAGACATCTGGGGGACTCTTGGAATGGTGGCACGACCCTGGAGTTCCTCTCGCCGTTCCTGTAGAGAGGGCCTCCTCTTGAGATGCGACGGGAACGCCGGGAACTCTTTCCCGACGAAGCAGGGAAAGGATCCCTCATCTCGAGCTACGAGGCGGAAACGGGGCTCCTCTGGATGTGGGCGGGACCCTCGTGTTTCCTCTCGAGTGGAGACGGGTATGTCGGGGAACTTCTTGATTTGCACCAAGGGTGTGAGGGACCCTTTCGAAGTTCCAGAGGTGAGGTGTGATCAGCCTCGAGACGCCTCAGCGGAAATGGGCCTCATCTTGCCTGGAGGGGAGAACCTCCTGGATTTTCTCGAGTTGCGGCAGGTCTTCTCGAGTTACGACGGGGACCTCAGGGACCCGCTCTGGTGGCCTCAGGAAAGGCCAGTCCCCATGCGAGTTGCTAGGGGACCTCTCGGGATTCCTCTCCCGTCCATGCCGGGGCCTCAGTCCTTGTGTGGAATCGTGGCCGGAACCTGAGGATTCCTCTGCAGTGTTGTCATGGATCTTGGGGGGCTTCTGAGTCTCCCCAGGGGAGTCAGGCCTCGTCTCGATTGGGGGCATGCACGTGCGCTTTCCTCCCGAGCTGCAGCAGTAGTGTCACGCTTCCTGTCACGTGGATCAAGGGACCAGTGGCTTTCCCTGAAGGCTGTCCCTCGAGGCTTTCCCACGAGGCATTCCCACAGGGCTGTGCCACGTGCCACCTTGGTGTGAGTCGATCCTCGGCGTGAAAGACGAGCGGGTGAAGGGAGAAGAGGTTCCTCTGGAATGGACCGAGACATCTGGGGGATTCTTGGAATGGTGGCACGACCCTGGAGTTCCTCTCGCCGTTCCTGTAGAGAGGGCCTCCTCTTGAGATGCGACGGGAACGCGGGGAACTCTTTCCCGACGAAGCAGGGAAAGGATCCCTCATCTCGAGCTACGAGGCGGAAACGGGGCTCCTCTGGATGTGGACGGGACCCTCGTGTTTCCTCTCGAGTGGAGACGGGTATGTCGGGGAACTTCTTGATTTGCACCAAGGGTGTGAAGGACCCTTTCGAAGTTCCAGAGGGGAGGTGTGATCAGCCTCGAGACGCCTCAGCGGAAATGGGCCTCATCTCGCCTGGAGGGGAGAACCTCCTGGATTTTCTCGAGTTGCGGCAGGTCTTCTCGAGTTACGACGGGGACCTCAGGGACCCGCTCTGGTGGCCTCAGGAAAGGCCATTCCCCATGCGAGTTGCTAGGGGACCTCTCGGGATTCCTCTCCCTTCCATGCCGGGGCCTCAGTCCTTGTGTGGAGTCGGGGCCGGAACCTGAGGATTCCTCTCCCGTGTTGCCATGGATCTTGGGGGGCTTCTGAGTCTCCCCAGGGGAGTCAGGCCTCGTCTCGAGTGGGGGCATGCATGTGCGCTTTCCTCCCGAGCTGCAGCAGTAGTGTCACGCTTCCAGTCACGTGGATCAAGGGATCTGTGGATTTCCGTCGAGGCTGTCCCTCGAGGCTTTCCCACGAGGCTTTCCCACAGGGCTGTGCCACGTGCCACCTTGGTGTGAGTCGATCCTCGGCGTGAAAGACGAGCGGGTGAAGGGAGAAGAGGTTCCTCTGGAATGGACCGAGACATCTGGGGGACTCTTGGAATGGTGGCACGACCCTGGAGTTCCTCTCGCCGTTCCTGTAGAGAGGGCCTCCTCTTGAGATGCGACGGGAACGCCGGGAACTCTTTCCCGACGAAGCAGGGAAAGGATCCGTCATCTCGAGCTACGAGGCGGAAACGGGGCTCCTCTGGATGTGGACGGGACCCTCGTGTTTCCTCTCGAGTGGAGACGGGTATGTCGGGGAACTTCTTGATTTGCACCAAGGGTGTGAAGGACCCTTTCGAAGTTCCAGAGGGGAGGTGTGATCAGCCTCGAGACGCCTCAGCGGAAATGGGCCTCATCTCGCCTGGAGGGGAGAACCTCCTGGATTTCCTCGAGTTGCGGCAGGTCTTCTCCAGTTACGACGGGGACCTCAGGGACCCGCTCTGGTGGCCTCAGGAAAGGCCAGTCCCCATGCGAGTTGCTAGGGGACCTCTCGGGATTCCTCTCCCGTCCATGCCGGGGCCTCAGTCCTTGTGTGGAGTCGGGGCCGGAACCTCAGGATTCCTCTCCAGTGTTGCCATGGATCTTGGGGGGCTTCTGAGTCTCCCCAGGGGAGTGAGGCCTCGTCTCGAGTGGGGGCATGCACGTGCGCTTTCCTCCCGAGCTGCAGCAGTAGTGTCACGCTTCCTGTCACGTGGATCAAGGGATCTGTGGCTTTCCTTCGAGGCTGTCCCTCGAGGCTTTCCCACGAGGCTTTCCCACAGGGCTGTGCCACGTGCCACCTTGGTGTGAGTCGATCCTCGGCGTGAAAGACGAGCGGGTGAAGGGAGAAGAGGTTCCTCTGGAATGGACCGAGACATCTGGGGGACTCTTGGAATGGTGGCACGACCCTGGAGTTCCTCTCGCCGTTCCTGTAGAGAGGGCCTCCTCTTGAGCTGCGACGGGAACGCCGGGAACTCTTTCCCGACGAAGCAGGGAAAGGATCCCTCATCTCGAACTACGAGGCGGAAACGGGGCTCCTCTGGATGTGGACGGGACCCTCGTGTTTCCTCTCGAGTGGAGACGGGTATGTCGGGGAACTTCTTGATTTGCACCAAGGGTGTGAAGGACCCTTTCGAAGTTCCAGAGGGGAGGTGTGATCAGCCTCGAGACGCCTCAGCGGAAATGGGCCTCATCTCGCCTGGAGGGGAGAACCTCCTGGATTTTCTCGAGTTGCGGCAGGTCTTCTCCAGTTATGACGGGGACCTCAGGGACCCGCTCTGTTGGCCTCAGGAAAGGCCAGTCCCCATGCGAGTTGCTAGGGGACCTCTCGGGATTCCTCTCCCGTCCATGCCGGGGCCTCAGTCCTTGTGTGGAATCGTGGCCGGAACCTGAGGATTCCTCTGCAGTGTTGTCATGGATCTTGGGGGGCTTCTGAGTCTCCCCAGGGGAGTCAGGCCTCGTCTCGATTGGGGGCATGCACGTGCGCTTTCCTCCCGAGCTGCAGCAGTAGTGTCACGCTTCCTGTCACGTGGATCAAGGGACCTGTGGCTTTCCCTGAAGGCTGTCCCTCGAGGCTTTCCCACGAGGCATTCCCACAGGGCTGTGCCACGTGCCACCTTGGTGTGAGTCGATCCTCGGCGTGAAAGACGAGCGGGTGAAGGGAGAAGAGGTTCCTCTGGAATGGACCGAGACATCTGGGGGATTCTTGGAATGGTGGCACGACCCTGGAGTTCCTCTCGCCGTTCCTGTAGAGAGGGCCTCCTCTTGAGATGCGACGGGAACGCGGGGAACTCTTTCCCGACGAAGCAGGGAAAGGATCCCTCATCTCGAGCTACGAGGCGGAAACGGGGCTCCTCTGGATGTGGACGGGACCCTCGTGTTTCCTCTCGAGTGGAGATGGGTATGTCGGGGAACTTCTTGATTTGCACCAAGGGTGTGAAGGACCCTTTCGAAGTTCCAGAGGGGAGGTGTGATCAGCCTCGAGACGCCTCAGCGGAAATGGGCCTCATCTCGCCTGGAGGGGAGAACCTCCTGGATTTTCTCGAGTTGCGGCAGGTCTTCTCGAGTTACGACGGGGACCTCAGGGACCCGCTCTGGTGGCCTCAGGAAAGGCCATTCCCCATGCGAGTTGCTAGGGGACCTCTCGGGATTCCTCTCCCGTCCATGCCGGGGCCTCAGTCCTTGTGTGGAGTCGGGGCCGGAACCTGAGGATTCCTCTCCAGTGTTGCCATGGATCTTGGGGTGCTTCTGAGTCTCCCCAGGGGAGTCAGGCCTCGTCTCGAGTGGGGGCATGCATGTGCGCTTTCCTCCCGAGCTGCAGCAGTAGTGTCACGCTTCCAGTCACGTGTATCAAGGGATCTGTGGATTTCCGTCGAGGCTGTCCCTCGAGGCTTTCCCACGAGGCTTTCCCACAGGGCTGTGCCACGTGCCACCTTGGTGTGAGTCGATCCTCGGCGTGAAAGACGAGCGGGTGAAGGGAGAAGAGGTTCCTCTGGAATGGACCGAGACATCTGGGGGACTCTTGGAATGGTGGCACGACCCTGGAGTTCCTCTCGCCGTTCCTGTAGAGAGGGCCTCCTCTTGAGATGCGACGGGAACGCCGGGAACTCTTTCCCGACGAAGCAGGGAAAGGATCCGTCATCTCGAGCTACGAGGCGGAAACGGGGCTCCTCTGGATGTGGACGGGACCCTCGTGTTTCCTCTCGAGTGGAGACGGGTATGTCGGGGAACTTCTTGATTTGCACCAAGGGTGTGAAGGACCCTTTCGAAGTTCCAGAGGGGAGGTGTGATCAGCCTCGAGACGCCTCAGCGGAAATGGGCCTCATCTCGCCTGGAGGGGAGAACCTCCTGGATTTCCTCGAGTTGCGGCAGGTCTTCTCCAGTTACGACGGGGACCTCAGGGACCCGCTCTGGTGGCCTCAGGAAAGGCCAGTCCCCATGCGAGTTGCTAGGGGACCTCTCGGGATTCCTCTCCCGTCCATGCCGGGGCCTCAGTCCTTGTGTGGAATCGTGGCCGGAACCTGAGGATTCCTCTGCAGTGTTGTCATGGATCTTGGGGGGCTTCTGAGTCTCCCCAGGGGAGTCAGGCCTCGTCTCGATTGGGGGCATGCACGTGCGCTTTCCTCCCGAGCTGCAGCAGTAGTGTCACGCTTCCTGTCACGTGGATCAAGGGACCTGTGGCTTTCCCTGAAGGCTGTCCCTCGAGGCTTTCCCACGAGGCATTCCCACAGGGCTGTGCCACGTGCCACCTTGGTGTGATTCGATCCTCGGCGTGAAAGACGAGCGGGTGAAGGGAGAAGAGGTTCCTCTGGAATGGACCGAGACATCTGGGGGATTCTTGGAATGGTGGCACGACCCTGGAGTTCCTCTCGCCGTTCCTGTAGAGAGGGCCTCCTCTTGAGATGCGACGGGAACGCGGGGAACTCTTTCCCGACGAAGCAGGGAAAGGATCCCTCATCTCGAGCTACGAGGCGGAAACGGGGCTCCTCTGGATGTGGGCGGGACCCTCGTGTTTCCTCTCGAGTGGAGACGGGTATGTCGGGGAACTTCTTGATTTGCACCAAGGGTGTGAGGGACCCTTTCCACGTTCCAGAGGTGAGGTGTGATCAGCCTCGAGACGCCTCAGCGGAAATGGTCCTCATCTTGCCTGGAGGGGAGAACCTCCTGGATTTTCTCGAGTTGCGGCAGGTCTTCTCCAGTTACGACGGGGACCTCAGGGACCCGCTCTGGTGGCCTCAGGAAAGGCCAGTCCCCATGCGAGTTGCTAGGGGACCTCTCGGGATTCCTCTCCCGTCCATGCCGGGGCCTCAGTCCTTGTGTGGAATCGTGGCCGGAACCTGAGGATTCCTCTGCAGTGTTGTCATGGATCTTGGGGGGCTTCTGAGTCTCCCCAGGGGAGTCAGGCCTCGTCTCGATTGGGGGCATGCACGTGCGCTTTCCTCCCGAGCTGCAGCAGTAGTGTCACGCTTCCTGTCACGTGGATCAAGGGACCTGTGGCTTTCCCTGAAGGCTGTCCCTCGAGGCTTTCCCACGAGGCATTCCCACAGGGCTGTGCCACGTGCCACCTTGGTGTGAGTCGATCCTCGGAGTGAAAGACGAGCGGGTGAATGGAGAAGAGGTTCCTCTGGAATGGACCGAGACATCTGGGGGATTCTTGGAATGGTGGCACGACCCTGGAGTTCCTCTCGCCGTTCCTGTAGAGAGGGCCTCCTCTTGAGATGCGACGGGAACGCGGGGAACTCTTTCCCGACGAAGCAGGGAAAGGATCCCTCATCTCGAGCTACGAGGCGGAAACGGGGCTCCTCTGGATGTGGACGGGACCCTCGTGTTTCCTCTCGAGTGGAGACGGGTATGTCGGGGAACTTCTTGATTTGCACCAAGGGTGTGAAGGACCCTTTCGAAGTTCCAGAGGGGAGGTGTGATCAGCCTCGAGACGCCTCAGCGGAAATGGGCCTCATCTCACCTGGAGGGGAGAACCTCCTGGATTTTCTCGAGTTGCGGCAGGTCTTCTCGAGTTACGACGGGGACCTCAGGGACCCGCTCTGGTGGCCTCAGGAAAGGCCATTCCCCATGCGAGTTGCTAGGGGACCTCTCGGGATTCCTCTCCCTTCCATGCCGGGGCCTCAGTCCTTGTGTGGAGTTGGGGCCGGAACCTGAGGATTCCTCTCCAGTGTTGCCATGGATCTTGGGGGGCTTCTGAGTCTCCCCAGGGGAGTCAGGCCTCGTCTCGAGTGGGGGCATGCATGTGCGCTTTCCTCCCGAGCTGCAGCAGTAGTGTCACGCTTCCAGTCACGTGGATCAAGGGATCTGTGGATTTCCGTCGAGGCTGTCCCTCGAGGCTTTCCCACGAGGCTTTCCCACAGGGCTGTGCCACGTGCCACCTTGGTGTGAGTCGATCCTCGGCGTGAAAGACGAGCGGGTGAAGGGAGAAGAGGTTCCTCTGGAATGGACCGAGACATCTGGGGGACTCTTGGAATGGTGGCACGACCCTGGAGTTCCTCTCGCCGTTCCTGTAGAGAGGGCCTCCTCTTGAGATGCGACGGGAACGCCGGGAACTCTTTCCCGACGAAGCAGGGAAAGGATCCGTCATCTCGAGCTACGAGGCGGAAACGGGGCTCCTCTGGATGTGGACGGGACCCTCGTGTTTCCTCTCGAGTGGAGACGGGTATGTCGGGGAACTTCTTCATTTGCACCAAGGGTGTGAAGGACCCTTTCGAAGTTCCAGAGGGGAGGTGTGATCAGCCTCGAGACGCCTCAGCGGAAATGGGCCTCATCTCGCCTGGAGGGGAGAACCTCCTGGATTTCCTCGAGTTGCGGCAGGTCTTCTCCAGTTACGACGGGGACCTCAGGGACCCGCTCTGGTGGCCTCAGGAAAGGCCAGTCCCCATGCGAGTTGCTAGGGGACCTCTCGGGATTCCTCTCCCGTCCATGCCGGGGCCTCAGTCCTTGTGTGGAGTCGGGGCCGGAACCTCAGGATTCCTCTCCAGTGTTGCCATGGATCTTGGGGGGCTTCTGAGTCTCCCCAGGGGAGTGAGGCCTCGTCTCGAGTGGGGGCATGCACGTGCGCTTTCCTCTCGAGCTGCTGCAGTAGTGTCACGCTTCCTGTCACGTGGATCAAGGGATCTGTGGCTTTCCTTCGAGGCTGTCCCTCGAGGCTTTCCCACGAGGCTTTCCCACAGGGCTGTGCCACGTGCCACCTTGGTGTGAGTCGATCCTCGGCGTGAAAGACGAGCGGGTGAAGGGAGAAGAGGTTCCTCTGGAATGGACCGAGACATCTGGGGGACTCTTGGAATGGTGGCACGACCCTGGAGTTCCTCTCGCCGTTCCTGTAGAGAGGGCCTCCTCTTGAGATGCGACGGGAACGCCGGGAACTCTTTCCCGACGAAGCAGGGAAAGGATCCCTCATCTCGAGCTACGAGGCGGAAACGGGGCTCCTCTGGATGTGGACGGGACCCTCGTGTTTCCTCTCGAGTGGAGACGGGTATGTCGGGGAACTTCTTGATTTGCACCAAGGGTGTGAAGGACCCTTTCGAAGTTCCAGAGGGGAGGTGTGATCAGCCTCGAGACGCCTCAGCGGAAATGGGCCTCATCTCGCCTGGAGGGGAGAACCTCCTGGATTTTCTCGAGTTGCGGCAGGTCTTCTCCAGTTACGACGGGGACCTCAGGGACCCGCTCTGTTGGCCTCAGGAAAGGCCAGTCCCCATGCGAGTTGCTAGGGGACCTCTCGGGATTCCTCTCCCGTCCATGCCGGGGCCTCAGTCCTTGTGTGGAATCGTGGCCGGAACCTGAGGATTCCTCTGCAGTGTTGTCATGGATCTTGGGGGGCTTCTGAGTCTCCCCAGGGGAGTCAGGCCTCGTCTCGATTGGGGGCATGCACGTGCGCTTTCCTCCCGAGCTGCAGCAGTAGTGTCACGCTTCCTGTCACGTGGATCAAGGGACCTGTGGCTTTCCCTGAAGGCTGTCCCTCGAGGCTTTCCCACGAGGCATTCCCACAGGGCTGTGCCACGTGCCACCTTGGTGTGAGTCGATCCTCGGCGTGAAAGACGAGCGGGTGAAGGGAGAAGAGGTTCCTCTGGAATGGACCGAGACATCTGGGGATTCTTGGAATGGTGGCACGACCCTGGAGTTCCTCTCGCCGTTCCTGTAGAGAGGGCCTCCTCTTGAGATGCGACGGGAACGCGGGGAACTCTTTCCCGACGAAGCAGGGAAAGGATCCCTCATCTCGAGCTACGAGGCGGAAACGGGGCTCCTCTGGATATGGACGGGACCCTCGTGTTTCCTCTCGAGTGGAGATGGGTATGTCGGGGAACTTCTTGATTTGCACCAAGGGTGTGAAGGACCCTTTCGAAGTTCCAGAGGGGAGGTGTGATCAGCCTCGAGACGCCTCAGCGGAAATGGGCCTCATCTCGCCTGGAGGGGAGAACCTCCTGGATTTTCTCGAGTTGCGGCAGGTCTTCTCGAGTTACGACGGGGACCTCAGGGACCCGCTCTGGTGGCCTCAGGAAAGGCCAGTCCCCATGCGAGTTGCTAGGGGACCTCTCGGGATTCCTCTCCCGTCCATGCCGGGGCCTCAGTCCTTGTGTGGAGTCGGGGCCGGAACCTGAGGATTCCTCTCCAGTGTTGCCATGGATCTTGGGGGGCTTCTGAGTCTCCCCAGGGGAGTCAGGCCTCGTCTCGAGTGGGGGCATGCATGTGCGCTTTCCTCCCGAGCTGCAGCAGTAGTGTCACGCTTCCAGTCACGTGGATCAAGGGATCTGTGGATTTCCGTCGAGGCTGTCCCTCGAGGCTTTCCCACGAGGCTTTCCCACAGGGCTGTGCCACGTGCCACCTTGGTGTGAGTCGATCCTCGGCGTGAAAGACGAGCGGGTGAAGGGAGAAGAGGTTCCTCTGGAATGGACCGAGACATCTGGGGGACTCTTGGAATGGTGGCACGACCCTGGAGTTCCTCTCGCCGTTCCTGTAGAGAGGGCCTCCTCTTGAGATGCGACGGGAACGCCGGGAACTCTTTCCCGACGAAGCAGGGAAAGGATCCCTCATCTCGAGCTACGAGGCGGAAACGGGGCTCCTCTGGATGTGGACGGGACCCTCGTGTTTCCTCTCGAGTGGAGACGGGTATGTCGGGGAACTTCTTGATTTGCACCAAGGGTGTGAAGGACCCTTTCGAAGTTCCAGAGGGGAGGTGTGATCAGCCTCGAGACGCCTCAGCGGAAATGGGCCTCATCTCGCCTGGAGGGGAGAACCTCCTGGATTTCCTCGAGTTGCGGCAGGTCTTCTCCAGTTACGACGGGGACCTCAGGGACCCGCTCTGGTGGCCTCAGGAAAGGCCAGTCCCCATGCGAGTTGCTAGGGGACCTCTCGGGATTCCTCTCCCGTCCATGCCGGGGCCTCAGTCCTTGTGTGGAATCGTGGCCGGAACCTGAGGATTCCTCTGCAGTGTTGTCATGGATCTTGGGGGGCTTCTGAGTCTCCCCAGGGGAGTCAGGCCTCGTCTCGAGTGGGGGCATGCACGTGCGCTTTCCTCCCGAGCTGCAGCAGTAGTGTCACGCTTCCTGTCACGTGGATCAAGGGACCTGTGGCTTTCCCTGAAGGCTGTCCCTCGAGGCTTTCCCACGAGGCATTCCCACAGGGCTGTGCCACGTGCCACCTTGGTGTGAGTCGATCCTCGGCGTGAAAGACGAGCGGGTGAAGGGAGAAGAGGTTCCTCTGGAATGGACCGAGACATCTGGGGGATTCTTGGAATGGTGGCACGACCCTGGAGTTCCTCTCGCCGTTCCTGTAGAGAGGGCCTCCTCTTGAGATGCGACGGGAACGCGGGGAACTCTTTCCCGACGAAGCAGGGAAAGGATCCCTCATCTCGAGCTACGAGGCGGAAACGGGGCTCCTCTGGATGTGGGCGGGACCCTCGTGTTTCCTCTCGAGTGGAGACGGGTATGTCGGGGAACTTCTTGATTTGCACCATGGGTGTGAGGGACCCTTTCCACGTTCCAGAGGTGAGGTGTGATCAGCCTCGAGACGCCTCAGCGGAAATGGTCCTCATCTTGCCTGGAGGGGAGAACCTCCTGGATTTTCTCGAGTTGCGGCAGGTCTTCTCCAGTTACGACGGGGACCTCAGGGACCCGCTCTGGTGGCCTCAGGAAAGGCCAGTCCCCATGCGAGTTGCTAGGGGACCTCTCGGGATTCCTCTCCCGTCCATGCCGGGGCCTCAGTCCTTGTGTGGAATCGTGGCCGGAACCTGAGGATTCCTCTGCAGTGTTGTCATGGATCTTGGGGGGCTTCTGAGTCTCCCCAGGGGAGTCAGGCCTCGTCTCGATTGGGGGCATGCACGTGCGCTTTCCTCCCGAGCTGCAGCAGTAGTGTCACGCTTCCTGTCACGTGGATCAAGGGACCTGTGGCTTTCCCTGAAGGCTGTCCCTCGAGGCTTTCCCACGAGGCATTCCCACAGGGCTGTGCCACGTGCCACCTTGGTGTGAGTCGATCCTCGGCGTGAAAGACGAGCGGGTGAAGGGAGAAGAGGTTCCTCTGGAATGGACCGAGACATCTGGGGGATTCTTGGAATGGTGGCACGACCCTGGAGTTCCTCTCGCCGTTCCTGTAGAGAGGGCCTCCTCTTGAGATGCGACGGGAACGCGGGGAACTCTTTCCCGACGAAGCAGGGAAAGGATCCCTCATCTCGAGCTACGAGGCGGAAACGGGGCTCCTCTGGATGTGGACGGGACCCTCGTGTTTCCTCTCGAGTGGAGACGGGTATGTCGGGGAACTTCTTGATTTGCACCAAGGGTGTGAAGGACCCTTTCGAAGTTCCAGAGGGGAGGTGTGATCAGCCTCGAGACGCCTCAGCGGAAATGGGCCTCATCTCGCCTGGAGGGGAGAACCTCCTGGATTTTCTCGAGTTGCGGCAGGTCTTCTCGAGTTACGACGGGGACCTCAGGGACCCGCTCTGGTGGCCTCAAGAAAGGCCATTCCCCATGCGAGTTGCTAGGGGACCTCTCGGGATTCCTCTCCCTTCCATGCCGGGGCCTCAGTCCTTGTGTGGAGTCGGGGCCGGAACCTGAGGATTCCTCTCCAGTGTTGCCATGGATCTTGGGGGGCTTCTGAGTCTCCCCAGGGGAGTCAGGCCTCGTCTCGAGTGGGGGCATGCATGTGCGCTTTCCTCCCGAGCTGCAGCAGTAGTGTCACGCTTCCAGTCACGTGGATCAAGGGATCTGTGGATTTCCCTCGAGGCTGTCCCTCGAGGCTTTCCCACGAGGCTTTCCCACAGGGCTGTGCCACGTACCACCTTGGTGTGAGTCGATCCTCGGCGTGAAAGACGAGCGGGTGAAGGGAGAAGAGGTTCCTCTGGAATGGACCGAGACATCTGGGGGACTCTTGGAATGGTGGCACGACCCTGGAGTTCCTCTCGCCGTTCCTGTAGAGAGGGCCTCCTCTTGAGATGCGACGGGAACGCCGGGAACTCTTTCCCGACGAAGCAGGGAAAGGATCCGTCATCTCGAGCTACGAGGCGGAAACGGGGCTCCTCTGGATGTGGACGGGACCCTCGTGTTTCCTCTCGAGTGGAGACGGGTATGTCGGGGAACTTCTTGATTTGCACCAAGGGTGTGAAGGACCCTTTCGAAGTTCCAGAGGGGAGGTGTGATCAGCCTCGAGACGCCTCAGCGGAAATGGGCCTCATCTCGCCTGGAGGGGAGAACCTCCTGGATTTCCTCGAGTTGCGGCAGGTCTTCTCCAGTTACGACGGGGACCTCAGGGACCCGCTCTGGTGGCCTCAGGAAAGGCCAGTCCCCATGCGAGTTGCTAGGGGACCTCTCGGGATTCCTCTCCTGTCCATGCCGGGGCCTCAGTCCTTGTGTGGAGTCGGGGCCGGAACCTCAGGATTCCTCTCCAGTGTTGCCATGGATCTTGGGGGGCTTCTGAGTCTCCCCAGGGGAGTGAGGCCTCGTCTCGAGTGGGGGCATGCACGTGCGCTTTCCTCCCGAGCTGCAGCAGTAGTGTCACGCTTCCTGTCACGTGGATCAAGGGATCTGTGGCTTTCCTTCGAGGCTGTCCCTCGAGGCTTTCCCACGAGGCTTTCCCACAGGGCTGTGCCACGTGCCACCTTGGTGTGAGTCGATCCTCGGCGTGAAAGACGAGCGGGTGAAGGGAGAAGAGGTTCCTCTGGAATGGACCGAGACATCTGGGGGACTCTTGGAATGGTGGCACGACCCTGGAGTTCCTCTCGCCGTTCCTGTAGAGAGGGCCTCCTCTTGAGATGCGACGGGAACGCCGGGAACTCTTTCCCGACGAAGCAGGGAAAGGATCCCTCATCTCGAGCTACGAGGCGGAAACGGGGCTCCTCTGGATGTGGACGGGACCCTCGTGTTTCCTCTCGAGTGGAGACGGGTATGTCGGGGAACTTCTTGATTTGCACCAAGGGTGTGAAGGACCCTTTCGAAGTTCCAGAGGGGAGGTGTGATCAGCCTCGAGACGCCTCAGCGGAAATGGGCCTCATCTCGCCTGGAGGGGAGAACCTCCTGGATTTTCTCGAGTTGCGGCAGGTCTTCTCGAGTTACGACGGGGACCTCAGGGACCCGCTCTGGTGGCCTCAGGAAAGGCCAGTCCCCATGCGAGTTGCTAGGGGACCTCTCGGGATTCCTCTCCCTTCCATGCCGGGGCCTCAGTCCTTGTGTGGAGTCGGGGCCGGAACCTGAGGATTCCTCTCCAGTGTTGCCATGGATCTTGGGGGGCTTCTGAGTCTCCCCAGGGGAGTCAGGCCGGGTCTCGAGTGGGGGCATGCATGTGCGCTTTCCTCCCGAGCTGCAGCAGTAGTGTCACGCTTCCAGTCACGTGGATCAAGGGATCTGTGGATTTCCCTCGAGGCTGTCCCTCGAGGCTTTCCCACGAGGCTTTCCCACAGGGCTGTGCCACGTGCCACCTTGGTGTGAGTCGATCCTCGGCGTGAAAGACGAGCGGGTGAAGGGAGAAGAGGTTCCTCTGGAATGGACCGAGACATCTGGGGGACTCTTGGAATGGTGGCACGACCCTGGAGTTCCTCTCGCCATTCCTGTAGAGAGGGCCTCCTCTTGAGATGCGACGGGAACGCCGGGAACTCCTTCCCGACGAAGCAGGGAAAGGATCCGTCATCTCGAGCTACGAGGCGGAAACGGGGCTCCTCTGGATGTGGACGGGACCCTCGTGTTTCCTCTCGAGTGGAGACGGGTATTTCGGGGAACTTCTTGATTTGCACCAAGGGTGTGAAGGACCCTTTCGAAGTTCCAGAGGGGAGGTGTGATCAGCCTCGAGACGCCTCAGCGGAAATGGGCCTCATCTCGCCTGGAGGGGAGAACCTCCTGGATTTTCTCGAGTTGCGGCAGGTCTTCTCGAGTTACGACGGGGACCTCAGGGACCCGCTCTGGTGGCCTCAGGAAAGGCCAGTCCCCATGCGAGTTGCTAGGGGACCTCTCGGGATTCCTCTCCCTTCCATGCCGGGGCCTCAGTCCTTGTGTGGAGTCGGGGCCGGAACCTGAGGATTCCTCTCCAGTGTTGCCATGGATCTTGGGGGGCTTCTGAGTCTCCCCAGGGGAGTCAGGCCGGGTCTCGAGTGGGGGCATGCATGTGCGCTTTCCTCCCGAGCTGCAGCAGTAGTGTCACGCTTCCAGTCACGTGGATCAAGGGATCTGTGGATTTCCCTCGAGGCTGTCCCTCGAGGCTTTCCCACGAGGCTTTCCCACAGGGCTGTGCCACGTGCCACCTTGGTGTGAGTCGATCCTCGGCGTGAAAGACGAGCGGGTGAAGGGAGAAGAGGTTCCTCTGGAATGGACCGAGACATCTGGGGGACTCTTGGAATGGTGGCACGACCCTGGAGTTCCTCTCGCCATTCCTGTAGAGAGGGCCTCCTCTTGAGATGCGACGGGAACGCCGGGAACTCCTTCCCGACGAAGCAGGGAAAGGATCCGTCATCTCGAGCTACGAGGCGGAAACGGGGCTCCTCTGGATGTGGACGGGACCCTCGTGTTTCCTCTCGAGTGGAGACGGGTATTTCGGGGAACTTCTTGATTTGCACCAAGGGTGTGAAGGACCCTTTCGAAGTTCCAGAGGGGAGGTGTGATCAGCCTCGAGACGCCTCAGCGGAAATGGGCCTCATCTCGCCTGGAGGGGAGAACCTCCTGGATTTTCTCGAGTTGCGGCAGGTCTTCTTGAGTTACGATGGGGACCTCAGGGACCCGCTCTGGTGGCCTCAGGAAAGGCCAGTCCCCATGCGAGTTGCTAGGGGACCTCTCGGGATTCCTCTCCCGTCCATGCCGGGGCCTCAGTCCTTGTGTGGAGTCGGGGCCGGAACCTGAGGATTCCTCTCCAGTGTTGCCATGGATCTTGGGGGGCTTCTGAGTCTCCCCAGGGGAGTCAGGCCTCGTCTCGAGTGGGGGCATGCACGTGCACTTTCCTCCCGAGCTGCAGCAGTAGTGTCACGCTTCCTGTCACGTGGATCAAGGGATCTGTGGCTTTCCTTCGAGGCTGTCCCTCGAGGCTTTCCCACGAGGCTTTCCCACAGGGCTGTGCCACGTGCCACCTTGGTGTGAGTCGATCCTCGGCGTGAAAGACGAGCGGGTGAAGGGAGAAGAGGTTCCTCTGGAATGGACCGAGACATCTGGGGGATTCTTGGAATGGTGGCACGACCCTGGAGTTCCTCTCGCCGTTCCTGTAGAGAGGGCCTCCTCTTGAGATGCGACGGGAACGCGGGGAACTCTTTCCCGACGAAGCAGGGAAAGGATCCCTCATCTCGAGCTACGAGGCGGAAACGGGGCTCCTCTGGATGTGGACGGGACCCTCGTGTTTCCTCTCGAGTGGAGACGGGTATGTCGGGGAACTTCTTGATTTGCACCAAGGGTGTGAAGGACCCTTTCGAAGTTCCAGAGGGGAGGTGTGATCAGCCTCGAGACGCCTCAGCGGAAATGGGCCTCATCTCGCCTGGAGGGGAGAACCTCCTGGATTTTCTCGAGTTGCGGCAGGTCTTCTCGAGTTACGACGGGGACCTCAGGGACCCGCTCTGGTGGCCTCAGGAAAGGCCAGTCCCCATGCGAGTTGCTAGGGGACCTCTCGGGATTCCTCTCCCTTCCATGCCGGGGCCTCAGTCCTTGTGTGGAGTCGGGGCCGGAACCTGAGGATTCCTCTCCAGTGTTGCCATGGATCTTGGGGGGCTTCTGAGTCTCCCCAGGGGAGTCAGGCCTCGTCTCGAGTGGGGGCATGCATGTGCGCTTTCCTCCCGAGCTGCAGCAGTAGTGTCACCCTTCCAGTCACGTGGATCAAGGGATCTGTGGATTTCCCTCGAGGCTGTCCCTCGAGGCTTTCCCACGAGGCTTTCCCACAGGGCTGTGCCACGTGCCACCTTGGTGTGAGTCGATCCTCGGCGTGAAAGACGAGCGGGTGAAGGGAGAAGAGGTTCCTCTGGAATGGACCGAGACATCTGGGGGACTCTTGGAATGGTGGCACGACCCTGGAGTTCCTCTCGCCGTTCCTGTAGAGAGGGCCTCCTCTTGAGATGCGACGGGAACGCCGGGAACTCTTTCCCGACGAAGCAGGGAAAGGATCCGTCATCTCGAGCTACGAGGCGGAAACGGGGCTCCTCTGGATGTGGACGGGACCCTCGTGTTTCCTCTCGAGTGGAGACGGGTATGTCGGGGAACTTCTTGATTTGCACCAAGGGTGTGAAGGACCCTTTCGAAGTTCCAGAGGGGAGGTGTGATCAGCCTCGAGACGCCTCAGCGGAAATGGGCCTCATCTCGCCTGGAGGGGAGAACCTCCTGGATTTTCTCGAGTTGCGGCAGGTCTTCTTGAGTTACGATGGGGACCTCAGGGACCCGCTCTGCTGGCCTCAGGAAAGGCCAGTCCCCATGCGAGTTGCTAGGGGACCTCTCGGGATTCCTCTCCCGTCCATGCCGGGGCCTCAGTCCTTGTGTGGAATCGTGGCCGGAACCTGAGGATTCCTCTCCAGTGTTGCCATGGATTTTGGGGGGCTTCTGAGTCTCCCCAGGGGAGTCAGGCCTCGTCTCGAGTGGGGGCATGCACGTGCGCTTTCCTCCCGAGCTGCAGCAGTAGTGTCACGCTTCCTGTCACGTGGATCAAGGGATCTGTGGCTTTCCTTCGAGGCTGTCCCTCGAGGCTTTCCCACGAGGCTTTCCCACAGGGCTGTGCCACGTGCCACCTTGGTGTGAGTCGATCCTCGGTGTGAAAGACGAGCGGGTGAAGGGAGAAGAGGTTCCTCTGGAATGGACCGAGACATCTGGGGGACTCTTGGAATGGTGTCACGACCCTGGAGTTCCTCTCGCCGTTCCTGTAGAGAGGGCCTCCTCTTGAGATGCGACGGGAACGCCGGGAACTCTTTCCCGACGAAGCAGGGAAAGGATCCCTCATCTCGAGCTACGAGGCGGAAACGGGGCTCCTCTGGATGTGGACGGGACCCTCGTGTTTCCTCTCGAGTGGAGACGGGTATGTCGGGGAACTTCTTGTTTTGCACCAAGGGTGTGAAGGACCCTTTCGAAGTTCCAGAGGGGAGGTGTGATCAGCCTCGAGACGCCTCAGCGGAAATGGGCCTCATCTCGCCTGGAGGGGAGAACCTCCTGGATTTTCTCGAGTTGCGGCAGGTCTTCTCCAGTTACGACGGGAACCACAGGGACCCGCTCTGGTGGCCTCAGGAAAGGCCAGTCCCCATGCGAGTTGCTAGGGGACCTCTCGGGATTCCTCTCCCTTCCATGCCGGGGCCTCAGTCCTTGTGTGGAGTCGGGGCCGGAACCTGAGGATTCCTCTCCAGTGTTGCCATGGATCTTGGGGGGCTTCTGAGTCTCCCCAGGGGAGTCAGGCCTCGTCTCGAGTGGGGGCATGCACGTGCGCTTTCCTCCCGAGCTGCAGCAGTAGTGTCACGCTTCCTGTCACGTGGATCAAGGGATCTGTGGCTTTCCCTCGAGGCTGTCCCTCGAGGCTTTCCCAAGAGGCTTTTCCACAGGGCTGTGCCACGTGCCACCTTGGTGTGAGTTGATCCTCGGCGTGAAAGACGAGCGGGTGAAGGGAGAAGAGGTTCCTCTGGAATGGACCGAGACATCTGGGGGACTCTTGGAATGGTGGCACGACCCTGGAGTTCCTCTCGCCGTTCCTGTAGAGAGGGCCTCCTCTTGAGATGCGACGGGAACGCCGGGAACTCTTTCCCGACGAAGCAGGGAAAGGATCCCTCATCTCGAGCTACGAGGCGGAAACGGGGCTCCTCTGGATGTGGGCGGGACCCTCGTGTTTCCTCTCGAGTGGAGACGGGTATGTCGGGGAACTTCTTGATTTGCACCAAGGGTGTGAAGGACCCTTTCGAAGTTCCAGAGGGGAGGTGTGATCAGCCTCCAGACGCCTCAGCGGAAATGGGCCTCATCTCGCCTGGAGGGGAGAACCTCCTGGATTTTCTCGAGTTGCGGCAGGTCTTCTCCAGTTACGACGGGGACCTCAGGGACCCGCTCTGGTGGCCTCAGGAAAGGCCAGTCCCCATGCGAGTTGCTAGGGGACCTCTCGGGATTCCTCTCCCGTCCATGCCGGGGCCTCAGTCCTTGTGTGGATTCGGGGCCGGAACCTGACGATTCCTCTCCAGTGTTGCCATGGATCTTGGGGGGCTTCTGAGTCTCCCCAGGGGAGTCAGGCCTCGTCTCGAGTGGGGGCATGCACGTGCGCTTTCCTCCCGAGCTGCAGCAGTAGTGTCACGCTTCCTGTCACGTGGATCAAGGGATCTGTGGCTTTCCTTCGAGGCTGTCCCTCGAGGCTTTCCCAAGAGGCTTTCCCACAGGGCTGTGCCACGTGCCACCTTGGTGTGAGTTGATCCTCGGCGTGAAAGACGAGCGGGCGAAGGGAGAAGAGGTTCCTCTGGAATGGACCGAGACATCTGGGGGACTCTTGGAATGGTGGCGCGACCCTGGAGTTCCTCTCGCCGTTCCTGTAGAGAGGGCCTCCTCTTGAGATGCGACGGAAACGCCGGGAACTCTTTCCCGACGAAGCAGGGAAAGGATCCCTCATCTCGAGCTACGAGGCGGAAACAGGGCTCCTCTGGATGTGGACGGGACCCTCGTGTTTCCTCTCGAGTGGAGACGGGTATGTCGGGGAACTTCTTGATTTGCACCAAGGGTGTGAAGGACCCTTTCGAAGTTCCAGAGGGGAGGTGTGATCAGCCTCGAGACGCCTCAGCGGAAATGGGCCTCATCTCGCCTGGAGGGGAGAAACTCCTGGATTTTCTCGAGTTGCGGCAGGTCTTCTCCAGTTACGACGGGGACCTCAGGGACCCGCTCTGGTGGCCTCAGGAAAGGCCAGTCCCCATGCGAGTTGCTAGGGGACCTCTCGGGATTCCTCTCCTGTCCATGCCGGGGCCTCAGTCCTTGTGTGGAGTCGGGGCCGGAACCTCAGGATTCCTCTCCAGTGTTGCCATGGATCTTCGGGGGCTTCTGAGTCTCCCCAGGGGAGTCAGGCCTCGTCTCGAGTGGGGGCATGCACGTGCGCTTTCCTCCCGAGCTGTAGCAGTAGTGTCACGCTTCCTGTCCCGTGGATCAAGGGATCTGTGGCTTTCCCTCGAGGCTGTCCCTCGAGGCTTTCCCACGAGGCTTTCCCACAGGGCTGTGCCACGTGCCACCTTGGTGTGAGTCTATCCTCGGCGTGAAAGACGAGCGGGTGAAGGGAGAAGAGGTTCCTCTGGAATGGACTGAGATATCTGGGGGACTCTTGGAATGGTGGCACGACCCTGGAGTTCCTCTCGCCGTTCCTGTAGAGAGGGCCTCCTCTTGAGATGCGACGGGAACGCCGGGAACTCTTTCCCGACGAAGCAGGGAAAGGATCCCTCATTTCGAGCTACGAGGCGGAAACGGGGCTCCTCTGGATGTGGGCGGGACCCTCGTGTTTCCTCTCGAGTGGAGACGGGTATGTCGGGGAACTTCTTGATTTGCACCAAGGGTGTGAAGGACCCTTTCGAAGTTCCAGAGGGGAGGTGTGATCAGCCTCGAGACGCCTCAGCGGAAATGGGCCTCATCTCGCCTGGAGGGGAGAACCTCCTGGATTTCCTCGAGTTGCGGCAGGTCTTCTCCAGTTACGACGGGGACCTCAGGGACCCGCTCTGGTGGCCTCAGGAAAGGCCAGTCCCCATGCGAGTTGCTAGGGGACCTCTCGGGATTCCTCTCCCGTCCATGCCGGGGCCTCAGTCCTTGTGTGGAGTCGGGGCCGGAACCTCAGGATTCCTCTCCAGTGTTGCCATGGATCTTGGGGGGCTTCTGAGTCTCCCCAGGGGAGTGAGGCCTCGTCTCGAGTGGGGGCATGCACGTGCGCTTTCCTCCCGAGCTGCAGCAGTAGTGTCACGCTTCCTGTCACGTGGATCAAGGGATCTGTGGCTTTCCTTCGAGGCTGTCCCTCGAGGCTTTCCCACGAGGCTTTCCCACAGGGCTGTGCCACGTGCCACCTTGGTGTGAGTCGATCCTCGGCGTGAAGGACGAGCGGGTGAAGGGAGAAGAGGTTCCTCTGGAATGGACCGAGACATCTGGGGGACTCTTGGAATGGTGGCACGACCCTGGAGTTCCTCTCGCCGTTCCTGTAGAGAGGGCCTCCTCTTGAGATGCGACGGGAACGCCGGGAACTCTTTCCCGACGAAGCAGGGAAAGGATCCCTCATCTCGAGCTACGAGGCGGAAACGGGGCTCCTCTGGATGTGGACGGGACCCTCGTGTTTCCTCTCGAGTGGAGACGGGTATGTCGGGGAACTTCTTGATTTGCACCAAGGGTGTGAAGGACCCTTTCGAAGTTCCAGAGGGGAGGTGTGATCAGCCTCGAGACGCCTCAGCGGAAATGGGCCTCATCTCGCCTGGAGGGGAGAACCTCCTGGATTTCCTCGAGTTGCGGCAGGTCTTCTCCAGTTACGACGGGGACCTCAGGGACCCGCTCTGGTGGCCTCAGGAAAGGCCAGTCCCCATGCGAGTTGCTAGGGGACCTCTCGGGATTCCTCTCCCGTCCATGCCGGGGCCTCAGTCCTTGTGTGGAGTCGGGGCCGGAACCTGAGGATTCCTCTCCAGTGTTGCCATGGATCTTGGGGTGCTTCTGAGTCTCCCCAGGGGAGTCAGGCCTCGTCTCGAGTGGGGGCATGCACGTGCGCTTTCCTCCCGAGCTGCAGCAGTAGTGTCACGCTTCCTGTCACGTGGATCAAGGGATCTGTGGCTTTCCTTCGAGGCTGTCCCTCGAGGCTTTCCCACGAGGCTTTCCCACAGGGCTGTGCCACGTGCCACCTTGGTGTGAGTCGATCCTCGGCGTGAAAGACGAGTGGGTGAAGGGAGAAGAGGTTCCTCTGGAATGGACCGAGACATCTGCGGGACTCTTGGAATGGTGGCACGATCCTGGAGTTCCTCTCGCCGTTCCTGTAGAGAGGGCCTCCTCTTGAGATGCGACGGGAACGCCGGGAACTCTTTCCCGACGAAGCAGGGAAAGGATCCCTCATCTCGAGCTACGAGGCGGAAACGGGGCTCCTCTGGATGTGGACGGGACCCTCGTGTTTCCTCTCGAGTGGAGACGGGTATGTCGGGGAACTTCTTGATTTGCACCAAGGGTGTGAAGGACCCTTTCGAAGTTCCAGAGGGTAGGTGTGATCAGCCTCGAGACGCCTCAGCGGAAATGGGCCTCATCTCGCCTGGAGGGGAGAACCTCCTGGATTTTCTCGAGTTGCGGCAGGTCTTCTCCAGTTACGACGGGGACCTCAGGGACCCGCTCTGTTGGCCTCAGGAAAGGCCAGTCCCCATGCGAGTTGCTAGGGGACCTCTCGGGATTCCTCTCCCGTCCATGCCGGGGCCTCAGTCCTTGTGTGGAGTCGGGGCCGGAACCTGAGGATTCCTCTCCAGTGTTGCCATGGATCTTGGGGGGCTTCTGAGTCTCCCCAGGGGAGTCAGGCCTCGTCTCGAGTGGGGGCATGCATGTGCGCTTTCCTCCCGAGCTGCAGCAGTAGTGTCACGCTTCCAGTCACGTGGATCAAGGGATCTGTGTATTTCCGTCGAGGCTGTCCCTCGAGGCTTTCCCACGAGGCTTTCCCACAGGGCTGTGCCACGTGCCACCTTGGTGTGAGTCGATCCTCGGCGTGAAAGACGAGCGGGTGAAGGGAGAAGAGGTTCCTCTGGAATGGACCGAGACATCTGGGGGACTCTTGGAATGGTGGCACGACCCTGGAGTTCCTCTCGCCGTTCCTGTAGAGAGGGCCTCCTCTTGAGATGCGACGGGAACGCCGGGAACTCTTTCCCGACGAAGCAGGGAAAGGATCCCTCATCTCGAGCTACGAGGCGGAAACGGGGCTCCTCTGGATGTGGACGGGACCCTCGTGTTTCCTCTCGAGTGGAGACGGGTATGTCGGGGAACTTCTTGATTTGCACCAAGGGTGTGAAGGACCCTTTCGAAGTTCCAGAGGGGAGGTGTGATCAGCCTCGAGACGCCTCAGCGGAAATGGGCCTCATCTCGCCTGGAGGGGAGAACCTCCTGGATTTTCTCGAGTTGCGGCAGGTCTTCTCCAGTTACGACGGGGACCACAGGGACCCGCTCTGGTGGCCTCAGGAAAGGCCAGTCCCCATGCGAGTTGCTAGGGGACCTCTCGGGATTCCTCTCCCTTCCATGCCGGGGCCTCAGTCCTTGTGTGGAGTCGGGGCCGGAACCTGAGGATTCCTCTCCAGTGTTGCCATGGATCTTGGGGGGCTTCTGAGTCTCCCCAGGGGAGTCAGGCCTCGTCTCGAGTGGGGGCATGCACGTGCGCTTTCCTCCCGAGCTGCAGCAGTAGTGTCACGCTTCCTGTCACGTGGATCAAGGGATCTGTGGCTTTCCCTCGAGGCTGTCCCTCGAGGCTTTCCCAAGAGGCTTTCCCACAGGGCTGTGCCACGTGCCACCTTGGTGTGAGTTGATCCTCGGCGTGAAAGACGAGCGGGTGAAGGGAGAAGAGGTTCCTCTGGAATGGACCGAGACATCTTGGGGAATCTTGGAATGGTGGCACGACCCTGGAGTTCCTCTCGCCGTTCCTGTAGAGAGGGCCTCCTCTTGAGATGCGACGGGAACGCCGGGAACTCTTTCCCGACGAAGCAGGGAAAGGATCCCTCATCTCGAGCTACGAGGCGGAAACGGGGCTCCTCTGGATGTGGGCGGGACCCTCGTGTTTCCTCTCGAGTGGAGACGGGTATGTCGGGGAACTTCTTGATTTGCACCAAGGGTGTGAAGGACCCTTTCGAAGTTCCAGAGGGGAGGTGTGATCAGCCTCGAGACGCCTCAGCGGAAATGGGCCTCACCTCGCCTGGAGGGGAGAACCTCCTGGATTTTCTCGAGTTGCGGCAGGTCTTCTCCAGTTACGACGGGGACCTCAGGGACCCGCTCTGGTGGCCTCAGGAAAGGCCAGTCCCCATGCGAGTTGCTAGGGGACCTCTCGGGATTCCTCTCCCGTCCATGCCGGGGCCTCAGTCCTTGTGTGGAGTCGGGGCCGGAACCTGAGGATTCCTCTCCAGTGTTGCCATGGATCTTGGGGGGCTTCTGAGTCTCCCCAGGGGAGTCAGGCCTCGTCTCGAGTGGGGGCATGCACGTGCGCTTTCCTCCCGAGCTGCAGCAGTAGTGTCACGCTTCCTGTCACGTGGATCAAGGGATCTGTGGCTTTCCTTCGAGGCTGTCCCTCGAGGCTTTCCCACTAGGCTTTCCCACAGGGCTGTGCCACGTTCCACCTTGGTGTGAGTCGATCCTCGGCGTGAAAGACGAGCGGGTGAAGGGAGAAGAGGTTCCTCTGGAATGGACCGAGACATCTGCGGGACTCTTGGAATGGTGGCACGACCCTGGAGTTCCTCTCGCCGTTCCTGTAGAGAGGGCCTCCTCTTGAGATGCGACGGGAACGCCGGGAACTCTTTCCCGACGAAGCAGGGAAAGGATCCCTCATCTCGAGCTACGAGGCGGAAACGGGGCTCCTCTGGATGTGGACGGGACCCTCGTGTTTCCTCTCGAGTGGAGACGGGTATGTCGGGGAACTTCTTGATTTGCACCAAGGGTGTGAAGGACCCTTTCGAAGTTCCAGAGGGGAGGTGTGATCAGCCTCGAGACGCCTCAGCGGAAATGGGCCTCATCTCGCCTGGAGGGGAGAACCTACTGGATTTTCTCGAGTTGCGGCAGGTCTTCTCCAGTTACGACGGGGACCTCAGGGACCCGCTCTGGTGGCCTCAGGAAAGGCCAGTCCCCATGCGAGTTGCTAGGGGACCTCTCGGGATTCCTCTCCCGTCCATGCCGGGGCCTCAGTCCTTGTGTGGAGTCGGGGCCGGAACCTGAGGATTCCTCTCCAGTGTTGCCATGGATCTTGGGGTGCTTCTGAGTCTCCCCAGGGGAGTCAGGCCTCGTCTCGAGTGGGGGCATGCACGTGCGCTTTCCTCCCGAGCTGCAGCAGTAGTGTCACGCTTCCTGTCACGTGGATCAAGGGATCTGTGGCTTTCCTTCGAGGCTGTCCCTCGAGGCTTTCCCACGAGGCTTTCCCACAGGGCTGTGCCACGTGCCACCTTGGTGTGAGTCGATCCTCGGCGTGAAAGACGAGCGGGTGAAGGGAGAAGAGGTTCCTCTGGAATGGACCGAGACATCTGCGGGACTCTTGGAATGGTGGCACGACCCTGGAGTTCCTCTCGCCGTTCCTGTAGAGAGGGCCTCCTCTTGAGATGCGACGGGAACGCCGGGAACTCTTTCCCGACGAAGCAGGGAAAGGATCCCTCATCTCGAGCTACGAGGCGGAAACGGGGCTCCTCTGGATGTGGACGGGACCCTCGTGTTTCCTCTCGAGTGGAGACGGGTATGTCGGGGAACTTCTTGATTTGCACCAAGGGTGTGAAGGACCCTTTCGAAGTTCCAGAGGGGAGGTGTGATCAGCCTCGAGACGCCTCAGCGGAAATGGGCCTCATCTCGCCTGGAGGGGAGAACCTCCTGGATTTTCTCGAGTTGCGGCAGGTCTTCTCCAGTTACGACGGGGACCTCAGGGACCCGCTCTGTTGGCCTCAGGAAAGGCCAGTCCCCATGCGAGTTGCTAGGGACCTCTCGGGATTCCTCTCCCGTCCATGCCGGGGCCTCAGTCCTTGTGTGGAGTCGGGGCCGGAACCTGAGGATTCCTCTCCAGTGTTGCCATGGATCTTGGGGGGCTTCTGAGTCTCCCCAGGGGAGTCAGGCCTCGTCTCGAGTGGGGGCATGCACGTGCGCTTTCCTCCCGAGCTGCAGCAGTAGTGTCACGCTTCCTGTCACGTGGATCAAGGGATCTGTGGCTTTCCTTCGAGGCTGTCCCTCGAGGCTTTCCCACGAGGCTTTCCCACAGGGCTGTGCCACGTGCCACCTTGGTGTGAGTCGATCCTCGGCGTGAAAGACGAGCGGGTGAAGGGAGAAGAGGTTCCTCTGGAATGGACCGAGACATCTGGGGAACTCTTGGAATGGTGGCACGACCCTGGAGTTCCTCTTGCCGTTCCTGTAGAGAGGGCCTCCTCTTGAGATGCGAAGGGAACGCCGGGAATTCTTTCCTGACGAAGCAGGGAACGGATCCCTCACCTCGAGCTACGAGGCGGAAACGGGGCTCCTCTGGATGTGGATGGGACCCTTGTGTTTCCTCTCGAGTGGAGACGGGTATGTCGGGGAACTTCTTGATTTGCAACAAGGGTGTGAAGGACCCTTTCGTAGTTCCAGAGGGGAGGTGTGAGCAGCCTCGAGACGCCTCAGCGGAAATGGGCCTCATCTCGCCTGGAGGGGAGAACCTCCTGGATTTTCTCGAGTTGCGGCAGGTCTTCTCCAGTTACGACGGGGACCTCAGGGACCCGCTCTGGTGGCCTCAGGAAAGGCCAGTCCCCATGCGAGTTGCTAGGGGACCTCTCGGGATTCCTCTCCCTTCCATGCCGGGGCCTCAGTCCTTGTGTGGAGTCGGGGCCGGAACCTGAGGATTCCTATGCAGTGTTGCCATGGATCTTGGGGGGCTTCTGAGTCTCCCCCGGGGAGTCAGGCCTCGTCTCGAGTGGGGGCATGCACGTGCGCTTTCCTCCCGAGCTGTAGCAGTAGTGTCACGCTTCCTGTCCCGTGGATCAAGGGATCTGTGGCTTTCCCTCGAGGCTGTCCCTCGAGGCTTTCCCACGAGGCTTTCCCACAGGGCTGTGCCACGTGCCACCTTGGTGTGAGTCTATCCTCGGCGTGAAAGACGAGCGGGTGAAGGGAGAAGAGGTTCCTCTGGAATGGACTGAGATATCTGGGGGACTCTTGGAATGGTGGCACGACCCTGGAGTTCCTCTCGCCGTTCCTGTAGAGAGGGCCTCCTCTTGAGATGCGACGGGAACGCCGGGAACTCTTTCCCGACGAAGCAGGGAAAGGATTCCTCATCTCGAGCTACGAGGCGGAAACGGGGCTCCTCTGGATGTGGGCGGGACCCTCGTGTTTCCTCTCGAGTGGAGACGGGTATGTCGGGGAACTTCTTGATTTGCACCAAGGGTGTGAAGGACCCTTTCGAAGTTCCAGAGGGGAGATGTGATCAGCCTCGAGACGCTTCAGCGGAAATGGGCCTCATCTCGCCTGGAGGGGAGAACCTCCTGGATTTTCTCGAGTTGCGACAGGTCTTCTCGAGTTACGACGGGGACCTCAGGGACCCGCTCTGGTGGCCTCAGGAAAGGCCAGTCCCCATGCGAGTTGCTAGGGGACCCCTCGGGATTCCTCTCCCGTCCATGCCGGGGCCTCAGTCCTTGTGTGGAGTCGGGGCCGGAACCTGAGGATTCCTCTCCAGTGTTGCCATGGATCTTGGGGTGCTTCTGAGTCTCCCCAGGGGAGTCAGGCCTCGTCTCGAGTGGGGGCATGCACGTGCGCTTTCCTCCCGAGCTGCAGAAGTAGTGTCACGCTTACTGTCACGTGGATCAAGGGATCTGTGGCTTTCCTTCGAGGCTGTCCCTCGAGGCTTTCCCACGAGGCTTTCCCACAGGGCTGTGCCACGTGCCACCTTGGTGTGAGTCGATCCTCGGCGTGAAAGACGAGCGGGTGAAGGGAGAAGAGGTTCCTCTGGAATGGACCGAGACATCTGGGGGACTGTTGGAATGGTGGCACGACCCTGGAGTTCCTCTCGCCGTTCCTGTAGAGAGGGCCTCCTCTTGAGATGCGACGGGAACGCCGGGAACTCTTTCCCGAAGAAGCAGGGAAAGGATCCCTCATCTCGAGCTACGAGGCGGGAACGGGGCTCCTCTGGATGTGGGCGGGACCCTCGTGTTTCCTCTCGAGTGGAGACGGGTATGTCGGGGAACTTCTTGATTTGTACCAAGGGTGTGAAGGACCCTTTCGAAGTTCCAGAGGGGAGGTGTGATCAGCCTCGAGACGCCTCAGCGGAAATGGGCCTCATCTCGCCTGGAGGGGAGAACCTCCTGGATTTTCTCGAGTTGCGGCAGGTCTTCTCGAGTTACGACGGGGACCTCAGGGACCCGCTCTGGTGGCCTCAGGAAAGCCCAGTCCCCATGCGAGTTGATAGGGGACCCTTCGGGATTCCTCTCCCGTCCATGCCGGGGCCTCAGTCCTTGTGTGGAGTCGGGGCCGGAACCTGAGGATTCCTCTCCAGTGTTGCCATGTATCTTGGGGGGCTTCTGAGTCTCCCCAGGGGAGTCAGGCCTCGTCTCGAGTGGGGGCATGCACGTGCGCTTTCCTCCCGAGCTGCAGCAGTAGTGTCACGCTTCCTGTCACGTGGATCAAGGGATCTGTGGCTTTCCTTCGAGGCTGTCCCTCGAGGCTTTCCCACGAGGCTTTCCCACAGGGCTGTGCCATGTGCCACCTTGGTGTGAGTCGATCCTCGGCGTGAAAGACGAGCGGGTGAAGGGAGAAGAGGTTCCTCTGGAATGGACCGAGACATCTGGGGGACTCTTGGAATGGTGGCACGACCCTGGAGTTCCTCTTGCCGTTCCTGTAGAGAGGGCCTCCTCTTGAGATGCGACGGGAACGCCGGGAACTCTTTCCCGACGAAGCAGGGAAAGGATCCCTCATCTCGAGCTACGAGGCGGAAACGGGGCTCCTCTGGATGTGGACGGGACCCTCGTGTTTCCTCTCGAGTGGAGACGGGTATGTCGGGGAACTTCTTGATTTGCACCAAGGGTGTGAAGGACCCTTTCGAAGTTCCAGAGGGGAGGTGTGATCAGCCTCGAGACGCCTCAGCGGAAATGGGCCTCATCTCGCCTGGAGGGGAGAACCTCCTGGATTTTCTCGAGTTGCGGCAGGTCTTCTCCAGTTACGACGGGGACCTCAGGGACCCGCTCTGGTGGCCTCAGGAAAGGCCAGTCCCCATGCGAGTTGCTAGGGGACCTCTCGGGATTCCTCTCCCTTCCATGCCGGGGCCTCAGTCCTTGTGTGGAGTCGGGGCCGGAACCTGAGGATTCCTATGCAGTGTTGCCATGGATCTTGGGGGGCTTCTGAGTCTCCCCCGGGGAGTCAGGCCTCGTCTCGAGTGGGGGCATGCACGTGCGCTTTCCTCCCGAGCTGTAGCAGTAGTGTCACGCTTCCTGTCCCGTGGATCAAGGGATCTGTGGCTTTCCCTCGAGGCTGTCCCTCGAGGCTTTCCCACGAGGCTTTCCCACAGGGCTGTGCCACGTGCCACCTTGGTGTGAGTCTATCCTCGGCGTGAAAGACGAGCGGGTGAAGGGAGAAGAGGTTCCTCTGGAATGGACTGAGATATCTGGGGGACTCTTGGAATGGTGGCACGACCCTGGAGTTCCTCTCGCCGTTCCTTTTGAGAGGGACTCCTCTTGAGATGCGACGGGAACGCCGGGAACTCTTTCCCGACGAAGCAGGGAAAGGATCCCTCATCTCGAGCTACGAGGCGGAAACGGGGCTCCTCTGGATGTGGGCAGGACCCTCGTGTTTCCTCTCGAGTGGAGACGGGTATGTCGGGGAACTTCTTGATTTGCACCAAGGGTGTGAAGGACCCGTTCGAAGTTCCAGAGGGGAGATGTGATCAGCCTCGAGACGCTTCAGCGGAAATGGGCCTCATCTCGCCTGGAGGGGAGAACCTCCTGGATTTTCTCGAGTTGCGGCAGGTCTTCTCGATTTACGTAGGGGACCTCAGGGACCCGCTCTGGTGGCCTCAGGAAAGGCCAGTCCCCATGCGAGTTGCTAGGGGACCCCTCGGGATTCCTCTCCCGTCCATGCCGGGGCCTCAGTCCTTGTGTGGAGTCGGGGCCGGAACCTGAGGATTCCTCTCCAGTGTTGCCATGGATCTTGGGGTGCTTCTGAGTCTCCCCAGGGGAGTCAGGCCTCGTCTCGAGTGGGGGCATGCACGTGCGCTTTCCTCCCGAGCTGCAGAAGTAGTGTCACGCTTACTGTCACGTGGATCAAGGGATCTGTGGCTTTCCTTCGAGGCTGTCCCTCGAGGCTTTCCCACGAGGCTTTCCCACAGGGCTCTGCCACGTGCCACCTTGGTGTGAGTCGATCCTCGGCGTGAAAGACAAGCGGGTGAAGGGAGAAGAGGTTCCTCTGGAATGGACCGAGACATCTGGTGGACTCTTGGAATGGTGGCACGACCCTGGAGTTCCTCTCGCCGTTCCTGTTGAGAGGGCCTCCTCTTGAGATGCGACGGGAACGCCGGGAACTCTTTCCGAACGAAGCAGGGAAAGGATCCCTCATCTCGAGCTACGAGGCGGAAACGGGGCTCCTCTGGATGTGGGCGGGACCCTCGTGTTTCCTCTCGAGTGGAGACGGGTATGTCGGGGAACTTCTTGATTTGCACCAAGGGTGTGAAGGACCCTTTCGAAGTTCCAGAGGGGAGGTGTGATCAGCCTCGAGACGCCTCAGCGGAAATGGGCCTCATCTCGCCTGGAGGGGAGAACCTCCTGGATTTTCTCGAGTTGCGGCAGGTCTTCTCCAGTTACGACGGGGACCTCAGGGACCCGCTCTGGTGGCCTCAGGAAAGGCCAGTCCCCATGCGAGTTGCTAGGGGACCTCTCGGGATTCCTCTCCCGTCCATGCCGGGGCCTCAGTCCTTGTGTGGAGTCGGGCCCGGAACCTGAGGATTCCTCTCCAGTGTTGCCATGGATCTTGGGGGGCTTCTGAGTCTCCCCAGGGGAGTCAGGCCTCGTCTCGAGTGGGGGCATGCACGTGCGCTTTCCTCCCGAGCTGCAGCAGTAGTGTCACGCTTCCTGTCACGTGGATCAAGGGATCTGTGGCTTTCCTTCGAGGCTGTCCCTCGAGGCTTTCCCACGAGGCTTTCCCACAGGGCTGTGCCACGTGCCACCTTGGTGTGAGTCGATCCTCGGCGTGAAAGACGAGCGGGTGAAGGGAGAAGAGGTTCCTCTGGAATGGACCGAGACATCTGCGGGACTCTTGGAATGGTGGGACGACCCTGGAGTTCCTCTCGCCGTTCCTTTTGAGAGGGCCTCCTCTTGAGATGCGACGGGAACGCCGGGAACTCTTTCCCGACGAAGCAGGGAAAGGATCCCTCATCTCGAGCTACGAGGCGGAAACGGGGCTCCTCTGGATGTGGGCGGGACCCTCGTGTTTCCTCTCGAGTGGAGACGAGTATGTCGGGGAACTTCTTGATTTGCACCAAGGGTGTGAAGGACCCTTTCGAAGTTCCAGAGGGGAGATGTGATCAGCCTCGAGACGCTTCAGCGGAAATGGGCCTCATCTCGCCTGGAGGGGAGAACCTCCTGGATTTTCTCGAGTTGCGACAGGTCTTCTCGAGTTACGACGGGGACCTCAGGGACCCGCTCTGGTGGCCTCAGGAAAGGCCAGTCCCCATGCGAGTTGCTAGGGGACCCCTCGGGATTCCTCTCCCGTCCATGCCGGGGCCTCAGTCCTTGTGTGGAGTCGGGGCCGGAACCTGAGGATTCCTATGCAGTGTTGCCATGGATCTTGGGGTGCTTCTGAGTCTCCCCAGGGGAGTCAGGCCTCGTCTCGAGTGGGGGCATGCACGTGCGCTTTCCTCCCGAGCTGCAGCAGTAGTGTCACGCTTCCTGTCCCGTGGATCAAGGGATCTGTGGCTTTCCCTCGAGGCTGTCCCTCGAGGCTTTCCCACGAGGCTTTCCCACAGGGCTGTGCCACGTGCCACCTTGGTGTGAGTCTATCCTCGGCGTGAAAGACGAGCGGGTGAAGGGAGAAGAGGTTCCTCTGGAATGGACTGAGATATCTGGGGGACTCTTGGAATGGTGGCACGACCCTGGAGTTCCTCTCGACGTTCCTTTTGAGAGGGCCTCCTCTTGAGATGCGACGGGAACGCCGGGAACTCTTTCCCGACGAAGCAGGGAAAGGATCCCTCATCTCGAGCTACGAGGCGGAAACGGGGCTCCTCTGGATGTGGGCGGGACCCTCGTGTTTCCTCTCGAGTGGAGACGGGTATGTCGGGGAACTTCTTGATTTGCACCAAGGGTGTGAAGGACCCTTTCGAAGTTCCAGAGGGGAGATGTGATCAGACTCGAGACGCTTCAGCGGAAATGGGCCTCATCTCGCCTGGAGGGGAGAACCTCCTGGATTTTCTCGAGTTGCGACAGGTCTTCTCGAGTTACGACGGGGACCTCAGGGACCCGCTCTGGTGGCCTCAGGAAAGGCCAGTCCCCATGCGAGTTGCTAGGGGACCCCTCGGGATTCCTCTCCCGTCCATGCCGGGGCCTCAGTCCTTGTGTGGAGTCGGGGCCGGAACCTGAGGATTCCTCTCCAGTGTTGCCATGGATCTTGGGGTGCTTCTGAGTCTCCCCAGGGGAGTCAGGCCTCGTCTCGAGTGGGGGCATGCACGTGAGCTTTCCTCCCGAGCTGCAGAAGTAGTGTCACGCTTACTGTCACGTGGATCAAGGGATCTGTGGCTTTCCCTCGAGGCTGTCCCTCGAGGCTTTCCCACGAGGCTTTCCCACAGGGCTCTGCCACGTGCCACCTTGGTGTGAGTCGATCCTCGGCGTGAAAGACGAGCGGGTGAAGGGAGAAGAGGTTCCTCTGGAATGGACCGAGACATCTGGGGGACTGTTGGAATGGTGGCACGACCCTGGAGTTCCTCTCGCCGTTCCTGTAGAGAGGGCCTCCTCTTGAGATGCGACGGGAACGCCGGGAACTCTTTCCCGACGAGGCAGGGAAAGGATCCCTCATCTCGAGCTACGAGGCGGAAACGGGGCTCCTCTGGATGTGGACGGGACCCTCGTGTTTCCTCTCGAGTGGAGACGGGTATGTCGGGGAACTTCTTGATTTGCACCAAGGGTGTGAAGGAACCTTTCGAAGTTCTAGAGGGGAGGTGTGATCAGCCTCGAGACGCCTCAGCGGAAATGGGCCTCATCTCGCCTGGAGGGGAGAACCTCCTGGATTTTCTCGAGTTGCGGCAGGTCTTCTCGAGTTACGACGGGGACCTCAGGGACCCGCTCTGGTGGCCTCAGGAAAGGCCAGTCCCCATGCGAGTTGCTAGGGGACCTCTCGGGATTCCTCTCCCGTCCATGCCGGAGCCTCAGTCCTTGTGTGGATTCGGGGCCGGAACCTGAGGATTCCTCTCCAGTGTTGCCATGGATCTTGGGGGGCTTCTGAGTCTCCCCAGGGGAGTCAGGCCTCGTCTCGAGTGGGGGCATGCACGTGCGCTTTCCTCCCGAGCTGTAGCAGTAGTGTCACGCTTCCTGTCCCGTGGATCAAGGGATCTGTGGCTTTCCCTCGAGGCTGTCCCTCGAGGCTTTCCCACGAGGCTTTCCCACAGGGCTGTGCCACGTGCCACCTTGGTGTGAGTCTATCCTCGGCGTGAAAGACGAGCGGGTGAAGGGAGAAGAGGTTCCTCTGGAATGGACTGAGATATCTGGGGGACTCTTGGAATGGTGGCACGACCCTGGAGTTCCTCTCGCCGTTCCTGTTGAGAGGGCCTCCTCTTGAGATGCGACGGGAACGCCGGGAACTCTTTCCCGACGAAGCAGGGAAAGGATCCCTCATCTCGAGCTACGAGGCGGAAACGGGGCTCCTCTGGATGTGGGCGGGACCCTCGTGTTTCCTCTCGAGTGGAGACGGGTATGTCGGGGAACTTCTTGATTTGCACCAAGGGTGTGAAGGACCCTTTCGAAGTTCCAGAGGGGAGGTGTGATCAGCCTCGAGACGCCTCAGCGGAAATGGGCCTCATCTCGCCTGGAGGGGAGAACCTCCTGGATTTTCTCGAGTTGCGGCAGGTCTTCTCCAGTTACGACGGGGACCTCAGGGACCCGCTCTGGTGGCCTCAGGAAAGGCCAGTCCCCATGCGAGTTGCTAGGGGACCTCTCGGGATTCCTCTCCCGTCCATGCCGGGGCCTCAGTCCTTGTGTGGAGTCGGGCCCGGAACCTGAGGATTCCTCTCCAGTGTTGCCATGGATCTTGGGGGGCTTCTGAGTCTCCCCAGGGGAGTCAGGCCTCGTCTCGAGTGGGGGCATGCACGTGCGCTTTCCTCCCGAGCTGCAGCAGTAGTGTCACGCTTCCTGTCCCGTGGATCAAGGGATCTGTGGCTTTCCTTCGAGGCTGTCCCTCGAGGCTTTCCCACTAGGCTTTCCCACAAGGCTGTGCCACGTGCCACCTTGGTGTGAGTCGATCCTCGGCGTGAAAGACGAGCGGGTGAAGGGAGAAGAGGTTCCTCTGGAATGGACCGAGACATCTGCGGGACTCTTGGAATGGTGGCACGACCCTGGAGTTCCTCTCGCCGTTCCTGTAGAGAGGGCCTCCTCTTGAGATGCGACGGGAACGCCGGGAACTCTTTCCCGACGAAGCAGGGAAAGGATCCCTCATCTCGAGCTACGAGGCGGAAACGGGGCTCCTCTGGATGTGGACGGGACCCTCGTGTTTCCTCTCGAGTGGAGACGGGTATGTCGGGGAACTTCTTGATTTGCACCAAGGGTGTGAAGGACCCTTTCGAAGTTCCAGAGGGGAGGTGTGATCAGCCTCGAGACGCCTCAGCGGAAATGGGCCTCATCTCGCCTGGAGGGGAGAACCTCCTGGATTTTCTCGAGTTGCGGCAGGTCTTCTCCAGTTACGACGGGGACCTCAGGGACCCGCTCTGGTGGCCTCAGGAAAGGCCAGTCCCCATGCGAGTTGCTAGGGGACCTCTCGGGATTCCTCTCCCGTCCATGCCGGGGCCTCAGTCCTTGTGTGGAGTCGGGGCCGGAACCTCAGGATTCCTCTCCAGTGTTGCCATGGATCTTGGGGGGCTTCTGAGTCTCCCCAGGGGAGTCAGGCCTCGTCTCGAGTGGGGGCATGCACGTGCGCTTTCCTCCCGAGCTGCAGCAGTAGTGTCACGCTTCCTGTCACGTGGATCAAGGGATCTGTGGCTTTCCTTCGAGGCTGTCCCTCGAGGCTTTCCCACGAGGCTTTCCCACAGGGCTGTGCCACGTGCCACCTTGGTGTGAGTCGATCCTCGGCGTGAAAGACGAGCGGGTGAAGGGAGAAGAGGTTCCTCTGGAATGGACCGAGGCATCTGCGGGACTCTTGGAATGGTGGCACGACCCTGGAGTTCCTCTCGCCGTTCCTGTAGAGAGGGCCTCCTCTTGAGATGCGACGGGAACGCCGGGAACTCTTTCCCGACGAAGCAGGGAAAGGATCCCTCATCTCGAGCTACGAGGCGGAAACGGGGCTCCTCTGGATGTGGACGGGACCCTCGTGTTTCCTCTCGAGTGGAGACGGGTATGACGGGGAACTTCTTGATTTGCACCAAGGGTGTGAAGGACCCTTTCGAAGTTCCAGAGGGGAGGTGTGATCAGCCTCGAGACGCCTCAGCGGAAATGGGCCTCATCTCGCCTGGAGGGGAGAACCTCCTGGATTTTCTCGAGTTGCGGCAGGTCTTCTCCAGTTACGACGGGGACCTCAGGGACCCGCTCTGTTGGCCTCAGGAAAGGCCAGTCCCCATGCGAGTTGCTAGGGACCTCTCGGGATTCCTCTCCCGTCCATGCCGGTACCTCAGTCCTTGTGTGGAGTCGGGGCCGGAACCTGAGGATTCCTCTCCAGTGTTGCCATGGATCTGGGGGGCTTCTGAGTCTCCCCAGGGGAGTCAGGCCTCGTCTCGAGTGGGGGCATGCACGTGCGCTTTCCTCCCGAGCTGCAGCAGTAGTGTCACGCTTCCTGTCACGTGGATCAAGGGATCTGTGGCTTTCCTTCGAGGCTGTCCCTCGAGGCTTTCCCACGAGGCTTTCCCACAGGGCTGTGCCACGTGCCACCTTGGTGTGAGTCGATCCTCGGCGTGAAAGACGAGCGGGTGAAGGGAGAAGAGGTTCCTCTGGAATGGACCGAGACATCTGGGGAACTCTTGGAATGGTGGCACGACCTTGGAGTTCCTCTCGCCGTTCCTGTAGAGAGGGCCTCCTCTTGAGATGCGATGGGAACGCCGGGAACTCTTTCCCGACGAAGCAGGGAAAGGATCCCTCATCTCGAGCTACGAGGCGGAAACGGGGCTCCTCTGGATGTGGACGGGACCCTCGTGTTTCCTCTCGAGTGGAGACGGGTATGTCGGGGAACTTCTTGATTTGCACCAAGGGTGTGAAGGACCCTTTCGAAGTTCCAGAGGGGAGGTGTGATCAGCCTCGAGACGCCTCAGCGGAAATGGGCCTCATCTCGCCTGGAGGGGAGAACCTCCTGGATTTTCTCGAGTTGCGGCAGGTCTTCTCCAGTTACGACGGGGACCTCAGGGACCCGCTCTGGTGGCCTCAGGAAAGGCCAGTCCCCATGCGAGTTGCTAGGGGACCTCTCGGGATTCCTCTCCCGTCCATGCCGGGGCCTCAGTCCTTGTGTGGAGTCGGGGCGTGAACCTGAGGATTCCTCTCCAGTGTTGCCAGGGATCTTGGGGGGCTTCTGAGTCTCCCCAGGGGAGTCAGGCCTCGTCTCGAGTGGGGGCATGCACGTGCGATATTCCTCCCGAGCTGTAGCAGTAGTGTCACGCTTCCTGTCCCGTGGATCAAGGGATCTGTGGCTTTCCCTCGAGGCTGTCCCTCGAGGCTTTCCCACGAGGCTTTCCCACAGGGCTGTGCCACGTGCCACCTTGGTGTGAGTCTATCCTCGGTGTGAAAGACGAGCGGGTGAAGGGAGAAGAGTTTCCTCTGGAATGGACTGAGATATCTGGGGTACTCTTGGAATGGTGGCACGACCCTGGATTTCCTCTCGCCTTTCCTGTTGAGAGGGCCTCCTCTTGAGATGCGACGGGAATGCCGGGAACTCTTTCCCGACGAAGCAGGGAAAGGATCCCTCATCTCGAGCTACGAGGCGGAAACGGGGCTCCTCTGGATGTGGGCGGGACCCTCGTGTTTCCTCTCGAGTGGAGACGGGTATGTCGGGGAACTTCTTGATTTGTACCAAGGGTGTGAAGGACCCTTTCGAAGTTCCAGAGGGGAGGTGTGATCAGCCTCGAGACGCCTCAGCGGAAATGGGCCTCATCTCGCCTGGAGGGGAGAACCTCCTGGATTTTCTCGAGTTGCGGCAGGTCTTCTCGAGTTACGACGGGGACCTCAGGGACCCGCTCTGGTGGCCTCAGGAAAGGCCAGTCCCCATGCGAGTTGCTAGGGGACCCTTCGGGATTCCTCTCCCGTCCATGCCGGGGCCTCAGTCCTTGTGTGGAGTCGGGGCCGGAACCTGAGGATTCCTCTCCAGTGTTGCCATGTATCTTGGGGGGCTTCTGAGTCTCCCCAGGGGAGTCAGGCCTCGTCTCGAGTGGGGGCATGCACGTGCGCTTTCCTCCCGAGCTGCAGCAGTAGTGTCACGCTTCCTGTCACGTGGATCAAGGGATCTGTGGCTTTCCTTCAAGGCTGTCCCTCGAGGCTTTCCCACGAGGCTTTCCCACAGGGCTGTGCCATGTGCCACCTTGGTGTGAGTCGATCCTCGGCGTGAAAGACGAGCGGGTGAAGGGAGAAGAGGTTCCTCTGGAATGGACCGAGACATCTGGGGGACTCTTGGAATGGTGGCACGACCCTGGAGTTCCTCTCGCCGTTCCTGTAGAGAGGGCCTCCTCTTGAGATGCGACGGGAACGCCGGGAACTCTTTCCCGACGAAGCAGGGAAAGGATCCCTCATCTCGAGCTACGAGGCGGAAACGGGGCTCCTCTGGATGTGGGCGTGACCCTCGTGTTTCCTCTCGAGTGGAGACGGGTATGTCGGGGAACTTCTTGATTTGCACCAAGGGTGTGAAGGACCCTTTCCAAGTTCCAGAGGGGAGGTGTGATCAGCCTCGAGACGCCTCAGCGGAAATGGGCCTCATCTCGCCTGGAGGCAGAACCTCCTGGATTTTCTCGAGGTGCGGCAGGTCTTCTCGAGTTACGACGGGGACCTCAGGGACCCGCTCTGGTGGCCTCAGGAAAGGCCAGTCCCCATGCGAGTTGCTAGGGGACCTCTCGGGATTCCTCTCCCGTCCATGCCGGGGCCTCAGTCCTTGTGTGGAGTCGGGGCCGGAACCTGAGGATTCCTCTCCAGTGTTGCCATGGATCTTGGGGGGCTTCTGAGTCTCCCCAGGGGAGTCAGGCCTCGTCTCGAGTGGGGGCATGCACGTGCGCTTTCCTCCCGAGCTGCAGCAGTAGTGTCACGCTTCCTGTCACGTGGATCAAGGGATCTGTGGCTTTCCTTCGAGGCTGTCCCTCGAGGCTTTCCCACGAGGCTTTGCCACAGGGCTGTGCCTCGTGCCACCTTGGTGTGAGTCGATCCTCGGCGTGAAAGACGAGCGGGTGAAGGGAGAAGAGGTTCCTCTGGAATGGACCGAGACTTCTGGGGGACTGTTGGGATAGTGGCACGACACTGGAGTTCCTCTCGCCTTTCCTGTAGAGAGGGCCTCCTCTTGAGATGCGACGGGAACGCCGGGAACTCTTTCCCGACGAAGCAGGGAAAGGATCCCTCATCTCGAGCTACGAGGCGGAAACGGGGCTCCTCTGGATGTGGACGGGACCCTCGTGTTTCCTCTCGAGTGGAGACGGGTATGTCGGGGAACTTCTTGATTTGCACCAAGGGTGTGAAGGACCCTTTCGAAGTTCCAGAGGGGAGGTGTGATCAGCCTCGAGACGCCTCAGCGGAAATGGGCCTCATCTCGCCTGGAGGGGAGAACCTCCTGGATTTTCTCGAGTTGCGGCAGGTCTTCTCCAGTTACGACGGGGACCTCAGGGACCCGTTCTGGTGGCCTCAGGAAAGGCCAGTCCCCATGCGAGTTGCTAGGGGACCTCTCGGGATTCCTCTCCCTTCCATGCCGGGGCTTCAGTCCTTGTGTGGAGTCGGGGCCGGAACCTGAGGATTCCTCTCCAGTGTTGCCATGGATCTTGGGGGGCTTCTGAGTCTCCCCAGGGGAGTCAGGCCTCGTCTCGAGTGGGGGCATGCACGTGCGCTTTCCTCCCGAGGTGCAGCAGTAGTGTCACGCTTCCTGTCACGTGGATCAAGGGATCCGTGGCTTTCCCTCGAGGCTGTCCCTCGAGGCTTTCCCACGAGGCTTTCCCACAGGGCTGTGCCACGTGCCACCTTGGTGTGAGTCGATCCTCGGCGTGAAAGACGAGCGGGTGAAGGGAGAAGAGGTTCCTCTGGAATGGACCGAGACATCTGGGGGACTCTTGGAATGGTGGCACGACCCTGCAGTTCCTCTCGCCGTTCCTGTAGAGAGGGCCTCCTCTTGAGATGCGACGGGAACGCGGGGAACTCTTTCCCGACGAAGCAGGGAAAGGATCCCTCATCTCGAGCTACGAGGCGGAAACGGGGCTCCTCTGGATGTGGACGGGACCCTCGTGTTTCCTCTCGAGTGGAGACGGGTATGTCGGGGAACTTCTTGATTTGCACCAAGGGTGTGAAGGACCCTTTCGAAGTTCCAGAGGGGATGTGTGATCAGCCTCGAGACGCCTCAGCGGAAATGGGCCTCATCTCGCCTGGAGGGGAGAACCTCCTGGATTTTCTCGAGTTGAGGCAGGTCTTCTCGAGTTACGACGGGGACCTCAGGGACCCGCTCTGGTGGCCTCAGGAAAGGCCAGTCCCCATGCGAGTTGCTAGGGGACCTCTCGGGATTCCTCTCCCGTCCATGCCGGGGCCTCAGTCCTTGTGTGGAGTCGGGGCGTGAACCTGAGGATTCCTCTCCAGTGTTGCCATGGATCTTGGGGGGCTTCTGAGTCTCCCCAGGGGAGTCAGGCCTCGTCTCGAGTGGGGGCATGCACGTGCGCTTTCCTCCCGAGCTGCAGCAGTAGTGTCACGCTTCCTGTCACGTGGATAAAGGGATCTGTGGCTTTCCCTCGAGGCTGTCCCTCGAGGCTTTCCCACGAGGCTTTCCCACAGGGCTGTGCCACGTGCCACCTTGGTGTGAGTCTATCCTCGGCGTGAAAGACGAGCGGGTGAAGGGAGAAGAGGTTCCTCTGGAATGGACCGAGACATCTGGGGGACTCTTGGAATGGTGGCACGACCCTGCAGTTCCTCTCGCCGTTCCTGTAGAGAGGGCCTCCTCTTGAGATGCGACGGGAACGCCGGGAACTCTTTCCCGACGAAGCAGGGAAAGGATCCCTCATCTCGAGCTACGAGGCGGAAACGGGGCTCCTCTGGATGTGGACGGGACCCTCGTGTTTCCTCTCGAGTGGAGACGGGTATGTCGGGGAACTTCTTGATTTACACCAAGGGTGTGAAGGACCCTTTCGAAGTTCCAGAGGGGAGGTGTGATCAGCCTCGAGACGCCTCAGCGGAAATGGGCCTCATCTCGCCTGGAGGGGAGAACCTCCTGGATTTTCTCGAGTTGAGGCAGGTCTTCTCGAGTTACGACGGGGACCTCAGGGACCCGCTCTGGTGGCCTCAGGAAAGGCCAGTCCCCATGCGAGTTGCTAGGGGACCTCTCGGGATTCCTCTCCCGTCCATGCCGGGGCCTCAGTCCTTGTGTGGAGTCGGGGCCGGAACCTGAGGATTCCTCTCCAGTGTTGCCATGGATCTTGGGGGGCTTCTGAGTCTCCCCAGGGGAGTCAGGCCTCGTCTCGAGTGGGGGCATGCACGTGCGCTTTCCTCCCGAGCTGCAGCAGTAGTGTCACGCTTCCTGTCCCGTGGATCAAGTGATCTGTGGCTTTCCCTCGAGGCTGTCCCTCGAGGCTTTCCCACGAGGCTTTCCCACAGGGCTGTGCCACGTGCCACCTTGGTGTGAGTCTATCCTCGGCGTGAAAGACGAGCCGGTGAAGGGAGAAGAGGTTCCTCTGGAATGGACCGAGACATCTGGGGGACTCTTGGAATGGTGGCACGACCCTGGAGTTCCTCTCGCCGTTCCTGTTGAGAGGGCCTCCTCTTGAGATGCGACGGGAACGCTGGGAACTCTTTCCCGAGGAAGCAGTGAAAGGATCCCTCATCTCGAGCTACGAGGCGGAAACGGGGCTCCTCTGGATGTGGGCGGGACCCTCGTGTTTCCTGTCGAGTGGAGACGGGTATGTCGGGGAACTTCTTGATTTGCACCAAGGGTGTGAAGGACCCTTTCGAAGTTCCAGAGGGGAGGTGTGATCAGCCTCGAGACGCCTCAGCGGAAATGGGCCTCATCTCGCCTGGAGGGGAGAACCTCCTGGATTTTCTCGAGTTGCGGCAGGTCTTCTCCAGTTACGACGGGGACCTCAGGGACCCGCTCTGGTGGCCTCAGGAAAGGCCAGTCCCCATGCGAGTTGCTAGGGGACCTCTCGGGATTCCTCTCCCTTCCATGCCGGGGCCTCAGTCCTTGTGTGGAGTCGGGGCCGGAACCTGAGGATTCCTCTCCAGGATTGCCATGGATCTTGCGGGGCTTCTGAGGCTCCCCAGGGGAGTCAGGCCTCGTCTCGAGTGGGGGCATGCACGTGCGCTTTCCTCCCGAGCTGTAGCAGTACTGTCACGCTTCCTGTCCCGTGGATCAAGGGATCTGTGGCTTTCCTTCGAGGCTGTCCCTCGAGGCTTTCCCACGAGGCTTTCCCACAGGGCTGTGCCACGTGCCACCTTGGTGTGAGTCGATCCTCGGCGTGAAAGACGAGCGGGTGAAGGGAGAAGAGGTTCCTCTGGAATGGACCGAGACATCTGGGGGACTCTTGGAATGGTGGCACGACCCTGGAGTTCCTCTCGCCGTTCCTGTAGAGAGGGCCTCCTCTTGAGATGCGACGGGAACGCGGGGAACTCTTTCCCGACGAAGCAGGGAAAGGATCCCTCATCTCGAGCTATGAGGCGGAAACGGGGCTCCTCTGGATGTGGGCGGGACCCTCGTGTTTCCTCTCGAGTGGAGACGGGTATGTCGGGGAACTTCTTGATTTGCACCAAGGGTGTGAAGGACCCTTTCGAAGTTCCAGAGGGGAGGTGTGATCAGCCTCGAGACGCCTCAGCGGAAATGGGCCTCATCTCGCCTGGATGGGAGAACCTCCTGGATTTTCTCGAGTTGCGGCAGGTCTTCTCGAGTTACGACGGGGACCTCAGGGACCCGCTCTGGTGGCCTCAGGAAAGGCCAGTCCCCATGCGAGTTGCTAGGGGACCTCTCGGGATTCCTCTCCCGTCCATGCCGGGGCCTCAGTCCTTGTGTGGAGTCGGGGCCGGAACCTGAGGATTCCTCTCCAGTGTTGCCATGGATCTTGGGGGGCTTCTGAGTCTCCCCAGGGGAGTCAGGCCTCGTCTCGAGTGGGGGCATGCACGTGCGCTTTCCTCCCGAGCTGTAGCAGTACTGTCACGCTTCCTGTCACGTGGATCAAGGGATCTGTGGCTTTCCTTCGAGGCTGTCCCTCGAGGCTTTCCCACGAGGCTTTCCCACAGGGCTGTGCCACGTGCCACCTTGGTGTGAGTCGATCCTCGGCGTGAAAGACGAGCGGGTGAAGGGAGAAGAGGTTCCTCTGGAATGGACCGAGACATCTGGGGGACTCTTGGAATGGTGGCACGACCCTGCAGTTCCTCTCGCCGTTCCTGTTGAGAGGGCCTCCTCTTGAGATGCGACGGGAACGCCGGGAACTCTTTCCCGACGAAGCAGGGAAAGGATCCCTCATCTCGAGCTACGAGGCGGAAACGGGGCTCCTCTGGATGTGGACGGGACCCTCGTGTTTCCTCTCGAGTGGAGACGGGTATGTCGGGGAACTTCTTGATTTGCACCAAGGGTGTGAAGGACCCTTTCCACGTTCCAGAGGGGAGGTGTGATCAGCCTCGAGACGCCTCAGCGGAAATGGGCCTCATCTCGCCTGGAGGGGAGAACCTCCTGGATTTTCTCGAGTTGCGGCAGGTCTTCTCCAGTTACGACGGGGACCTCAGTGACCCGCTCTGGTGGCCTCAGGAAAGGCCAGTCCCCATGCGAGTTGCTAGGGGACCTCTCGGGATTCCTCTCCCGTCCATGCCGGGGCCTCAGTCCTTGTGTGGAGTCGGGGCCGGAACCTGAGGATTCCTCTCCAGTGTTGCCATGGATCTTGGGGGGCTTCTGAGTCTCCCCAGGGGAGTCAGGCCTCGTCTCGAGTGGGGGCATGCACGTGCGCTTTCCTCCCTAGCTGCAGCAGTAGTGTCACGCTTCCTGTCCCGTGGATCAAGTGATCTGTGGCTTTCCCTCGAGGCTGTCCCTCGAGGCTTTCCCACGAGGCTTTCCCACAGGGCTGTGCCACGTGCCACCTTGGTGTGAGTCTATCCTCGGCGTGAAAGACGAGCCGGTGAAGGGAGAAGAGGTTCCTCTGGAATGGACTGAGATATCTGGGGGACTCTTGGAATGGTGGCACGACCCTGGAGTTCCTCTCGCCGTTCCTGTTGAGAGGGCCTCCTCTTGAGATGCGACGGGAACGCCGGGAACTCTTTCCCGAGGAAGCAGTGAAAGGATCCCTCATCTCGAGCTACGAGGCGGAAACGGGGCTCCTCTGGATGTGGGCGGGACCCTCGTGTTTCCTGTCGAGTGGAGACGGGTATGTCGGGGAACTTCTTGATTTGCACCAAGGGTGTGAAAGACCCTTTCGAAGTTCCAGAGGGGAGGTGTGATCAGCCTCGAGACGCCTCAGCGGAAATGGGCCTCATCTCGCCTGGAGGGGAGAACCTCCTGGATTTTCTCGAGTTGCGGCAGGTCTTCTCGAGTTACGACGGGGACCTCAGGGACCCGCTCTGGTGGCCTCAGGAAAGGCCAGTCCCCATGCGAGTTGCTAGGGGACCTCTCGGGATTCCTCTCCCGTCCATGCCGGGGCCTCAGTCCTTGTGTGGAGTCGCGGCCGGAACCTGAGGATTCCTCTCCAGTGTTGCCATGGATCTTGGGGGGCTTCTGAGTCTCCCCAGGGGAGTCAGGCCTCGTCTCGAGTGGGGGCATGCACGTGCGCTTTCCTCCCGAGCTGCAGCAGTAGTGTCACGCTTCCTGTCACGTGGATCAAGGGATCTGTGGGTTTCCTTCGAGGCTGTCCCTGGAGGCTTTCCCACGAGGCTTTCCCACAGGGCTGTGCCACGTGCCACCTTGGTGTGAGTCGATCCTCGGCGTGAAAGACGAGCGGGTGAAGGGAGAAGAGGTTCCTCTGGAATGGACCGAGACATCTGGGGGACTCTTGGAATGGTGGCACGACCCTGGAGTTCCTCTCGCCGTTCCTGTAGAGAGGGCCTCCTCTTGAGATGCGACGGGAACGCTGGGAACTCTTTCCCGAGGAAGCAGTGAAAGGATCCCTCATCTCGAGCTACGAGGCGGAAACGGGGCTCCTCTGGATGTGGGCGGGACCCTCGTGTTTCCTGTCGAGTGGAGACGGGTATGTCGGGGAACTTCTTGATTTGCTCCAAGGGTGTGAAAGACCCTTTCGAAGTTCCAGAGGGGAGGTGTGATCAGCCTCGAGACGCCTCAGCGGAAATGGGCCTCATCTCGCCTGGAGGGGAGAACCTCCTGGATTTTCTCGAGTTGCGGCAGGTCTTCTCGAGTTACGACGGGGACCTCAGGGACCCGCTCTGGTGGCCTCAGGAAAGGCCAGTCCCCATGCGAGTTGCTAGGGGACCTCTCGGGATTCCTCTCCCGTCCATGCCGGGGCCTCAGTCCTTGTGTGGAGTCGGGGCCGGAACCTGAGGATTCCTCTCCAGTGTTGCCATGGATCTTGGGGGGCTTCTGAGTCTCCCCAGGGGAGTCAGGCCTCGTCTCGAGTGGGGGCATGCACGTGCGCTTTCCTCCCGAGCTGTAGCAGTACTGTCACGCTTCCTGTCCCGTGGATCAAGGGATCTGTGGCTTTCCTTCGAGGCTGTCCCTCGAGGCTTTCCCACGAGGCTTTCCCACAGGGCTGTGCCACGTGCCACCTTGGTGTGAGTCGATCCTCGGCGTGAAAGACGAGCGGGTGAAGGGAGAAGAGGTTCCTCTGGAATGGACCGAGACATCTGGGGGACTCTTGGAATGGTGGCACGACCCTGGAGTTCCTCTCGCCGTTCCTGTAGAGAGGGCCTCCTCTTGAGATGCGACGGGAACGCCGGGAACTCTTTCCCGACGAAGCAGGGAAAGGATCCCTCATCTCGAGCTACGAGGCGGAAACGGGGCTCCTCTGGATGTGGGCGGGACCCTCGTGTTTCCTCTCGAGTGGAGACGGGTATGTCGGGGAACTTCTTGATTTGCACCAAGGGTGTGAAGGACCCTTTCGAAGTTCCAGAGGGGAGGTGTGATCAGCCTCGAGACGCCTCAGCGGAAATGGGCCTCATCTCGCCTGGAGGGGAGAACCTCCTGGATTTTCTCGAGTTGCGGCAGGTCTTCTCCAGTTACGACGGGGACCTCAGGGACCCGCTCTGGTGGCCTCAGGAAAGGCCAGTCCCCATGCGAGTTGCTAGGGGACCTCTCGGGATTCCTCTCCCGTCCATGCCGGGGCCTCAGTCCTTGTGTGGAGTCGGGGCCGGAACCTGAGGATTCCTCTCCAGTGTTGCCATGGATCTTGGGGGGCTTCTGAGTCTCCCCAGGGGAGTCAGGCCTCGTCTCGAGTGGGGGCATGCACGTGCGATTTCCTCCCGAGCTGCAGCAGTAGTGTCACGCTTCCTGTCACGTGGATCAAGGGATCTGTGGCTTTCCTTCGAGGCTGTCCCTCGAGGCTTTCCCACGAGGATTTCTCACAGGGCTGTGCCACGTGCCACCTTGGTGTGAGTCGATCCTCGGCGTGAAAGACGAGCGGGTGAAGGGAGAAGAGGTTCCTCTGGAATGGACTGAGACATCTGGGGGACTGTTGGAATGGTGGCACGACCCTGGAGTTCCTCTCGCCGTTCCTGTAGAGAGGGCCTCCTCTTGAGATGCGACGGGAACGCCGGGAACTCTTTCCCGACGAAGCAGGGAAAGGATCCCTCATCTCGAACTACGAGGCGGAAACGGGGCTCCTCTGGATGTGGACGGGACCCTCGTGTTTCCTCTCGAGTGGAGACGGGTATGTCGGGGAACTTCTTGATTTGCACCAAGGGTGTGAAGGACCCTTTCGAAGTTCCAGAGGGGAGGTGTGATCAGCCTCGAGACGCCTCAGCGGAAATGGGCCTCATCTCGCCTGGAGGGGAGAACCTCCTGGATTTTCTCGAGTTGCGGCAGGTCTTCTCCAGTTACGACGGGGACCTCAGGGACCCGCTCTGGTGGCCTCAGGAAAGGCCAGTCCCCATGCGAGTTGCTAGGGGACCTCTCGGGATTCCTCTCCCTTCCATGCCGGGGCCTCAGTCCTTGTGTGGAGTCGGGGCCGGAACCTGAGGATTCCTCTCCAGTGTTGCCATGGATCTTGGGGGGCTTCTGAGTCTCCCCAGGGGAGTCAGGCCTCGTCTCGAGTGGGGGCATGCACGTGCGCTTTCCTCCCGAGCTGCAGCAGTAGTGTCACACTTCCTGTCACGTGGATAAAGGGATCTGTGGCTTTCCCTCGAGGCTGTCCATCGAGGCTTTCCCACGAGGCTTTCCCACAGGGCTGTGCCACGTGCCACCTTGGTGTGAGTCGATCCTCGGCGTGAAAGACGAGCGGGTGAAGGGAGAAGAGGTTCCTCTGGAATGGACCGAGACATCTGGGGGACTCTTGGAATGGTGGCACGACCCTGCAGTTCCTCTCGCCGTTCCTGTAGAGAGGGCCTCCTCTTGAGATGCGACGGGAACGCCGGGAACTCTTTCCCGACGAAGCAGGGAAAGGATCCCTCATCTCGAGCTACGAGGCGGAAACGGGGCTCCTCTGGATGTGGACGGGACCCTCGTGTTTCCTCTCGAGTGGAGACGGGTATGTCGGGGAACTTCTTGATTTGCACCAAGGGTGTGAAGGACCCTTTCGAAGTTCCAGAGGGGAGGTGTGATCAGCCTCGAGACGCCTCAGCGGAAATGGGCCTCATCTCGCCTGGAGGGGAGAACCTCCTGGATTTTCTCGAGTTGCGGCAGGTCTTCTCGAGTTACGACGGGGACCTCAGGGACCCGCTCTGGTGGCCTCAGGAAAGGCCAGTCCCCATGCGAGTTGCTAGGGGACCTCTCGGGATTCCTCTCCCGTCCATGCCGGGGCCTCAGTCCTTGTGTGGAGTCGGGGCCGGAACCTGAGGATTCCTCTCCAGTGTTGCCATGGATCTTGGGGGGCTTCTGAGTCTCCCCAGGGGAGTCAGGCCTCGTCTCGAGTGGGGGCATGCACGTGCGCTTTCCTCCCTAGCTGCAGCAGTAGTGTCACGCTTCCTGTCCCGTGGATCAAGTGATCTGTGGCTTTCCCTCGAGGCTGTCCCTCGAGGCTTTCCCACGAGGCTTTCCCACAGGGCTGTGCCACGTGCCACCTTGGTGTGAGTCTATCCTCGGCGTGAAAGACGAGCCGGTGAAGGGAGAAGAGGTTCCTCTGGAATGGACTGAGATATCTGGGGGACTCTTGGAATGGTGGCACGACCCTGGAGTTCCTCTCGCCGTTCCTGTTGAGAGGGCCTCCTCTGAGATGCGACGGGAACGCCGGGAACTCTTTCCCGAGGAAGCAGTGAAAGGATCCCTCATCTCGAGCTACGAGGCGGAAACGGGGCTCCTCTGGATGTGGGCGGGACCCTCGTGTTTCCTGTCGAGTGGAGACGGGTATGTCGGGGAACTTCTTGATTTGCACCAAGGGTGTGAAAGACCCTTTCGAAGTTCCAGAGGGGAGGTGTGATCAGCCTCGAGACGCCTCAGCGGAAATGGGCCTCATCTCGCCTGGAGGGGAGAACCTCCTGGATTTTCTCGAGTTGCGGCAGGTCTTCTCGAGTTACGACGGGGACCTCAGGGACCCGCTCTGGTGGCCTCAGGAAAGGCCAGTCCCCATGCGAGTTGCTAGGGGACCTCTCGGGATTCCTCTCCCGTCCATGCCGGGGCCTCAGTCCTTGTGTGGAGTCGCGGCCGGAACCTGAGGATTCCTCTCCAGTGTTGCCATGGATCTTGGGGGGCTTCTGAGTCTCCCCAGGGGAGTCAGGCCTCGTCTCGAGTGGGGGCATGCACGTGCGCTTTCCTCCCGAGCTGCAGCAGTAGTGTCACGCTTCCTGTCACGTGGATCAAGGGATCTGTGGGTTTCCTTCGAGGCTGTCCCTGGAGGCTTTCCCACGAGGCTTTCCCACAGGGCTGTGCCACGTGCCACCTTGGTGTGAGTCGATCCTCGGCGTGAAAGACGAGCGGGTGAAGGGAGAAGAGGTTCCTCTGGAATGGACCGAGACATCTGGGGGACTCTTGGAATGGTGGCACGACCCTGGAGTTCCTCTCGCCGTTCCTGTTGAGAGGGCCTCCTCTTGAGATGCGACGGGAACGCTGGGAACTCTTTCCCGAGGAAGCAGTGAAAGGATCCCTCATCTCGAGCTACGAGGCGGAAACGGGGCTCCTCTGGATGTGGGCGGGACCCTCGTGTTTCCTGTCGAGTGGAGACGGGTATGTCGGGGAACTTCTTGATTTGCACCAAGGGTGTGAAAGACCCTTTCGAAGTTCCAGAGGGGAGGTGTGATCAGCCTCGAGACGCCTCAGCGGAAATGGGCCTCATCTCGCCTGGAGGGGAGAACCTCCTGGATTTTCTCGAGTTGCGGCAGGTCTTCTCGAGTTACGACGGGGACCTCAGGGACCCGCTCTGGTGGCCTCAGGAAAGGCCAGTCCCCATGCGAGTTGCTAGGGGACCTCTCGGGATTCCTCTCCCGTCCATGCCGGGGCCTCAGTCCTTGTGTGGAGTCGGGGCCGGAACCTGAGGATTCCTCTCCAGTGTTGCCATGGATCTTGGGGGGCTTCTGAGTCTCCCCAGGGGAGTCAGGCCTCGTCTCGAGTGGGGGCATGCACGTGCGCTTTCCTCCCGAGCTGTAGCAGTACTGTCACGCTTCCTGTCCCGTGGATCAAGGGATCTGTGGCTTTCCTTCGAGGCTGTCCCTCGAGGCTTTCCCACGAGGCTTTCCCACAGGGCTGTGCCACGTGCCACCTTGGTGTGAGTCGATCCTCGGCGTGAAAGACGAGCGGGTGAAGGGAGAAGAGGTTCCTCTGGAATGGACCGAGACATCTGGGGGACTCTTGGAATGGTGGCACGACCCTGGAGTTCCTCTCGCCGTTCCTGTAGAGAGGGCCTCCTCTTGAGATGCGACGGGAACGCGGGGAACTCTTTCCCGACGAAGCAGGGAAAGGATCCCTCATCTCGAGCTACGAGGCGGAAACGGGGCTCCTCTGGATGTGGGCGGGACCCTCGTGTTTCCTCTCGAGTGGAGACGGGTATGTCGGGGAACTTCTTGATTTGCACCAAGGGTGTGAAGGACCCTTTCGAAGTTCCAGAGGGGAGGTGTGATCAGCCTCGAGACGCCTCAGCGGAAATGGGCCTCATCTCGCCTGGAGGGGAGAACCTCCTGGATTTTCTCGAGTTGCGGCAGGTCTTCTCCAGTTACGACGGGGACCTCAGGGACCCGCTCTGGTGGCCTCAGGAAAGGCCAGTCCCCATGCGAGTTGCTAGGGGACCTCTCGGGATTCCTCTCCCTTCCATGCCGGGGCCTCAGTCCTTGTGTGGAGTCGGGGCCGGAACCTGAGGATTCCTCTCCAGTGTTGCCATGGATCTTGGGGGGCTTCTGAGTCTCCCCAGGGGAGTCAGGCCTCGTCTCGAGTGGGGGCATGCACGTGCGCTTTCCTCCCGAGCTGCAGCAGTAGTGTCACACTTCCTGTCACGTGGATAAAGGGATCTGTGGCTTTCCCTCGAGGCTGTCCATCGAGGCTTTCCCACGAGGCTTTCCCACAGGGCTGTGCCACGTGCCACCTTGGTGTGAGTCTATCCTCGGCGTGAAAGACGAGCCGGTGAAGGGAGAAGAGGTTCCTCTGGAATGGACTGAGATATCTGGGGGACTCTTGGAATGGTGGCACGACCCTGGAGTTCCTCTCGCCGTTCCTGTTGAGAGGGCCTCCTCTGAGATGCGACGGGAACGCCGGGAACTCTTTCCCGAGGAAGCAGTGAAAGGATCCCTCATCTCGAGCTACGAGGCGGAAACGGGGCTCCTCTGGATGTGGGCGGGACCCTCGTGTTTCCTGTCGAGTGGAGACGGGTATGTCGGGGAACTTCTTGATTTGCACCAAGGGTGTGAAAGACCCTTTCGAAGTTCCAGAGGGGAGGTGTGATCAGCCTCGAGACGCCTCAGCGGAAATGGGCCTCATCTCGCCTGGAGGGGAGAACCTCCTGGATTTTCTCGAGTTGCGGCAGGTCTTCTCGAGTTACGACGGGGACCTCAGGGACCCGCTCTGGTGGCCTCAGGAAAGGCCAGTCCCCATGCGAGTTGCTAGGGGACCTCTCGGGATTCCTCTCCCGTCCATGCCGGGGCCTCAGTCCTTGTGTGGAGTCGCGGCCGGAACCTGAGGATTCCTCTCCAGTGTTGCCATGGATCTTGGGGGGCTTCTGAGTCTCCCCAGGGGAGTCAGGCCTCGTCTCGAGTGGGGGCATGCACGTGCGCTTTCCTCCCGAGCTGCAGCAGTAGTGTCACGCTTCCTGTCACGTGGATCAAGGGATCTGTGGGTTTCCTTCGAGGCTGTCCCTGGAGGCTTTCCCACGAGGCTTTCCCACAGGGCTGTGCCACGTGCCACCTTGGTGTGAGTCGATCCTCGGCGTGAAAGACGAGCGGGTGAAGGGAGAAGAGGTTCCTCTGGAATGGACCGAGACATCTGGGGGACTCTTGGAATGGTGGCACGACCCTGGAGTTCCTCTCGCCGTTCCTGTTGAGAGGGCCTCCTCTTGAGATGCGACGGGAACGCTGGGAACTCTTTCCCGAGGAAGCAGTGAAAGGATCCCTCATCTCGAGCTACGAGGCGGAAACGGGGCTCCTCTGGATGTGGGCGGGACCCTCGTGTTTCCTGTCGAGTGGAGACGGGTATGTCGGGGAACTTCTTGATTTGCACCAAGGGTGTGAAAGACCCTTTCGAAGTTCCAGAGGGGAGGTGTGATCAGCCTCGAGACGCCTCAGCGGAAATGGGCCTCATCTCGCCTGGAGGGGAGAACCTCCTGGATTTTCTCGAGTTGCGGCAGGTCTTCTCGAGTTACGACGGGGACCTCAGGGACCCGCTCTGGTGGCCTCAGGAAAGGCCAGTCCCCATGCGAGTTGCTAGGGGACCTCTCGGGATTCCTCTCCCGTCCATGCCGGGGCCTCAGTCCTTGTGTGGAGTCGCGGCCGGAACCTGAGGATTCCTCTCCAGTGTTGCCATGGATCTTGGGGGGCTTCTGAGTCTCCCCAGGGGAGTCAGGCCTCGTCTCGAGTGGGGGCATGCACGTGCGCTTTCCTCCCGAGCTGCAGCAGTAGTGTCACGCTTCCTGTCACGTGGATCAAGGGATCTGTGGGTTTCCTTCGAGGCTGTCCCTGGAGGCTTTCCCACGAGGCTTTCCCACAGGGCTGTGCCACGTGCCACCTTGGTGTGAGTCGATCCTCGGCGTGAAAGACGAGCGGGTGAAGGGAGAAGAGGTTCCTCTGGAATGGACCGAGACATCTGGGGGACTCTTGGAATGGTGGCACGACCCTGGAGTTCCTCTCGCCGTTCCTGTAGAGAGGGCCTCCTCTTGAGATGCGACGGGAACGCTGGGAACTCTTTCCCGAGGAAGCAGTGAAAGGATCCCTCATCTCGAGCTACGAGGCGGAAACGGGGCTCCTCTGGATGTGGGCGGGACCCTCGTGTTTCCTGTCGAGTGGAGACGGGTATGTCGGGGAACTTCTTGATTTGCTCCAAGGGTGTGAAAGACCCTTTCGAAGTTCCAGAGGGGAGGTGTGATCAGCCTCGAGACGCCTCAGCGGAAATGGGCCTCATCTCGCCTGGAGGGGAGAACCTCCTGGATTTTCTCGAGTTGCGGCAGGTCTTCTCGAGTTACGACGGGGACCTCAGGGACCCGCTCTGGTGGCCTCAGGAAAGGCCAGTCCCCATGCGAGTTGCTAGGGGACCTCTCGGGATTCCTCTCCCGTCCATGCCGGGGCCTCAGTCCTTGTGTGGAGTCGGGGCCGGAACCTGAGGATTCCTCTCCAGTGTTGCCATGGATCTTGGGGGGCTTCTGAGTCTCCCCAGGGGAGTCAGGCCTCGTCTCGAGTGGGGGCATGCACGTGCGCTTTCCTCCCTAGCTGCAGCAGTAGTGTCACGCTTCCTGTCCCGTGGATCAAGTGATCTGTGGCTTTCCCTCGAGGCTGTCCCTCGAGGCTTTCCCACGAGGCTTTCCCACAGGGCTGTGCCACGTGCCACCTTGGTGTGAGTCTATCCTCGGCGTGAAAGACGAGCCGGTGAAGGGAGAAGAGGTTCCTCTGGAATGGACTGAGATATCTGGGGGACTCTTGGAATGGTGGCACGACCCTGGAGTTCCTCTCGCCGTTCCTGTTGAGAGGGCCTCCTCTGAGATGCGACGGGAACGCCGGGAACTCTTTCCCGAGGAAGCAGTGAAAGGATCCCTCATCTCGAGCTACGAGGCGGAAACGGGGCTCCTCTGGATGTGGGCGGGACCCTCGTGTTTCCTGTCGAGTGGAGACGGGTATGTCGGGGAACTTCTTGATTTGCACCAAGGGTGTGAAAGACCCTTTCGAAGTTCCAGAGGGGAGGTGTGATCAGCCTCGAGACGCCTCAGCGGAAATGGGCCTCATCTCGCCTGGAGGGGAGAACCTCCTGGATTTTCTCGAGTTGCGGCAGGTCTTCTCGAGTTACGACGGGGACCTCAGGGACCCGCTCTGGTGGCCTCAGGAAAGGCCAGTCCCCATGCGAGTTGCTAGGGGACCTCTCGGGATTCCTCTCCCGTCCATGCCGGGGCCTCAGTCCTTGTGTGGAGTCGCGGCCGGAACCTGAGGATTCCTCTCCAGTGTTGCCATGGATCTTGGGGGGCTTCTGAGTCTCCCCAGGGGAGTCAGGCCTCGTCTCGAGTGGGGGCATGCACGTGCGCTTTCCTCCCGAGCTGCAGCAGTAGTGTCACGCTTCCTGTCACGTGGATCAAGGGATCTGTGGGTTTCCTTCGAGGCTGTCCCTGGAGGCTTTCCCACGAGGCTTTCCCACAGGGCTGTGCCACGTGCCACCTTGGTGTGAGTCGATCCTCGGCGTGAAAGACGAGCGGGTGAAGGGAGAAGAGGTTCCTCTGGAATGGACCGAGACATCTGGGGGACTCTTGGAATGGTGGCACGACCCTGGAGTTCCTCTCGCCGTTCCTGTTGAGAGGGCCTCCTCTTGAGATGCGACGGGAACGCTGGGAACTCTTTCCCGAGGAAGCAGTGAAAGGATCCCTCATCTCGAGCTACGAGGCGGAAACGGGGCTCCTCTGGATGTGGGCGGGACCCTCGTGTTTCCTGTCGAGTGGAGACGGGTATGTCGGGGAACTTCTTGATTTGCACCAAGGGTGTGAAAGATCCTTTCGAAGTTCCAGAGGGGAGGTGTGATCAGCCTCGAGACGCCTCAGCGGAAATGGGCCTCATCTCGCCTGGAGGGGAGAACCTCCTGGATTTTCTCGAGTTGCGGCAGGTCTTCTCGAGTTACGACGGGGACCTCAGGGACCCGCTCTGGTGGCCTCAGGAAAGGCCAGTCCCCATGCGAGTTGCTAGGGGACCTCTCGGGATTCCTCTCCCGTCCATGCCGGGGCCTCAGTCCTTGTGTGGAGTCGGGGCCGGAACCTGAGGATTCCTCTCCAGTGTTGCCATGGATCTTGGGGGGCTTCTGAGTCTCCCCAGGGGAGTCAGGCCTCGTCTCGAGTGGGGGCATGCACGTGCGCTTTCCTCCCGAGCTGTAGCAGTACTGTCACGCTTCCTGTCCCGTGGATCAAGGGATCTGTGGCTTTCCTTCGAGGCTGTCCCTCGAGGCTTTCCCACGAGGCTTTCCCACAGGGCTGTGCCACGTGCCACCTTGGTGTGAGTCGATCCTCGGCGTGAAAGACGAGCGGGTGAAGGGAGAAGAGGTTCCTCTGGAATGGACCGAGACATCTGGGGGACTCTTGGAATGGTGGCACGACCCTGGAGTTCCTCTCGCCGTTCCTGTAGAGAGGGCCTCCTCTTGAGATGCGACGGGAACGCGGGGAACTCTTTCCCGACGAAGCAGGGAAAGGATCCCTCATCTCGAGCTACGAGGCGGAAACGGGGCTCCTCTGGATGTGGGCGGGACCCTCGTGTTTCCTCTCGAGTGGAGACGGGTATGTCGGGGAACTTCTTGATTTGCACCAAGGGTGTGAAGGACCCTTTCGAAGTTCCAGAGGGGAGGTGTGATCAGCCTCGAGACGCCTCAGCGGAAATGGGCCTCATCTCGCCTGGAGGGGAGAACCTCCTGGATTTTCTCGAGTTGCGGCAGGTCTTCTCCAGTTACGACGGGGACCTCAGGGACCCGCTCTGGTGGCCTCAGGAAAGGCCAGTCCCCATGCGAGTTGCTAGGGGACCTCTCGGGATTCCTCTCCCTTCCATGCCGGGGCCTCAGTCCTTGTGTGGAGTCGGGGCCGGAACCTGAGGATTCCTCTCCAGTGTTGCCATGGATCTTGGGGGGCTTCTGAGTCTCCCCAGGGGAGTCAGGCCTCGTCTCGAGTGGGGGCATGCACGTGCGCTTTCCTCCCGAGCTGCAGCAGTAGTGTCACACTTCCTGTCACGTGGATAAAGGGATCTGTGGCTTTCCCTCGAGGCTGTCCATCGAGGCTTTCCCACGAGGCTTTCCCACAGGGCTGTGCCACGTGCCACCTTGGTGTGAGTCTATCCTCGGCGTGAAAGACGAGCCGGTGAAGGGAGAAGAGGTTCCTCTGGAATGGACTGAGATATCTGGGGGACTCTTGGAATGGTGGCACGACCCTGGAGTTCCTCTCGCCGTTCCTGTTGAGAGGGCCTCCTCTGAGATGCGACGGGAACGCCGGGAACTCTTTCCCGAGGAAGCAGTGAAAGGATCCCTCATCTCGAGCTACGAGGCGGAAACGGGGCTCCTCTGGATGTGGGCGGGACCCTCGTGTTTCCTGTCGAGTGGAGACGGGTATGTCGGGGAACTTCTTGATTTGCACCAAGGGTGTGAAAGACCCTTTCGAAGTTCCAGAGGGGAGGTGTGATCAGCCTCGAGACGCCTCAGCGGAAATGGGCCTCATCTCGCCTGGAGGGGAGAACCTCCTGGATTTTCTCGAGTTGCGGCAGGTCTTCTCGAGTTACGACGGGGACCTCAGGGACCCGCTCTGGTGGCCTCAGGAAAGGCCAGTCCCCATGCGAGTTGCTAGGGGACCTCTCGGGATTCCTCTCCCGTCCATGCCGGGGCCTCAGTCCTTGTGTGGAGTCGCGGCCGGAACCTGAGGATTCCTCTCCAGTGTTGCCATGGATCTTGGGGGGCTTCTGAGTCTCCCCAGGGGAGTCAGGCCTCGTCTCGAGTGGGGGCATGCACGTGCGCTTTCCTCCCGAGCTGCAGCAGTAGTGTCACGCTTCCTGTCACGTGGATCAAGGGATCTGTGGGTTTCCTTCGAGGCTGTCCCTGGAGGCTTTCCCACGAGGCTTTCCCACAGGGCTGTGCCACGTGCCACCTTGGTGTGAGTCGATCCTCGGCGTGAAAGACGAGCGGGTGAAGGGAGAAGAGGTTCCTCTGGAATGGACCGAGACATCTGGGGGACTCTTGGAATGGTGGCACGACCCTGGAGTTCCTCTCGCCGTTCCTGTTGAGAGGGCCTCCTCTTGAGATGCGACGGGAACGCTGGGAACTCTTTCCCGAGGAAGCAGTGAAAGGATCCCTCATCTCGAGCTACGAGGCGGAAACGGGGCTCCTCTGGATGTGGGCGGGACCCTCGTGTTTCCTGTCGAGTGGAGACGGGTATGTCGGGGAACTTCTTGATTTGCACCAAGGGTGTGAAAGACCCTTTCGAAGTTCCAGAGGGGAGGTGTGATCAGCCTCGAGACGCCTCAGCGGAAATGGGCCTCATCTCGCCTGGAGGGGAGAACCTCCTGGATTTTCTCGAGTTGCGGCAGGTCTTCTCGAGTTACGACGGGGACCTCAGGGACCCGCTCTGGTGGCCTCAGGAAAGGCCAGTCCCCATGCGAGTTGCTAGGGGACCTCTCGGGATTCCTCTCCCGTCCATGCCGGGGCCTCAGTCCTTGTGTGGAGTCGCGGCCGGAACCTGAGGATTCCTCTCCAGTGTTGCCATGGATCTTGGGGGGCTTCTGAGTCTCCCCAGGGGAGTCAGGCCTCGTCTCGAGTGGGGGCATGCACGTGCGCTTTCCTCCCGAGCTGCAGCAGTAGTGTCACGCTTCCTGTCACGTGGATCAAGGGATCTGTGGGTTTCCTTCGAGGCTGTCCCTGGAGGCTTTCCCACGAGGCTTTCCCACAGGGCTGTGCCACGTGCCACCTTGGTGTGAGTCGATCCTCGGCGTGAAAGACGAGCGGGTGAAGGGAGAAGAGGTTCCTCTGGAATGGACCGAGACATCTGGGGGACTCTTGGAATGGTGGCACGACCCTGGAGTTCCTCTCGCCGTTCCTGTAGAGAGGGCCTCCTCTTGAGATGCGACGGGAACGCTGGGAACTCTTTCCCGAGGAAGCAGTGAAAGGATCCCTCATCTCGAGCTACGAGGCGGAAACGGGGCTCCTCTGGATGTGGGCGGGACCCTCGTGTTTCCTGTCGAGTGGAGACGGGTATGTCGGGGAACTTCTTGATTTGCTCCAAGGGTGTGAAAGACCCTTTCGAAGTTCCAGAGGGGAGGTGTGATCAGCCTCGAGACGCCTCAGCGGAAATGGGCCTCATCTCGCCTGGAGGGGAGAACCTCCTGGATTTTCTCGAGTTGCGGCAGGTCTTCTCGAGTTACGACGGGGACCTCAGGGACCCGCTCTGGTGGCCTCAGGAAAGGCCAGTCCCCATGCGAGTTGCTAGGGGACCTCTCGGGATTCCTCTCCCGTCCATGCCGGGGCCTCAGTCCTTGTGTGGAGTCGGGGCCGGAACCTGAGGATTCCTCTCCAGTGTTGCCATGGATCTTGGGGGGCTTCTGAGTCTCCCCAGGGGAGTCAGGCCTCGTCTCGAGTGGGGGCATGCACGTGCGCTTTCCTCCCGAGCTGTAGCAGTACTGTCACGCTTCCTGTCCCGTGGATCAAGGGATCTGTGGCTTTCCTTCGAGGCTGTCCCTCGAGGCTTTCCCACGAGGCTTTCCCACAGGGCTGTGCCACGTGCCACCTTGGTGTGAGTCGATCCTCGGCGTGAAAGACGAGCGGGTGAAGGGAGAAGAGGTTCCTCTGGAATGGACCGAGACATCTGGGGGACTCTTGGAATGGTGGCACGACCCTGGAGTTCCTCTCGCCGTTCCTGTAGAGAGGGCCTCCTCTTGAGATGCGACGGGAACGCCGGGAACTCTTTCCCGACGAAGCAGGGAAAGGATCCCTCATCTCGAGCTACGAGGCGGAAACGGGGCTCCTCTGGATGTGGGCGGGACCCTCGTGTTTCCTCTCGAGTGGAGACGGGTATGTCGGGGAACTTCTTGATTTGCACCAAGGGTGTGAAGGACCCTTTCGAAGTTCCAGAGGGGAGGTGTGATCAGCCTCGAGACGCCTCAGCGGAAATGGGCCTCATCTCGCCTGGAGGGGAGAACCTCCTGGATTTTCTCGAGTTGCGGCAGGTCTTCTCCAGTTACGACGGGGACCTCAGGGACCCGCTCTGGTGGCCTCAGGAAAGGCCAGTCCCCATGCGAGTTGCTAGGGGACCTCTCGGGATTCCTCTCCCGTCCATGCCGGGGCCTCAGTCCTTGTGTGGAGTCGGGGCCGGAACCTGAGGATTCCTCTCCAGTGTTGCCATGGATCTTGGGGGGCTTCTGAGTCTCCCCAGGGGAGTCAGGCCTCGTCTCGAGTGGGGGCATGCACGTGCGATTTCCTCCCGAGCTGCAGCAGTAGTGTCACGCTTCCTGTCACGTGGATCAAGGGATCTGTGGCTTTCCTTCGAGGCTGTCCCTCGAGGCTTTCCCACGAGGATTTCTCACAGGGCTGTGCCACGTGCCACCTTGGTGTGAGTCGATCCTCGGCGTGAAAGACGAGCGGGTGAAGGGAGAAGAGGTTCCTCTGGAATGGACTGAGACATCTGGGGGACTGTTGGAATGGTGGCACGACCCTGGAGTTCCTCTCGCCGTTCCTGTAGAGAGGGCCTCCTCTTGAGATGCGACGGGAACGCCGGGAACTCTTTCCCGACGAAGCAGGGAAAGGATCCCTCATCTCGAACTACGAGGCGGAAACGGGGCTCCTCTGGATGTGGACGGGACCCTCGTGTTTCCTCTCGAGTGGAGACGGGTATGTCGGGGAACTTCTTGATTTGCACCAAGGGTGTGAAAGACCCTTTCGAAGTTCCAGAGGGGAGGTGTGATCAGCCTCGAGACGCCTCAGCGGAAATGGGCCTCATCTCGCCTGGAGGGGAGAACCTCCTGGATTTTCTCGAGTTGCGGCAGGTCTTCTCGAGTTACGACGGGGACCTCAGGGACCCGCTCTGGTGGCCTCAGGAAAGGCCAGTCCCCATGCGAGTTGCTAGGGGACCTCTCGGGATTCCTCTCCCGTCCATGCCGGGGCCTCAGTCCTTGTGTGGAGTCGCGGCCGGAACCTGAGGATTCCTCTCCAGTGTTGCCATGGATCTTGGGGGGCTTCTGAGTCTCCCCAGGGGAGTCAGGCCTCGTCTCGAGTGGGGGCATGCACGTGCGCTTTCCTCCCGAGCTGCAGCAGTAGTGTCACGCTTCCTGTCACGTGGATCAAGGGATCTGTGGGTTTCCTTCGAGGCTGTCCCTGGAGGCTTTCCCACGAGGCTTTCCCACAGGGCTGTGCCACGTGCCACCTTGGTGTGAGTCGATCCTCGGCGTGAAAGACGAGCGGGTGAAGGGAGAAGAGGTTCCTCTGGAATGGACCGAGACATCTGGGGGACTCTTGGAATGGTGGCACGACCCTGGAGTTCCTCTCGCCGTTCCTGTTGAGAGGGCCTCCTCTTGAGATGCGACGGGAACGCTGGGAACTCTTTCCCGAGGAAGCAGTGAAAGGATCCCTCATCTCGAGCTACGAGGCGGAAACGGGGCTCCTCTGGATGTGGGCGGGACCCTCGTGTTTCCTGTCGAGTGGAGACGGGTATGTCGGGGAACTTCTTGATTTGCACCAAGGGTGTGAAAGACCCTTTCGAAGTTCCAGAGGGGAGGTGTGATCAGCCTCGAGACGCCTCAGCGGAAATGGGCCTCATCTCGCCTGGAGGGGAGAACCTCCTGGATTTTCTCGAGTTGCGGCAGGTCTTCTCGAGTTACGACGGGGACCTCAGGGACCCGCTCTGGTGGCCTCAGGAAAGGCCAGTCCCCATGCGAGTTGCTAGGGGACCTCTCGGGATTCCTCTCCCGTCCATGCCGGGGCCTCAGTCCTTGTGTGGAGTCGCGGCCGGAACCTGAGGATTCCTCTCCAGTGTTGCCATGGATCTTGGGGGGCTTCTGAGTCTCCCCAGGGGAGTCAGGCCTCGTCTCGAGTGGGGGCATGCACGTGCGCTTTCCTCCCGAGCTGCAGCAGTAGTGTCACGCTTCCTGTCACGTGGATCAAGGGATCTGTGGGTTTCCTTCGAGGCTGTCCCTGGAGGCTTTCCCACGAGGCTTTCCCACAGGGCTGTGCCACGTGCCACCTTGGTGTGAGTCGATCCTCGGCGTGAAAGACGAGCGGGTGAAGGGAGAAGAGGTTCCTCTGGAATGGACCGAGACATCTGGGGGACTCTTGGAATGGTGGCACGACCCTGGAGTTCCTCTCGCCGTTCCTGTAGAGAGGGCCTCCTCTTGAGATGCGACGGGAACGCGGGGAACTCTTTCCCGACGAAGCAGGGAAAGGATCCCTCATCTCGAGCTACGAGGCGGAAACGGGGCTCCTCTGGATGTGGGCGGGACCCTCGTGTTTCCTCTCGAGTGGAGACGGGTATGTCGGGGAACTTCTTGATTTGCACCAAGGGTGTGAAGGACCCTTTCGAAGTTCCAGAGGGGAGGTGTGATCAGCCTCGAGACGCCTCAGCGGAAATGGGCCTCATCTCGCCTGGAGGGGAGAACCTCCTGGATTTTCTCGAGTTGCGGCAGGTCTTCTCCAGTTACGACGGGGACCTCAGGGACCCGCTCTGGTGGCCTCAGGAAAGGCCAGTCCCCATGCGAGTTGCTAGGGGACCTCTCGGGATTCCTCTCCCGTCCATGCCGGGGCCTCAGTCCTTGTGTGGAGTCGGGGCCGGAACCTGAGGATTCCTCTCCAGTGTTGCCATGGATCTTGGGGGGCTTCTGAGTCTCCCCAGGGGAGTCAGGCCTCGTCTCGAGTGGGGGCATGCACGTGCGATTTCCTCCCGAGCTGCAGCAGTAGTGTCACGCTTCCTGTCACGTGGATCAAGGGATCTGTGGCTTTCCTTCGAGGCTGTCCCTCGAGGCTTTCCCACGAGGATTTCTCACAGGGCTGTGCCACGTGCCACCTTGGTGTGAGTCGATCCTCGGCGTGAAAGACGAGCGGGTGAAGGGAGAAGAGGTTCCTCTGGAATGGACTGAGACATCTGGGGGACTGTTGGAATGGTGGCACGACCCTGGAGTTCCTCTCGCCGTTCCTGTAGAGAGGGCCTCCTCTTGAGATGCGACGGGAACGCCGGGAACTCTTTCCCGACGAAGCAGGGAAAGGATCCCTCATCTCGAACTACGAGGCGGAAACGGGGCTCCTCTGGATGTGGACGGGACCCTCGTGTTTCCTCTCGAGTGGAGACGGGTATGTCGGGGAACTTCTTGATTTGCACCAAGGGTGTGAAGGACCCTTTCGAAGTTCCAGAGGGGAGGTGTGATCAGCCTCGAGACGCCTCAGCGGAAATGGGCCTCATCTCGCCTGGAGGGGAGAACCTCCTGGATTTTCTCGAGTTGCGGCAGGTCTTCTCCAGTTACGACGGGGACCTCAGGGACCCGCTCTGGTGGCCTCAGGAAAGGCCAGTCCCCATGCGAGTTGCTAGGGGACCTCTCGGGATTCCTCTCCCTTCCATGCCGGGGCCTCAGTCCTTGTGTGGAGTCGGGGCCGGAACCTGAGGATTCCTCTCCAGTGTTGCCATGGATCTTGGGGGGCTTCTGAGTCTCCCCAGGGGAGTCAGGCCTCGTCTCGAGTGGGGGCATGCACGTGCGCTTTCCTCCCGAGCTGCAGCAGTAGTGTCACACTTCCTGTCACGTGGATAAAGGGATCTGTGGCTTTCCCTCGAGGCTGTCCATCGAGGCTTTCCCACGAGGCTTTCCCACAGGGCTGTGCCACGTGCCACCTTGGTGTGAGTCGATCCTCGGCGTGAAAGACGAGCGGGTGAAGGGAGAAGAGGTTCCTCTGGAATGGACCGAGACATCTGGGGGACTCTTGGAATGGTGGCACGACCCTGCAGTTCCTCTCGCCGTTCCTGTAGAGAGGGCCTCCTCTTGAGATGCGACGGGAACGCCGGGAACTCTTTCCCGACGAAGCAGGGAAAGGATCCCTCATCTCGAGCTACGAGGCGGAAACGGGGCTCCTCTGGATGTGGACGGGACCCTCGTGTTTCCTCTCGAGTGGAGACGGGTATGTCGGGGAACTTCTTGATTTGCACCAAGGGTGTGAAGGACCCTTTCGAAGTTCCAGAGGGGAGGTGTGATCAGCCTCGAGACGCCTCAGCGGAAATGGGCCTCATCTCGCCTGGAGGGGAGAACCTCCTGGATTTTCTCGAGTTGCGGCAGGTCTTCTCGAGTTACGACGGGGACCTCAGGGACCCGCTCTGGTGGCCTCAGGAAAGGCCAGTCCCCATGCGAGTTGCTAGGGGACCTCTCGGGATTCCTCTCCCGTCAATGCCGGGGCCTCAGTCCTTGTGTGGAGTCGGGGCCGGAACCTGAGGATTCCTCTCCAGTGTTGCCATGGATCTTGGGGGGCTTCTGAGTCTCCCCAGGGGAGTCAGGCCTCGTCTCGAGTGGGGGCATGCACGTGCGCTTTCCTCCCTAGCTGCAGCAGTAGTGTCACGCTTCCTGTCCCGTGGATCAAGTGATCTGTGGCTTTCCCTCGAGGCTGTCCCTCGAGGCTTTCCCACGAGGCTTTCCCACAGGGCTGTGCCACGTGCCACCTTGGTGTGAGTCTATCCTCGGCGTGAAAGACGAGCCGGTGAAGGGAGAAGAGGTTCCTCTGGAATGGACTGAGATATCTGGGGGACTCTTGGAATGGTGGCACGACCCTGGAGTTCCTCTCGCCGTTCCTGTTGAGAGGGCCTCCTCTGAGATGCGACGGGAACGCCGGGAACTCTTTCCCGAGGAAGCAGTGAAAGGATCCCTCATCTCGAGCTACGAGGCGGAAACGGGGCTCCTCTGGATGTGGGCGGGACCCTCGTGTTTCCTGTCGAGTGGAGACGGGTATGTCGGGGAACTTCTTGATTTGCACCAAGGGTGTGAAAGACCCTTTCGAAGTTCCAGAGGGGAGGTGTGATCAGCCTCGAGACGCCTCAGCGGAAATGGGCCTCATCTCGCCTGGAGGGGAGAACCTCCTGGATTTTCTCGAGTTGCGGCAGGTCTTCTCGAGTTACGACGGGGACCTCAGGGACCCGCTCTGGTGGCCTCAGGAAAGGCCAGTCCCCATGCGAGTTGCTAGGGGACCTCTCGGGATTCCTCTCCCGTCCATGCCGGTGCCTCAGTCCTTGTGTGGAGTCGCGGCCGGAACCTGAGGATTCCTCTCCAGTGTTGCCATGGATCTTGGGGGGCTTCTGAGTCTCCCCAGGGGAGTCAGGCCTCGTCTCGAGTGGGGGCATGCACGTGCGCTTTCCTCCCGAGCTGCAGCAGTAGTGTCACGCTTCCTGTCACGTGGATCAAGGGATCTGTGGGTTTCCTTCGAGGCTGTCCCTGGAGGCTTTCCCACGAGGCTTTCCCACAGGGCTGTGCCACGTGCCACCTTGGTGTGAGTCGATCCTCGGCGTGAAAGACGAGCGGGTGAAGGGAGAAGAGGTTCCTCTGGAATGGACCGAGACATCTGGGGGACTCTTGGAATGGTGGCACGACCCTGGAGTTCCTCTCGCCGTTCCTGTTGAGAGGGCCTCCTCTTGAGATGCGACGGGAACGCTGGGAACTCTTTCCCGAGGAAGCAGTGAAAGGATCCCTCATCTCGAGCTACGAGGCGGAAACGGGGCTCCTCTGGATGTGGGCGGGACCCTCGTGTTTCCTGTCGAGTGGAGACGGGTATGTCGGGGAACTTCTTGATTTGCACCAAGGGTGTGAAAGATCCTTTCGAAGTTCCAGAGGGGAGGTGTGATCAGCCTCGAGACGCCTCAGCGGAAATGGGCCTCATCTCGCCTGGAGGGGAGAACCTCCTGGATTTTCTCGAGTTGCGGCAGGTCTTCTCGAGTTACGACGGGGACCTCAGGGACCCGCTCTGGTGGCCTCAGGAAAGGCCAGTCCCCATGCGAGTTGCTAGGGGACCTCTCGGGATTCCTCTCCCGTCCATGCCGGGGCCTCAGTCCTTGTGTGGAGTCGGGGCCGGAACCTGAGGATTCCTCTCCAGTGTTGCCATGGATCTTGGGGGGCTTCTGAGTCTCCCCAGGGGAGTCAGGCCTCGTCTCGAGTGGGGGCATGCACGTGCGCTTTCCTCCCGAGCTGTAGCAGTACTGTCACGCTTCCTGTCCCGTGGATCAAGGGATCTGTGGCTTTCCTTCGAGGCTGTCCCTCGAGGCTTTCCCACGAGGCTTTCCCACAGGGCTGTGCCACGTGCCACCTTGGTGTGAGTCGATCCTCGGCGTGAAAGACGAGCGGGTGAAGGGAGAAGAGGTTCCTCTGGAATGGACCGAGACATCTGGGGGACTCTTGGAATGGTGGCACGACCCTGGAGTTCCTCTCGCCGTTCCTGTAGAGAGGGCCTCCTCTTGAGATGCGACGGGAACGCGGGGAACTCTTTCCCGACGAAGCAGGGAAAGGATCCCTCATCTCGAGCTACGAGGCGGAAACGGGGCTCCTCTGGATGTGGGCGGGACCCTCGTGTTTCCTCTCGAGTGGAGACGGGTATGTCGGGGAACTTCTTGATTTGCACCAAGGGTGTGAAGGACCCTTTCGAAGTTCCAGAGGGGAGGTGTGATCAGCCTCGAGACGCCTCAGCGGAAATGGGCCTCATCTCGCCTGGAGGGGAGAACCTCCTGGATTTTCTCGAGTTGCGGCAGTTCTTCTCCAGTTACGACGGGGACCTCAGGGACCCGCTCTGGTGGCCTCAGGAAAGGCCAGTCCCCATGCGAGTTGCTAGGGCACCTCTCGGGATTCCTCTCCCTTCCATGCCGGGGCCTCAGTCCTTGTGTGGAGTCGGGGCCGGAACCTGAGGATTCCTCTCCAGTGTTGCCATGGATCTTGGGGGGCTTCTGAGTCTCCCCAGGGGAGTCAGGCCTCGTCTCGAGTGGGGGCATGCACGTGCGCTTTCCTCCCGAGCTGCAGCAGTAGTGTCACACTTCCTGTCACGTGGATAAAGGGATCTGTGGCTTTCCCTCGAGGCTGTCCATCGAGGCTTTCCCACGAGGCTTTCCCACAGGGCTGTGCCACGTGCCACCTTGGTGTGAGTCTATCCTCGGCGTGAAAGACGAGCCGGTGAAGGGAGAAGAGGTTCCTCTGGAATGGACTGAGATATCTGGGGGACTCTTGGAATGGTGGCACGACCCTGGAGTTCCTCTCGCCGTTCCTGTTGAGAGGGCCTCCTCTGAGATGCGACGGGAACGCCGGGAACTCTTTCCCGAGGAAGCAGTGAAAGGATCCCTCATCTCGAGCTACGAGGCGGAAACGGGGCTCCTCTGGATGTGGGCGGGACCCTCGTGTTTCCTGTCGAGTGGAGACGGGTATGTCGGGGAACTTCTTGATTTGCACCAAGGGTGTGAAAGACCCTTTCGAAGTTCCAGAGGGGAGGTGTGATCAGCCTCGAGACGCCTCAGCGGAAATGGGCCTCATCTCGCCTGGAGGGGAGAACCTCCTGGATTTTCTCGAGTTGCGGCAGGTCTTCTCGAGTTACGACGGGGACCTCAGGGACCCGCTCTGGTGGCCTCAGGAAAGGCCAGTCCCCATGCGAGTTGCTAGGGGACCTCTCGGGATTCCTCTCCCGTCCATGCCGGGGCCTCAGTCCTTGTGTGGAGTCGCGGCCGGAACCTGAGGATTCCTCTCCAGTGTTGCCATGGATCTTGGGGGGCTTCTGAGTCTCCCCAGGGGAGTCAGGCCTCGTCTCGAGTGGGGGCATGCACGTGCGCTTTCCTCCCGAGCTGCAGCAGTAGTGTCACGCTTCCTGTCACGTGGATCAAGGGATCTGTGGGTTTCCTTCGAGGCTGTCCCTGGAGGCTTTCCCACGAGGCTTTCCCACAGGGCTGTGCCACGTGCCACCTTGGTGTGAGTCGATCCTCGGCGTGAAAGACGAGCGGGTGAAGGGAGAAGAGGTTCCTCTGGAATGGACCGAGACATCTGGGGGACTCTTGGAATGGTGGCACGACCCTGGAGTTCCTCTCGCCGTTCCTGTTGAGAGGGCCTCCTCTTGAGATGCGACGGGAACGCTGGGAACTCTTTCCCGAGGAAGCAGTGAAAGGATCCCTCATCTCGAGCTACGAGGCGGAAACGGGGCTCCTCTGGATGTGGGCGGGACCCTCGTGTTTCCTGTCGAGTGGAGACGGGTATGTCGGGGAACTTCTTGATTTGCACCAAGGGTGTGAAAGACCCTTTCGAAGTTCCAGAGGGGAGGTGTGATCAGCCTCGAGACGCCTCAGCGGAAATGGGCCTCATCTCGCCTGGAGGGGAGAACCTCCTGGATTTTCTCGAGTTGCGGCAGGTCTTCTCGAGTTACGACGGGGACCTCAGGGACCCGCTCTGGTGGCCTCAGGAAAGGCCAGTCCCCATGCGAGTTGCTAGGGGACCTCTCGGGATTCCTCTCCCGTCCATGCCGGGGCCTCAGTCCTTGTGTGGAGTCGCGGCCGGAACCTGAGGATTCCTCTCCAGTGTTGCCATGGATCTTGGGGGGCTTCTGAGTCTCCCCAGGTGAGTCAGGCCTCGTCTCGAGTGGGGGCATGCACGTGCGCTTTCCTCCCGAGCTGCAGCAGTAGTGTCACGCTTCCTGTCACGTGGATCAAGGGATCTGTGGGTTTCCTTCGAGGCTGTCCCTGGAGGCTTTCCCACGAGGCTTTCCCACAGGGCTGTGCCACGTGCCACCTTGGTGTGAGTCGATCCTCGGCGTGAAAGACGAGCGGGTGAAGGGAGAAGAGGTTCCTCTGGAATGGACCGAGACATCTGGGGGACTCTTGGAATGGTGGCACGACCCTGGAGTTCCTCTCGCCGTTCCTGTTGAGAGGGCCTCCTCTTGAGATGCGACGGGAACGCTGGGAACTCTTTCCCGAGGAAGCAGTGAAAGGATCCCTCATCTCGAGCTACGAGGCGGAAACGGGGCTCCTCTGGATGTGGGCGGGACCCTCGTGTTTCCTGTCGAGTGGAGACGGGTATGTCGGGGAACTTCTTGATTTGCACCAAGGGTGTGAAAGACCCTTTCGAAGTTCCAGAGGGGAGGTGTGATCAGCCTCGAGACGCCTCAGCGGAAATGGGCCTCATCTCGCCTGGAGGGGAGAACCTCCTGGATTTTCTCGAGTTGCGGCAGGTCTTCTCGAGTTACGACGGGGACCTCAGGGACCCGCTCTGGTGGCCTCAGGAAAGGCCAGTCCCCATGCGAGTTGCTAGGGGACCTCTCGGGATTCCTCTCCCGTCCATGCCGGGGCCTCAGTCCTTGTGTGGAGTCGGGGCCGGAACCTGAGGATTGATTCCTCTCCAGTGTTGCCATGGATCTTGGGGGGCTTCTGAGTCTCCCCAGGGGAGTCAGGCCTCGTCTCGAGTGGGGGCATGCACGTGCGCTTTCCTCCCGAGCTGTAGCAGTACTGTCACGCTTCCTGTCCCGTGGATCAAGGGATCTGTGGCTTTCCTTCGAGGCTGTCCCTCGAGGCTTTCCCACGAGGCTTTCCCACAGGGCTGTGCCACGTGCCACCTTGGTGTGAGTCGATCCTCGGCGTGAAAGACGAGCGGGTGAAGGGAGAAGAGGTTCCTCTGGAATGGACCGAGACATCTGGGGGACTCTTGGAATGGTGGCACGACCCTGGAGTTCCTCTCGCCGTTCCTGTAGAGAGGGCCTCCTCTTGAGATGCGACGGGAACGCGGGGAACTCTTTCCCGACGAAGCAGGGAAAGGATCCCTCATCTCGAGCTACGAGGCAGAAACGGGGCTCCTCTGGATGTGGGCGGGACCCTCGTGTTTCCTCTCGAGTGGAGACGGGTATGTCGGGGAACTTCTTGATTTGCACCAAGGGTGTGAAGGACCCTTTCGAAGTTCCAGAGGGGAGGTGTGATCAGCCTCGAGACGCCTCAGCGGAAATGGGCCTCATCTCGCCTGGAGGGGAGAACCTCCTGGATTTTCTCGAGTTGCGGCAGGTCTTCTCGAGTTACGACGGGGACCTCAGGGACCCGCTCTGGTGGCCTCAGGAAAGGCCAGTCCCCATGCGAGTTGCTAGGGGACCTCTCGGGATTCCTCTCCCGTCCATGCCGGGGCCTCAGTCCTTGTGTGGAGTCGGGGCCGGAACCTGAGGATTCCTCTCCAGTGTTGCCATGGATCTTGGGGGGCTTCTGAGTCTCCCCAGGGGAGTCAGGCCTCGTCTCGAGTGGGGGCATGCACGTGCGCTTTCCTCCCGAGCTGCAGCAGTAGTGTCACGCTTCCTGTCACGTGGATCAAGGGATCTGTGGCTTTCCTTCGAGGCTGTCCCTCGAGGCTTTCCCACGAGGATTTCTCACAGGGCTGTGCCACGTGCCACCTTGGTGTGAGTCGATCCTCGGCGTGAAAGACGAGCGGGTGAAGGGAGAAGAGGTTCCTCTGGAATGGACTGAGACATCTGGGGGACTGTTGGAATGGTGGCACGACCCTGGAGTTCCTCTCGCCGTTCCTGTAGAGAGGGCCTCCTCTTGAGATGCGACGGGAACGCCGGGAACTCTTTCCCGACGAAGCAGGGAAAGGATCCCTCATCTCGAGCTACGAGGCGGAAACGGGGCTCCTCTGGATGTGGACGGGACCCTCGTGTTTCCTCTCGAGTGGAGACGGGTATGTCGGGGAACTTCTTGATTTGCACCAAGGGTGTGAAGGACCCTTTCGAAGTTCCAGAGGGGAGGTGTGATCAGCCTCGAGACGCCTCAGCGGAAATGGGCCTCATCTCGCCTGGAGGGGAGAACCTCCTGGATTTTCTCGAGTTGCGGCAGGTCTTCTCCAGTTACGACGGGGACCTCAGGGACCCGCTCTGGTGGCCTCAGGAAAGGCCAGTCCCCATGCGAGTTGCTAGGGGACCTCTCGGGATTCCTCTCCCGTCCATGCCGGGGCCTCAGTCCTTGTGTGGAGTCGGGGCCGGAACCTGAGGATTCCTCTCCAGTGTTGCCATGGATCTTGGGGGGCTTCTGAGTCTCCCCAGGGGAGTCAGGCCTCGTCTCGAGTGGGGGCATGCACGTGCGCTTTCCTCCCGAGCTGCAGCAGTAGTGTCACGCTTCCTGTCACGTGGATCAAGGGATCTGTGGCTTTCCTTCGAGGCTGTCCCTCGAGGCTTTCCCACGAGGATTTCTCACAGGGCTGTGCCACGTGCCACCTTGGTGTGAGTCGATCCTCGGCGTGAAAGACGAGCGGGTGAAGGGAGAAGAGGTTCCTCTGGAATGGATTGAGACATCTGGGGGACTGTTGGAATGGTGGCACGACCCTGGAGTTCCTCTCGCCGTTCCTGTAGAGAGGGCCTCCTCTTGAGATGCGACGGGAACGCCGGGAACTCTTTCCCGACGAAGCAGGGAAAGGATCCCTCATCTCGAGCTACGAGGCGGAAACGGGGCTCCTCTGGATGTGGACGGGACCCTCGTGTTTCCTCTCGAGTGGAGACGGGTATGTCGGGGAACTTCTTGATTTGCACCAAGGGTGTGAAGGACCCTTTCCACGTTCCAGAGGGGAGGTGTGATCAGCCTCGAGACGCCTCAGCGGAAATGGGCCTCATCTCGCCTGGAGGGGAGAACCTCCTGGATTTTCTCGAGTTGAGGCAGGTCTTCTCGAGTTACGACGGGGACCTCAGGGACCCGCTCTGGTGGCCTCAGGAAAGGCCAGTCCCCATGCGAGTTGCTAGGGGACCTCTCGGGATTCCTCTCCCGTCCATGCCGGGGCCTCAGTCCTTGTGTGGAGTCGGGGCCGGAACCTGAGGATTCCTCTCCAGTGTTGCCATGGATCTTGGGGGGCTTCTGAGTCTCCCCAGGGGAGTCAGGCCTCGTCTCGAGTGGGGGCATGCACGTGCGCTTTCCTCCCGAGCTGCAGCAGTAGTGTCACGCTTCCTGTCACGTGGATAAAGGGATCTGTGGCTTTCCCTCGAGGCTGTCCCTCGAGGCTTTCCCACGAGGCTTTCCCACAGGGCTGTGCCACGTGCCACCTTGGTGTGAGTCTATCCTCGGCGTGAAAGACGAGCGGGTGAAGGGAGAAGAGGTTCCTCTGGAATGGACCGAGACATCTGGGGGACTCTTGGAATGGTGGCACGACCCTGCAGTTCCTCTCGCCGTTCCTGTAGAGAGGGCCTCCTCCTGAGATGCGACGGGAACGCCGGGAACTCTTTCCCGACGAAGCAGGGAAAGGATCCCTCATCTCGAGCTACGAGGCGGAAACGGGGCTCCTCTGGATGTGGACGGGACCCTCGTGTTTCCTCTCGAGTGGAGACGGGTATGTCGGGGAACTTCTTGATTTGCACCAAGGGTGTGAAGGACCCTTTCGAAGTTCCAGAGGGGAGGTGTGATCAGCCTCGAGACGCCTCAGCGGAAATGGGCCTCATCTCGCCTGGAGGGGAGAACCTCCTGGATTTTCTCGAGTTGCGGCAGGTCTTCTCGAGTTACGACGGGGACCTCAGGGACCCGCTCTGGTGGCCTCAGGAAAGGCCAGTCCCCATGCGAGTTGCTAGGGGACCTCTCGGGATTCCTCTCCCGTCCATGCCGGGGCCTCAGTCCTTGTGTGGAGTCGGGGCCGGAACCTGAGGATTCCTCTCCAGTGTTGCCATGGATCTTGGGGGGCTTCTGAGTCTCCCCAGGGGAGTCAGGCCTCGTCTCGAGTGGGGGCATGCACGTGCGCTTTCCTCCCGAGCTGCAGCAGTAGTGTCACGCTTCCTGTCACGTGGATCAAGGGATCTGTGGCTTTCCTTCGAGGCTGTCCCTCGAGGCTTTCCCACGAGGATTTCTCACAGGGCTGTGCCACGTGCCACCTTGGTGTGAGTCGATCCTCGGCGTGAAAGACGAGCGGGTGAAGGGAGAAGAGGTTCCTCTGGAATGGACTGAGACATCTGGGGGACTGTTGGAATGGTGACACGACCCTGGAGTTCCTCTCGCCGTTCCTGTAGAGAGGGCCTCCTCTTGAGATGCGACGGGAACGCCGGGAACTCTTTCCCGACGAAGCAGGGAAAGGATCCCTCATCTCGAGCTACGAGGCGGAAACGGGGCTCCTCTGGATGTGGACGGGACCCTCGTGTTTCCTCTCGAGTGGAGACGGGTATGTCGGGGAACTTCTTGATTTGCACCAAGGGTGTGAAGGACCCTTTCGAAGTTCCAGAGGGGAGGTGTGATCAGCCTCGAGACGCCTCAGCGGAAATGGGCCTCATCTCGCCTGGAGGGGAGAACCTCCTGGATTTTCTCGAGTTGCGGCAGGTCTTCTCCAGTTACGACGGGGACCTCAGGGACCCGCTCTGGTGGCCTCAGGAAAGGCCAGTCCCCATGCGAGTTGCTAGGGGACCTCTCGGGATTCCTCTCCCTTCCATGCCGGGGCCTCAGTCCTTGTGTGGAGTCGGGGCCGGAACCTGAGGATTCCTCTCCAGTGTTGCCATGGATCTTGGGGGGCTTCTGAGTCTCCCCAGGGGAGTCAGGCCTCGTCTCGAGTGGGGGCATGCACGTGCGCTTTCCTCCCGAGCTGCAGCAGTAGTGTCACACTTCCTGTCACGTGGATAAAGGGATCTGTGGCTTTCCCTCGAGGCTGTCCATCGAGGCTTTCCCACGAGGCTTTCCCACAGGGCTGTGCCACGTGCCACCTTGGTGTGAGTCGATCCTCGGCGTGAAAGACGAGCGGGTGAAGGGAGAAGAGGTTCCTCTGGAATGGACCGAGACATCTGGGGGACTCTTGGAATGGTGGCACGACCCTGCAGTTCCTCTCGCCGTTCCTGTAGAGAGGGCCTCCTCTTGAGATGCGACGGGAACGCCGGGAACTCTTTCCCGACGAAGCAGGGAAAGGATCCCTCATCTCGAGCTACGAGGCGGAAACGGGGCTCCTCTGGATGTGGACGGGACCCTCGTGTTTCCTCTCGAGTGGAGACGGGTATGTCGGGGAACTTCTTGATTTGCACCAAGGGTGTGAAGGACCCTTTCGAAGTTCCAGAGGGGAGGTGTGATCAGCCTCGAGACGCCTCAGCGGAAATGGGCCTCATCTCGCCTGGAGGGGAGAACCTCCTGGATTTTCTCGAGTTGCGGCAGGTCTTCTCGAGTTACGACGGGGACCTCAGGGACCCGCTCTGGTGGCCTCAGGAAAGGCCAGTCCCCATGCGAGTTGCTAGGGGACCTCTCGGGATTCCTCTCCCGTCCATGCCGGGGCCTCAGTCCTTGTGTGGAGTCGGGGCCGGAACCTGAGGATTCCTCTCCAGTGTTGCCATGGATCTTGGGGGGCTTCTGAGTCTCCCCAGGGGAGTCAGGCCTCGTCTCGAGTGGGGGCATGCACGTGCGCTTTCCTCCCTAGCTGCAGCAGTAGTGTCACGCTTCCTGTCCCGTGGATCAAGTGATCTGTGGCTTTCCCTCGAGGCTGTCCCTCGAGGCTTTCCCACGAGGCTTTCCCACAGGGCTGTGCCACGTGCCACCTTGGTGTGAGTCTATCCTCGGCGTGAAAGACGAGCCGGTGAAGGGAGAAGAGGTTCCTCTGGAATGGACTGAGATATCTGGGGGACTCTTGGAATGGTGGCACGACCCTGGAGTTCCTCTCGCCGTTCCTGTTGAGAGGGCCTCCTCTGAGATGCGACGGGAACGCCGGGAACTCTTTCCCGAGGAAGCAGTGAAAGGATCCCTCATCTCGAGCTACGAGGCGGAAACGGGGCTCCTCTGGATGTGGGCGGGACCCTCGTGTTTCCTGTCGAGTGGAGACGGGTATGTCGGGGAACTTCTTGATTTGCACCAAGGGTGTGAAAGACCCTTTCGAAGTTCCAGAGGGGAGGTGTGATCAGCCTCGAGACGCCTCAGCGGAAATGGGCCTCATCTCGCCTGGAGGGGAGAACCTCCTGGATTTTCTCGAGTTGCGGCAGGTCTTCTCGAGTTACGACGGGGACCTCAGGGACCCGCTCTGGTGGCCTCAGGAAAGGCCAGTCCCCATGCGAGTTGCTAGGGGACCTCTCGGGATTCCTCTCCCGTCCATGCCGGGGCCTCAGTCCTTGTGTGGAGTCGCGGCCGGAACCTGAGGATTCCTCTCCAGTGTTGCCATGGATCTTGGGGGGCTTCTGAGTCTCCCCAGGGGAGTGAGGCCTCGTCTCGAGTGGGGGCATGCACGTGCGCTTTCCTCCCGAGCTGCAGCAGTAGTGTCACGCTTCCTGTAACGTGGATCAAGGGATCTGTGGGTTTCCTTCGAGGCTGTCCCTGGAGGCTTTCCCACGAGGCTTTCCCACAGGGCTGTGCCACGTGCCACCTTGGTGTGAGTCGATCCTCGGCGTGAAAGACGAGCGGGTGAAGGGAGAAGAGGTTCCTCTGGAATGGACCGAGACATCTGGGGGACTCTTGGAATGGTGGCACGACCCTGGAGTTCCTCTCGCCGTTCCTGTAGAGAGGGCCTCCTCTTGAGATGCGACGGGAACGCGGGGAACTCTTTCCCGACGAAGCAGGGAAAGGATCCCTCATCTCGAGCTACGAGGCGGAAACGGGGCTCCTCTGGATGTGGGCGGGACCCTCGTGTTTCCTCTCGAGTGGAGACGGGTATGTCGGGGAACTTCTTGATTTGCACCAAGGGTGTGAAGGACCCTTTCGAAGTTCCAGAGGGGAGGTGTGATCAGCCTCGAGACGCCTCAGCGGAAATGGGCCTCATCTCGCCTGGAGGGGAGAACCTCCTGGATTTTCTCGAGTTGCGGCAGGTCTTCTCGAGTTACGACGGGGACCTCAGGGACCCGCTCTGGTGGCCTCAGGAAAGGCCAGTCCCCATGCGAGTTGCTAGGGGACCTCTCGGGATTCCTCTCCCGTCCATGCCGGGGCCTCAGTCCTTGTGTGGAGTCGGGGCCGGAACCTGAGGATTCCTCTCCAGTGTTGCCATGGATCTTGGGGGGCTTCTGAGTCTCCCCAGGGGAGTCAGGCCTCGTCTCGAGTGGGGGCATGCACGTGCGCTTTCCTCCCGAGCTGCAGCAGTAGTGTCACGCTTCCTGTCACGTGGATCAAGGGATCTGTGGCTTTCCTTCGAGGCTGTCCCTCGAGGCTTTCCCACGAGGCTTTCCCACAGGGCTGTGCCACGTGCCACCTTGGTGTGAGTCTATCCTCGGCGTGAAAGACGAGCGGGTGAAGGGAGAAGAGGTTCCTCTGGAATGGACCGAGACATCTGGGGGACTCTTGGAATGGTGGCACGACCCTGCAGTTCCTCTCGCCGTTCCTGTAGAGAGGGCCTCCTCTTGAGATGCGACGGGAACGCCGGGAACTCTTTCCCGACGAAGCAGGGAAAGGATCCCTCATCTCGAGCTACGAGGCGGAAACGGGGCTCCTCTGGATGTGGACGGGACCCTCGTGTTTCCTCTCGAGTGGAGACGGGTATGTCGGGGAACTTCTTGATTTGCACCAAGGGTGTGAAGGACCCTTTCGAAGTTCCAGAGGGGAGGTGTGATCAGCCTCGAGACGCCTCAGCGGAAATGGGCCTCATCTCGCCTGGAGGGGAGAACCTCCTGGATTTTCTCGAGTTGAGGCAGGTCTTCTCGAGTTACGACGGGGACCTCAGGGACCCGCTCTGGTGGCCTCAGGAAAGGCCAGTCCCCATGCGAGTTGCTAGGGGACCTCTCGGGATTCCTCTCCCGTCCATGCCGGGGCCTCAGTCCTTGTGTGGAGTCGGGGCCGGAACCTGAGGATTCCTCTCCAGTGTTGCCATGGATCTTGGGGGGCTTCTGAGTCTCCCCAGGGGAGTCAGGCCTCGTCTCGAGTGGGGGCATGCACGTGCGTTTCCTCCCGAGCTGCAGCAGTAGTGTCACGCTTCCTGTCCCGTGGATCAAGTGATCTGTGGCTTTCCCTCGAGGCTGTCCCTCGAGGCTTTCCCACGAGGCTTTCCCACAGGGCTGTGCCACGTGCCACCTTGGTGTGAGTCTATCCTCGGCGTGAAAGACGAGCCGGTGAAGGGAGAAGAGGTTCCTCTGGAATGGACCGAGACATCTGGGGGACTCTTGGAATGGTGGCACGACCCTGGAGTTCCTCTCGCCGTTCCTGTTGAGAGGGCCTCCTCTTGAGATGCGACGGGAACGCTGGGAACTCTTTCCCGAGGAAGCAGTGAAAGGATCCCTCATCTCGAGCTACGAGGCGGAAACGGGGCTCCTCTGGATGTGGGCGGGACCCTCGTGTTTCCTGTCGAGTGGAGACGGGTATGTCGGGGAACTTCTTGATTTGCACCAAGGGTGTGAAAGACCCTTTCGAAGTTCCAGAGGGGAGGTGTGATCAGCCTCGAGACGCCTCAGCGGAAATGGGCCTCATCTCGCCTGGAGGGGAGAACCTCCTGGATTTTCTCGAGTTGCGGCAGGTCTTCTCGAGTTACGACGGGGACCTCAGGGACCCGCTCTGGTGGCCTCAGGAAAGGCCAGTCCCCATGCGAGTTGCTAGGGGACCTCTCGGGATTCCTCTCCCGTCCATGCCGGGGCCTCAGTCCTTGTGTGGAGTCGGGGCCGGAACCTGAGGATTCCTCTCCAGTGTTGCCATGGATCTTGGGGGGCTTCTGAGTCTCCCCAGGGGAGTCAGGCCTCGTCTCGAGTGGGGGCATGCACGTGCGCTTTCCTCCCGAGCTGCAGCAGTAGTGTCACGCTTCCTGTCACGTGGATCAAGGGATCTGTGGGTTTCCTTCGAGGCTGTCCCTCGAGGCTTTCCCACGAGGCTTTCCCACAGGGCTGTGCCACGTGCCACCTTGGTGTGAGTCGATCCTCGGCGTGAAAGACGAGCGGGTGAAGGGAGAAGAGGTTCCTCTGGAATGGACCGAGACATCTGGGGGACTCTTGGAATGGTGGCACGACCCGGGAGTTCCTCTCGCCGTTCCTGTAGAGAGGGCCTCCTCTTGAGATGCGACGGGAACGCCGGGAACTCTTTCCCGACGAAGCAGGGAAAGGATCCCTCATCTCGAGCTACGAGGCGGAAACGGGGCTCCTCTGGATGTGGACGGGACCCTCGTGTTTCCTCTCGAGTGGAGACGGGTATGTCGGGGAACTTCTTGATTTGCACCAAGGGTGTGAAGGACCCTTTCGAAGTTCCAGAGGGGAGGTGTGATCAGCCTCGAGACGCCTCAGCGGAAATGGGTCTCATCTCGCCTGGAGGGGAGAACCTCCTGGATTTTCTCGAGTTGCGGCAGGTCTTCTCCAGTTACGACGGGGACCTCAGGGACCCGCTCTGGTGGCCTCAGGAAAGGCCAGTCCCCATGCGAGTTGCTAGGGGACCTCTCGGGATTCCTCTCCCGTCCATGCCGGGGCCTCAGTCCTTGTGTGGAGTCGGGGCCGGAACCTGAGGATTCCTCTCCAGTGTTGCCATGGATCTTGGGGGGCTTCTGAGTCTCCCCAGGGGAGTCAGGCCTCGTCTCGAGTGGGGGCATGCACGTGCGCTTTCCTCCCGAGCTGCAGCAGTAGTGTCACGCTTCCTGTCACGTGGATAAAGGGATCTGTGGCTTTCCCTCGAGGCTGTCCCTCGAGGCTTTCCCACGAGGCTTTCCCACAGGGCTGTGCCACGTGCCACCTTGGTGTGAGTCGATCCTCGGCGTGAAAGACGAGCGGGTGAAGGGAGAAGAGGTTCCTCTGGAATGGACCGAGACATCTGGGGGACTCTTGGAATGGTGGCACGACCCTGCAGTTCCTCTCGCCGTTCCTGTAGAGAGGGCCTCCTCTTGAGATGCGACGGGAACGCCGGGAACTCTTTCCCGACGAAGCAGGGAAAGGATCCCTCATCTCGAGCTACGGGGCGGAAACGGGGCTCCTCTGGATGTGGACGGGACCCTCGTGTTTCCTCTCGAGTGGAGACGGGTATGTCGGGGAACTTCTTGATTTGCACCAAGGGTGTGAAGGACCCTTTCGAAGTTCCAGAGGGGATGTGTGATCAGCCTCGAGACGCCTCAGCGGAAATGGGCCTCATCTCGCCTGGAGGGGAGAACCTCCTGGATTTTCTCGAGTTGAGGCAGGTCTTCTCGAGTTACGACGGGGACCTCAGGGACCCGCTCTGGTGGCCTCAGGAAAGGCCAGTCCCCATGCGAGTTGCTAGGGGACCTCTCGGGATTCCTCTCCCGTCCATGCCGGGGCCTCAGTCCTTGTGTGGAGTCGGGGCCGGAACCTGAGGATTCCTCTCCAGTGTTGCCATGGATCTTGGGGGGCTTCTGAGTCTCCCCAGGGGAGTCAGGCCTCGTCTCGAGTGGGGGCATGCACGTGCGCTTTCCTCCCGAGCTGCAGCAGTAGTGTCACGCTTCCTGTCACGTGGATAAAGGGATCTGTGGCTTTCCCTCGAGGCTGTCCCTCGAGGCTTTCCCACGAGGCTTTCCCACAGGGCTGTGCCACGTGCCACCTTGGTGTGAGTCTATCCTCGGCGTGAAAGACGAGCGGGTGAAGGGAGAAGAGGTTCCTCTGGAATGGACCGAGACATCTGGGGGACTCTTGGAATGGTGGCACGACCCTGCAGTTCCTCTCGCCGTTCCTGTAGAGAGGGCCTCCTCTTGAGATGCGACGGGAACGCCGGGAACTCTTTCCCGACGAAGCAGGGAAAGGATCCCTCATCTCGAGCTACGAGGCGGAAACGGGGCTCCTCTGGATGTGGACGGGACCCTCGTGTTTCCTCTCGAGTGGAGACGGGTATGTCGGGGAACTTCTTGATTTGCACCAAGGGTGTGAAGGACCCTTTCGAAGTTCCAGAGGGGAGGTGTGATCAGCCTCGAGACGCCTCAGCGGAAATGGGCCTCATCTCGCCTGGAGGGGAGAACCTCCTGGATTTTCTCGAGTTGAGGCAGGTCTTCTCGAGTTACGACGGGGACCTCAGGGACCCGCTCTGGTGGCCTCAGGAAAGGCCAGTCCCCATGCGAGTTGCTAGGGGACCTCTCGGGATTCCTCTCCCGTCCATGCCGGGGCCTCAGTCCTTGTGTGGAGTCGGGGCCGGAACCTGAGGATTCCTCTCCAGTGTTGCCATGGATCTTGGGGGGCTTCTGAGTCTCCCCAGGGGAGTCAGGCCTCGTCTCGAGTGGGGGCATGCACGTGCGCTTTCCTCCCGAGCTGCAGCAGTAGTGTCACGCTTCCTGTCCCGTGGATCAAGTGATCTGTGGCTTTCCCTCGAGGCTGTCCCTCGAGGCTTTCCCACGAGGCTTTCCCACAGGGCTGTGCCACGTGCCACCTTGGTGTGAGTCTATCCTCGGCGTGAAAGACGAGCCGGTGAAGGGAGAAGAGGTTCCTCTGGAATGGACCGAGACATCTGGGGGACTCTTGGAATGGTGGCACGACCCTGGAGTTCCTCTCGCCGTTCCTGTTGAGAGGGCCTCCTCTTGAGATGCGACGGGAACGCTGGGAACTCTTTCCCGAGGAAGCAGTGAAAGGATCCCTCATCTCGAGCTACGAGGCGGAAACGGGGCTCCTCTGGATGTGGGCGGGACCCTCGTGTTTCCTGTCGAGTGGAGACGGGTATGTCGGGGAACCTGTTGATTTGCACCAAGGGTGTGAAAGACCCTTTCGAAGTTCCAGAGGGGAGGTGTGATCAGCCTCGAGACGCCTCAGCGGAAATGGGCCTCATCTCGCCTGGAGGGGAGAACCTCCTGGATTTTCTCGAGTTGCGGCAGGTCTTCTCGAGTTACGACGGGGACCTCAGGGACCCGCTCTGGTGGCCTCAGGAAAGGCCAGTCCCCATGCGAGTTGCTAGGGGACCTCTCGGGATTCCTCTCCCGTCCATGCCGGGGCCTCAGTCCTTGTGTGGAGTCGGGGCCGGAACCTGAGGATTCCTCTCCAGTGTTGCCATGGATCTTGGGGGGCTTCTGAGTCTCCCCAGGGGAGTCAGGCCTCGTCTCGAGTGGGGGCATGCACGTGCGCTTTCCTCCCGAGCTGCAGCAGTAGTGTCACGCTTCCTGTCACGTGGATCAAGGGATCTGTGGGTTTCCTTCGAGGCTGTCCCTCGAGGCTTTCCCACGAGGCTTTCCCACAGGGCTGTGCCACGTGCCACCTTGGTGTGAGTCGATCCTCGGCGTGAAAGACGAGCGGGTGAAGGGAGAAGAGGTTCCTCTGGAATGGACCGAGACATCTGGGGGACTCTTGGAATGGTGGCACGACCCGGGAGTTCCTCTCGCCGTTCCTGTAGAGAGGGCCTCCTCTTGAGATGCGACGGGAACGCCGGGAACTCTTTCCCGACGAAGCAGGGAAAGGATCCCTCATCTCGAGCTACGAGGCGGAAACGGGGCTCCTCTGGATGTGGACGGGACCCTCGTGTTTCCTCTCGAGTGGAGACGGGTATGTCGGGGAACTTCTTGATTTGCACCAAGGGTGTGAAGGACCCTTTCGAAGTTCCAGAGGGGAGGTGTGATCAGCCTCGAGACGCCTCAGCGGAAATGGGCCTCATCTCGCCTGGAGGGGAGAACCTCCTGGATTTTCTCGAGTTGCGGCAGGTCTTCTCCAGTTACGACGGGGACCTCAGGGACCCGCTCTGGTGGCCTCAGGAAAGGCCAGTCCCCATGCGAGTTGCTAGGGGACCTCTCGGGATTCCTCTCCCTTCCATGCCGGGGCCTCAGTCCTTTTGTGGAGTCGGGGCCGGAACCTGAGGATTCCTCTCCAGGATTGCCATGGATCTTGCGGGGCTTCTGAGGCTCCCCAGGGGAGTCAGGCCTCGTCTCGAGTGGGGGCATGCACGTGCGCTTTCCTCCCGAGCTGTAGCAGTACTGTCACGCTTCCTGTCCCGTGGATCAAGGGATCTGTGGCTTTCCTTCGAGGCTGTCCCTCGAGGCTTTCCCACGAGGCTTTCCCACAGGGCTGTGCCACGTGCCACCTTGGTGTGAGTCGATCCTCGGCGTGAAAGACGAGCGGGTGAAGGGAGAAGAGGTTCCTCTGGAATGGACCGAGACATCTGGGGGACTCTTGGAATGGTGGCACGACCCTGGAGTTCCTCTCGCCGTTCCTGTAGAGAGGGCCTCCTCTTGAGATGCGACGGGAACGCGGGGAACTCTTTCCCGACGAAGCAGGGAAAGGATCCCTCATCTCGAGCTATGAGGCGGAAACGGGGCTCCTCTGGATGTGGGCGGGACCCTCGTGTTTCCTCTCGAGTGGAGACGGGTATGTCGGGGAACTTCTTGATTTGCACCAAGGGTGTGAAGGACCCTTTCGAAGTTCCAGAGGGGAGGTGTGATCAGCCTCGAGACGCCTCAGCGGAAATGGGCCTCATCTCGCCTGGAGGGGAGAACCTCCTGGATTTTCTCGAGTTGCGGCAGGTCTTCTCCAGTTACGACGGGGACCTCAGGGACCCGCTCTGGTGGCCTCAGGAAAGGCCAGTCCCCATGCGAGTTGCTAGGGGACCTCTCGGGATTCCTCTCCCGTCCATGCCGGGGCCTCAGTCCTTGTGTGGAGTCGGGGCCGGAACCTGAGGATTCCTCTCCAGTGTTGCCATGGATCTTGGGGGGCTTCTGAGTCTCCCCAGGGGAGTCAGGCCTCGTCTCGAGTGGGGGCATGCACGTGCGCTTTCCTCCCGAGCTGCAGCAGTAGTGTCACGCTTCCTGTCACGTGGATCAAGGGATCTGTGGCTTTCCTTCGAGGCTGTCCCTCGAGGCTTTCCCACGAGGATTTCTCACAGGGCTGTGCCACGTGCCACCTTGGTGTGAGTCGATCCTCGGCGTGAAAGACGAGCGGGTGAAGGGAGAAGAGGTTCCTCTGGAATGGACTGAGACATCTGGGGGACTGTTGGAATGGTGGCACGACCCTGGAGTTCCTCTCGCCGTTCCTGTAGAGAGGGCCTCCTCTTGAGATGCGACGGGAACGCCGGGAACTCTTTCCCGACGAAGCAGGGAAAGGATCCCTCATCTCGAGCTACGAGGCGGAAACGGGGCTCCTCTGGATGTGGACGGGACCCTCGTGTTTCCTCTCGAGTGGAGACGGGTATGTCGGGGAACTTCTTGATTTGCACCAAGGGTGTGAAGGACCCTTTCCACGTTCCAGAGGGGAGGTGTGATCAGCCTCGAGACGCCTCAGCGGAAATGGGCCTCATCTCGCCTGGAGGGGAGAACCTCCTGGATTTTCTCGAGTTGCGGCAGGTCTTCTCCAGTTACGACGGGGACCTCAGGGACCCGCTCTGGTGGCCTCAGGAAAGGCCAGTCCCCATGCGAGTTGCTAGGGGACCTCTCGGGATTCCTCTCCCTTCCATGCCGGGGCCTCAGTCCTTGTGTGGAGTCGGGGCCGGAACCTGAGGATTCCTCTCCAGTGTTGCCATGGATCTTGGGGGGCTTCTGAGTCTCCCCAGGGGAGTCAGGCCTCGTCTCGAGTGGGGGCATGCACGTGCGCTTTCCTCCCGAGCTGCAGCAGTAGTGTCACGCTTCCTGTCACGTGGATAAAGGGATCTGTGGCTTTCCCTCGAGGCTGTCCCTCGAGGCTTTCCCACGAGGCTTTCCCACAGGGCTGTGCCACGTGCCACCTTGGTGTGAGTCGATCCTCGGCGTGAAAGACGAGCGGGTGAAGGGAGAAGAGGTTCCTCTGGAATGGACCGAGACATCTGGGGGACTCTTGGAATGGTGGCACGACCCTGCAGTTCCTCTCGCCGTTCCTGTAGAGAGGGCCTCCTCTTGAGATGCGACGGGAACGCCGGGAACTCTTTCCCGACGAAGCAGGGAAAGGATCCCTCATCTCGAGCTACGAGGCGGAAACGGGGCTCCTCTGGATGTGGACGGGACCCTCGTGTTTCCTCTCGAGTGGAGACGGGTATGTCGGGGAACTTCTTGATTTGCACCAAGGGTGTGAAGGACCCTTTCGAAGTTCCAGAGGGGATGTGTGATCAGCCTCGAGACGCCTCAGCGGAAATGGGCCTCATCTCGCCTGGAGGGGAGAACCTCCTGGATTTTCTCGAGTTGAGGCAGGTCTTCTCGAGTTACGACGGGGACCTCAGGGACCCGCTCTGGTGGCCTCAGGAAAGGCCAGTCCCCATGCGAGTTGCTAGGGGACCTCTCGGGATTCCTCTCCCGTCCATGCCGGGGCCTCAGTCCTTGTGTGGAGTCGGGGCCGGAACCTGAGGATTCCTCTCCAGTGTTGCCATGGATCTTGGGGGGCTTCTGAGTCTCCCCAGGGGAGTCAGGCCTCGTCTCGAGTGGGGGCATGCACGTGCGCTTTCCTCCCGAGCTGCAGCAGTAGTGTCACGCTTCCTGTCACGTGGATAAAGGGATCTGTGGCTTTCCCTCGAGGCTGTCCCTCGAGGCTTTCCCACGAGGCTTTCCCACAGGGCTGTGCCACGTGCCACCTTGGTGTGAGTCGATCCTCGGCGTGAAAGACGAGCGGGTGAAGGGAGAAGAGGTTCCTCTGGAATGGACCGAGACATCTGGGGGACTCTTGGAATGGTGGCACGACCCTGCAGTTCCTCTCGCCGTTCCTGTAGAGAGGGCCTCCTCTTGAGATGCGACGGGAACGCCGGGAACTCTTTCCCGACGAAGCAGGGAAAGGATCCCTCATCTCGAGCTACGAGGCGGAAACGGGGCTCCTCTGGATGTGGACGGGACCCTGGTGTTTCCTCTCGAGTGGAGACGGGTATGTCGGGGAACTTCTTGATTTGCACCAAGGGTGTGAAGGACCCTTTCGAAGTTCCAGAGGGGAGGTGTGATCAGCCTCGAGACGCCTCAGCGGAAATGGGCCTCATCTCGCCTGGAGGGGAGAACCTCCTGGATTTTCTCGAGTTGAGGCAGGTCTTCTCGAGTTACGACAGGGACCTCAGGGACCCGCTCTGGTGGCCTCAGGAAAGGCCAGTCCCCATGCGAGTTGCTAGGGGACCTCTCGGGATTCCTCTCCCGTCCATGCCGGGGCCTCAGTCCTTGTGTGGAGTCGGGGCCGGAACCTGAGGATTCCTCTCCAGTGTTGCCATGGATCTTGGGGGGCTTCTGAGTCTCCCCAGGGGAGTCAGGCCTCGTCTCGAGTGGGGGCATGCACGTGCGCTTTCCTCCCGAGCTGCAGCAGTAGTGTCACGCTTCCTGTCCCGTGGATCAAGTGATCTGTGGCTTTCCCTCGAGGCTGTCCCTCGAGGCTTTCCCACGAGGCTTTCCCACAGGGCTGTGCCACGTGCCACCTTGGTGTGAGTCTATCCTCGGCGTGAAAGACGAGCCGGTGAAGGGAGAAGAGGTTCCTCTGGAATGGACCGAGACATCTGGGGGACTCTTGGAATGGTGGCACGACCCTGGAGTTCCTCTCGCCGTTCCTGTTGAGAGGGCCTCCTCTTGAGATGCGACGGGAACGCTGGGAACTCTTTCCCGAGGAAGCAGTGAAAGGATCCCTCATCTCGAGCTACGAGGCGGAAACGGGGCTCCTCTGGATGTGGGCGGGACCCTCGTGTTTCCTGTCGAGTGGAGACGGGTATGTCGGGGAACTTCTTGATTTGCACCAAGGGTGTGAAAGACCCTTTCGAAGTTCCAGAGGGGAGGTGTGATCAGCCTCGAGACGCCTCAGCGGAAATGGGCCTCATCTCGCCTGGAGGGGAGAACCTCCTGGATTTTCTCGAGTTGCGGCAGGTCTTCTCGAGTTACGACGGGGACCTCAGGGACCCGCTCTGGTGGCCTCAGGAAAGGCCAGTCCCCATGCGAGTTGCTAGGGGACCTCTCGGGATTCCTCTCCCGTCCATGCCGGGGCCTCAGTCCTTGTTTGGAGTCGGGGCCGGAACCTGAGGATTCCTCTCCAGTGTTGCCATGGATCTTGGGGGGCTTCTGAGTCTCCCCAGGGGAGTCAGGCCTCGTCTCGAGTGGGGGCATGCACGTGCGCTTTCCTCCCGAGCTGCAGCAGTAGTGTCACGCTTCCTGTCACGTGGATCAAGGGATCTGTGGGTTTCCTTCGAGGCTGTCCCTCGAGGCTTTCCCACGAGGCTTTCCCACAGGGCTGTGCCACGTGCCACCTTGGTGTGAGTCGATCCTCGGCGTGAAAGACGAGCGGGTGAAGGGAGAAGAGGTTCCTCTGGAATGGACCGAGACATCTGGGGGACTCTTGGAATGGTGGCACGACCCGGGAGTTCCTCTCGCCGTTCCTGTAGAGAGGGCCTCCTCTTGAGATGCGACGGGAACGCCGGGAACTCTTTCCCGACGAAGCAGGGAAAGGATCCCTCATTTCGAGCTACGAGGCGGAAACGGGGCTCCTCTGGATGTGGACGGGACCCTCGTGTTTCCTCTCGAGTGGAGACGGGTATGTCGGGGAACTTCTTGATTTGCACCAAGGGTGTGAAGGACCCTTTCGAAGTTCCAGAGGGGAGGTGTGATCAGCCTCGAGACGCCTCAGCGGAAATGGGCCTCATCTCGCCTGGAGGGGAGAACCTCCTGGATTTTCTCGAGTTGCGGCAGGTCTTCTCCAGTTACGACGGGGACCTCAGGGACCCGCTCTGGTGGCCTCAGGAAAGGCCAGTCCCCATGCGAGTTGCTAGGGGACCTCTCGGGATTCCTCTCCCGTCCATGCCGGGGCCTCAGTCCTTGTGTGGAGTCGGGGCCGGAACCTGAGGATTCCTCTCCAGTGTTGCCATGGATCTTGGGGGGCTTCTGAGTCTCCCCAGGGGAGTCAGGCCTCGTCTCGAGTGGGGGCATGCACGTGCGCTTTCCTCCCGAGCTGCAGCAGTAGTGTCACGCTTCCTGTCACGTGGATAAAGGGATCTGTGGCTTTCCCTCGAGGCTGTCCCTCGAGGCTTTCCCACGAGGCTTTCCCACAGGGCTGTGCCACGTGCCACCTTGGTGTGAGTCTATCCTCGGCGTGAAAGACGAGCGGGTGAAGGGAGAAGAGGTTCCTCTGGAATGGACCGAGACATCTGGGGGACTCTTGGAATGGTGGCACGACCCTGCAGTTCCTCTCGCCGTTCCTGTAGAGAGGGCCTCCTCTTGAGATGCGACGGGAACGCCGGGAACTCTTTCCCGACGAAGCAGGGAAAGGATCCCTCATCTCGAGCTACGAGGCGGAAACGGGGCTCCTCTGGATGTGGACGGGACCCTCGTGTTTCCTCTCGAGTGGAGACGGGTATGTCGGGGAACTTCTTGATTTGCACCAAGGGTGTGAAGGACCCTTTCGAAGTTCCAGAGGGGAGGTGTGATCAGCCTCGAGACGCCTCAGCGGAAATGGGCCTCATCTCGCCTGGAGGGGAGAACCTCCTGGATTTTCTCGAGTTGAGGCAGGTCTTCTCGAGTTACGACGGGGACCTCAGGGACCCGCTCTGGTGGCCTCAGGAAAGGCCAGTCCCCATGCGAGTTGCTAGGGGACCTCTCGGGATTCCTCTCCCGTCCATGCCGGGGCCTCAGTCCTTGTGTGGAGTCGGGGCCGGAACCTGAGGATTCCTCTCCAGTGTTGCCATGGATCTTGGGGGGCTTCTGAGTCTCCCCAGGGGAGTCAGGCCTCGTCTCGAGTGGGGGCATGCACGTGCGCTTTCCTCCCGAGCTGCAGCAGTAGTGTCACGCTTCCTGTCCCGTGGATCAAGTGATCTGTGGCTTTCCCTCGAGGCTGTCCCTCGAGGCTTTCCCACGAGGCTTTCCCACAGGGCTGTGCCACGTGCCACCTTGGTGTGAGTCTATCCTCGGCGTGAAAGACGAGCCGGTGAAGGGAGAAGAGGTTCCTCTGGAATGGACCGAGACATCTGGGGGACTCTTGGAATGGTGGCACGACCCTGGAGTTCCTCTCGCCGTTCCTGTTGAGAGGGCCTCCTCTTGAGATGCGACGGGAACGCCGGGAACTCTTTCCCGACGAAGCAGGGAAAGGATCCGTCATCTCGAGCTACGAGGCGGAAACGGGGCTCCTCTGGATGTGGACGGGACCCTCGTGTTTCCTCTCGAGTGGAGACGGGTATGTCGGGGAACTTCTTGATTTGCACCAAGGGTGTGAAGGACCCTTTCGAAGTTCCAGAGGGGATGTGTGATCAGCCTCGAGACGCCTCAGCGGAAATGGGCCTCATCTCGCCTGGAGGGGAGAACCTCCTGGATTTTCTCGAGTTGAGGCAGGTCTTCTCGAGTTACGACGGGGACCTCAGGGACCCGCTCTGGTGGCCTCAGGAAAGGCCAGTCCCCATGCGAGTTGCTAGGGGACCTCTCGGGATTCCTCTCCCGTCCATGCCGGGGCCTCAGTCCTTGTGTGGAGTCGGGGCCGGAACCTGAGGATTCCTCTCCAGTGTTGCCATGGATCTTGGGGGGCTTCTGAGTCTCCCCAGGGGAGTCAGGCCTCGTCTCGAGTGGGGGCATGCACGTGCGCTTTCCTCCCGAGCTGCAGCAGTAGTGTCACGCTTCCTGTCACGTGGATAAAGGGATCTGTGGCTTTCCCTCGAGGCTGTCCCTCGAGGCTTTCCCACGAGGCTTTCCCACAGGGCTGTGCCACGTGCCACCTTGGTGTGAGTCGATCCTCGGCGTGAAAGACGAGCGGGTGAAGGGAGAAGAGGTTCCTCTGGAATGGACCGAGACATCTGGGGGACTCTTGGAATGGTGGCACGACCCTGCAGTTCCTCTCGCCGTTCCTGTAGAGAGGGCCTCCTCTTGAGATGCGACGGGAACGCCGGGAACTCTTTCCCGACGAAGCAGGGAAAGGATCCCTCATCTCGAGCTACGAGGCGGAAACGGGGCTCCTCTGGATGTGGACGGGACCCTGGTGTTTCCTCTCGAGTGGAGACGGGTATGTCGGGGAACTTCTTGATTTGCACCAAGGGTGTGAAGGACCCTTTCGAAGTTCCAGAGGGGAGGTGTGATCAGCCTCGAGACGCCTCAGCGGAAATGGGCCTCATCTCGCCTGGAGGGGAGAACCTCCTGGATTTTCTCGAGTTGAGGCAGGTCTTCTCGAGTTACGACGGGGACCTCAGGGACCCGCTCTGGTGGCCTCAGGAAAGGCCAGTCCCCATGCGAGTTGCTAGGGGACCTCTCGGGATTCCTCTCCCGTCCATGCCGGGGCCTCAGTCCTTGTGTGGAGTCGGGGCCGGAACCTGAGGATTCCTCTCCAGTGTTGCCATGGATCTTGGGGGGCTTCTGAGTCTCCCCAGGGGAGTCAGGCCTCGTCTCGAGTGGGGGCATGCACGTGCGCTTTCCTCCCGAGCTGCAGCAGTAGTGTCACGCTTCCTGTCCCGTGGATCAAGTGATCTGTGGCTTTCCCTCGAGGCTGTCCCTCGAGGCTTTCCCACGAGGCTTTCCCACAGGGCTGTGCCACGTGCCACCTTGGTGTGAGTCTATCCTCGGCGTGAAAGACGAGCCGGTGAAGGGAGAAGAGGTTCCTCTGGAATGGACCGAGACATCTGGGGGACTCTTGGAATGGTGGCACGACCCTGGAGTTCCTCTCGCCGTTCCTGTTGAGAGGGCCTCCTCTTGAGATGCGACGGGAACGCTGGGAACTCTTTCCCGAGGAAGCAGTGAAAGGATCCCTCATCTCGAGCTACGAGGCGGAAACGGGGCTCCTCTGGATGTGGGCGGGACCCTCGTGTTTCCTGTCGAGTGGAGACGGGTATGTCGGGGAACTTCTTGATTTGCACCAAGGGTGTGAAAGACCCTTTCGAAGTTCCAGAGGGGAGGTGTGATCAGCCTCGAGACGCCTCAGCGGAAATGGGCCTCATCTCGCCTGGAGGGGAGAACCTCCTGGATTTTCTCGAGTTGCGGCAGGTCTTCTCGAGTTACGACGGGGACCTCAGGGACCCGCTCTGGTGGCCTCAGGAAAGGCCAGTCCCCATGCGAGTTGCTAGGGGACCTCTCGGGATTCCTCTCCCGTCCATGCCGGGGCCTCAGTCCTTGTTTGGAGTCGGGGCCGGAACCTGAGGATTCCTCTCCAGTGTTGCCATGGATCTTGGGGGGCTTCTGAGTCTCCCCAGGGGAGTCAGGCCTCGTCTCGAGTGGGGGCATGCACGTGCGCTTTCCTCCCGAGCTGCAGCAGTAGTGTCACGCTTCCTGTCACGTGGATCAAGGGATCTGTGGGTTTCCTTCGAGGCTGTCCCTCGAGGCTTTCCCACGAGGCTTTCCCACAGGGCTGTGCCACGTGCCACCTTGGTGTGAGTCGATCCTCGGCGTGAAAGACGAGCGGGTGAAGGGAGAAGAGGTTCCTCTGGAATGGACCGAGACATCTGGGGGACTCTTGGAATGGTGGCACGACCCGGGAGTTCCTCTCGCCGTTCCTGTAGAGAGGGCCTCCTCTTGAGATGCGACGGGAACGCCGGGAACTCTTTCCCGACGAAGCAGGGAAAGGATCCCTCATTTCGAGCTACGAGGCGGAAACGGGGCTCCTCTGGATGTGGACGGGACCCTCGTGTTTCCTCTCGAGTGGAGACGGGTATGTCGGGGAACTTCTTGATTTGCACCAAGGGTGTGAAGGACCCTTTCGAAGTTCCAGAGGGGAGGTGTGATCAGCCTCGAGACGCCTCAGCGGAAATGGGCCTCATCTCGCCTGGAGGGGAGAACCTCCTGGATTTTCTCGAGTTGCGGCAGGTCTTCTCCAGTTACGACGGGGACCTCAGGGACCCGCTCTGGTGGCCTCAGGAAAGGCCAGTCCCCATGCGAGTTGCTAGGGGACCTCTCGGGATTCCTCTCCCGTCCATGCCGGGGCCTCAGTCCTTGTGTGGAGTCGGGGCCGGAACCTGAGGATTCCTCTCCAGTGTTGCCATGGATCTTGGGGGGCTTCTGAGTCTCCCCAGGGGAGTCAGGCCTCGTCTCGAGTGGGGGCATGCACGTGCGCTTTCCTCCCGAGCTGCAGCAGTAGTGTCACGCTTCCTGTCACGTGGATAAAGGGATCTGTGGCTTTCCCTCGAGGCTGTCCCTCGAGGCTTTCCCACGAGGCTTTCCCACAGGGCTGTGCCACGTGCCACCTTGGTGTGAGTCTATCCTCGGCGTGAAAGACGAGCGGGTGAAGGGAGAAGAGGTTCCTCTGGAATGGACCGAGACATCTGGGGGACTCTTGGAATGGTGGCACGACCCTGCAGTTCCTCTCGCCGTTCCTGTAGAGAGGGCCTCCTCTTGAGATGCGACGGGAACGCCGGGAACTCTTTCCCGACGAAGCAGGGAAAGGATCCCTCATCTCGAGCTACGAGGCGGAAACGGGGCTCCTCTGGATGTGGACGGGACCCTCGTGTTTCCTCTCGAGTGGAGACGGGTATGTCGGGGAACTTCTTGATTTGCACCAAGGGTGTGAAGGACCCTTTCGAAGTTCCAGAGGGGAGGTGTGATCAGCCTCGAGACGCCTCAGCGGAAATGGGCCTCATCTCGCCTGGAGGGGAGAACCTCCTGGATTTTCTCGAGTTGAGGCAGGTCTTCTCGAGTTACGACGGGGACCTCAGGGACCCGCTCTGGTGGCCTCAGGAAAGGCCAGTCCCCATGCGAGTTGCTAGGGGACCTCTCGGGATTCCTCTCCCGTCCATGCCGGGGCCTCAGTCCTTGTGTGGAGTCGGGGCCGGAACCTGAGGATTCCTCTCCAGTGTTGCCATGGATCTTGGGGGGCTTCTGAGTCTCCCCAGGGGAGTCAGGCCTCGTCTCGAGTGGGGGCATGCACGTGCGCTTTCCTCCCGAGCTGCAGCAGTAGTGTCACGCTTCCTGTCCCGTGGATCAAGTGATCTGTGGCTTTCCCTCGAGGCTGTCCCTCGAGGCTTTCCCACGAGGCTTTCCCACAGGGCTGTGCCACGTGCCACCTTGGTGTGAGTCTATCCTCGGCGTGAAAGACGAGCCGGTGAAGGGAGAAGAGGTTCCTCTGGAATGGACCGAGACATCTGGGGGACTCTTGGAATGGTGGCACGACCCTGGAGTTCCTCTCGCCGTTCCTGTTGAGAGGGCCTCCTCTTGAGATGCGACGGGAACGCCGGGAACTCTTTCCCGACGAAGCAGGGAAAGGATCCGTCATCTCGAGCTACGAGGCGGAAACGGGGCTCCTCTGGATGTGGACGGGACCCTCGTGTTTCCTCTCGAGTGGAGACGGGTATGTCGGGGAACTTCTTGATTTGCACCAAGGGTGTGAAGGACCCTTTCGAAGTTCCAGAGGGGAGGTGTGATCAGCCTCGAGACGCCTCAGCGGAAATGGGCCTCATCTCGCCTGGAGGGGAGAACCTCCTGGATTTTCTCGAGTTGAGGCAGGTCTTCTCGAGTTACGACGGGGACCTCAGGGACCCGCTCTGGTGGCCTCAGGAAAGGCCAGTCCCCATGCGAGTTGCTAGGGGACCTCTCGGGATTCCTCTCCCGTCCATGCCGGGGCCTCAGTCCTTGTGTGGAGTCGGGGCAGGAACCTGAGGATTCCTCTCCAGTGTTGCCATGGATCTTGGGGGGCTTCTGAGTCTCCCCAGGGGAGTCAGGCCTCGTCTCGAGTGGGGGCATGCACGTGCGCTTTCCTCCCGAGCTGCAGCAGTAGTGTCACGCTTCCTGTCACGTGGATCAAGGGATCTGTGGGTTTCCTTCGAGGCTGTCCCTCGAGGCTTTCCCACGAGGCTTTCCCACAGGGCTGTGCCACGTGCCACCTTGGTGTGAGTCGATCCTCGGCGTGAAAGACGAGCGGGTGAAGGGAGAAGAGGTTCCTCTGGAATGGACCGAGACATCTGGGGGACTCTTGGAATGGTGGCACGACCCGGGAGTTCCTCTCGCCGTTCCTGTAGAGAGGGCCTCCTCTTGAGATGCGACGGGAACGCCGGGAACTCTTTCCCGACGAAGCAGGGAAAGGATCCCTCATTTCGAGCTACGAGGCGGAAACGGGGCTCCTCTGGATGTGGACGGGACCCTCGTGTTTCCTCTCGAGTGGAGACGGGTATGTTGGGGAACTTCTTGATTTGCACCAAGGGTGTGAAGGACCCTTTCGAAGTTCCAGAGGGGAGGTGTGATCAGCCTCGAGACGCCTCAGCGGAAATGGGCCTCATCTCGCCTGGAGGGGAGAACCTCCTGGATTTTCTCGAGTTGCGGCAGGTCTTCTCCAGTTACGACGGGGACCTCAGGGACCCGCTCTGGTGGCCTCAGGAAAGGCCAGTCCCCATGCGAGTTGCTAGGGGACCTCTCGGGATTCCTCTCCCTTCCATGCCGGGGCCTCAGTCCTTGTGTGGAGTCGGGGCCGGAACCTGAGGATTCCTCTCCAGGATTGCCATGGATCTTGCGGGGCTTCTGAGGCTCCCCAGGGGAGTCAGGCCTCGTCTCGAGTGGGGGCATGCACGTGCGCTTTCCTCCCGAGCTGTAGCAGTACTGTCACGCTTCCTGTCCCGTGGATCAAGGGATCTGTGGCTTTCCTTCGAGGCTGTCCCTCGAGGCTTTCCCACGAGGCTTTCCCACAGGGCTGTGCCACGTGCCACCTTGGTGTGAGTCGATCCTCGGCGTGAAAGACGAGCGGGTGAAGGGAGAAGAGGTTCCTCTGGAATGGACCGAGACATCTGGGGGACTCTTGGAATGGTGGCACGACCCTGGAGTTCCTCTCGCCGTTCCTGTAGAGAGGGCCTCCTCTTGAGATGCGACGGGAACGCGGGGAACTCTTTCCCGACGAAGCAGGGAAAGGATCCCTCATCTCGAGCTATGAGGCGGAAACGGGGCTCCTCTGGATGTGGGCGGGACCCTCGTGTTTCCTCTCGAGTGGAGACGGGTATGTCGGGGAACTTCTTGATTTGCACCAAGGGTGTGAAGGACCCTTTCGAAGTTCCAGAGGGGAGGTGTGATCAGCCTCGAGACGCCTCAGCGGAAATGGGCCTCATCTCGCCTGGATGGGAGAACCTCCTGGATTTTCTCGAGTTGCGGCAGGTCTTCTCGAGTTACGACGGGGACCTCAGGGACCCGCTCTGGTGGCCTCAGGAAAGGCCAGTCCCCATGCGAGTTGCTAGGGGACCTCTCGGGATTCCTCTCCCGTCCATGCCGGGGCCTCAGTCCTTGTGTGGAGTCGGGGCCGGAACCTGAGGATTCCTCTCCAGTGTTGCCATGGATCTTGGGGGGCTTCTGAGTCTCCCCAGGGGAGTCAGGCCTCGTCTCGAGTGGGGGCATGCACGTGCGCTTTCCTCCCGAGCTGTAGCAGTACTGTCACGCTTCCTGTCACGTGGATCAAGGGATCTGTGGCTTTCCTTCGAGGCTGTCCCTCGAGGCTTTCCCACGAGGATTTCTCACAGGGCTGTGCCACGTGCCACCTTGGTGTGAGTCGATCCTCGGCGTGAAAGACGAGCGGGTGAAGGGAGAAGAGGTTCCTCTGGAATGGACTGAGACATCTGGGGGACTGTTGGAATGGTGGCACGACCCTGGAGTTCCTCTCGCCGTTCCTGTAGAGAGGGCCTCCTCTTGAGATGCGACGGGAACGCCGGGAACTCTTTCCCGACGAAGCAGGGAAAGGATCCCTCATCTCGAGCTACGAGGCGGAAACGGGGCTCCTCTGGATGTGGACGGGACCCTCGTGTTTCCTCTCGAGTGGAGACGGGTATGTCGGGGAACTTCTTGATTTGCACCAAGGGTGTGAAGGACCCTTTCGAAGTTCCAGAGGGGAGGTGTGATCAGCCTCGAGACGCCTCAGCGGAAATGGGCCTCATCTCGCCTGGAGGGGAGAACCTCCTGGATTTTCTCGAGTTGCGGCAGGTCTTCTCCAGTTACGACGGGGACCTCAGGGACCCGCTCTGGTGGCCTCAGGAAAGGCCAGTCCCCATGCGAGTTGCTAGGGGACCTCTCGGGATTCCTCTCCCTTCCATGCCGGGGCCTCAGTCCTTGTGTGGAGTCGGGGCCGGAACCTGAGGATTCCTCTCCAGTGTTGCCATGGATCTTGGGGGGCTTCTGAGTCTCCCCAGGGGAGTCAGGCCTCGTCTCGAGTGGGGGCATGCACGTGCGCTTTCCTCCCGAGCTGCAGCAGTAGTGTCACACTTCCTGTCACGTGGATAAAGGGATCTGTGGCTTTCCCTCGAGGCTGTCCCTCGAGGCTTTCCCACGAGGCTTTCCCACAGGGCTGTGCCACGTGCCACCTTGGTGTGAGTCGATCCTCGGCGTGAAAGACGAGCGGGTGAAGGGAGAAGAGGTTCCTCTGGAATGGACCGAGACATCTGGGGGACTCTTGGAATGGTGGCACGACCCTGCAGTTCCTCTCGCCGTTCCTGTAGAGAGGGCCTCCTCTTGAGATGCGACGGGAACGCCGGGAACTCTTTCCCGACGAAGCAGGGAAAGGATCCCTCATCTCGAGCTACGAGGCGGAAACGGGGCTCCTCTGGATGTGGACGGGACCCTCGTGTTTCCTCTCGAGTGGAGACGGGTATGTCGGGGAACTTCTTGATTTGCACCAAGGGTGTGAAGGACCCTTTCGAAGTTCCAGAGGGGAGGTGTGATCAGCCTCGAGACGCCTCAGCGGAAATGGGCCTCATCTCGCCTGGAGGGGAGAACCTCCTGGATTTTCTCGAGTTGCGGCAGGTCTTCTCGAGTTACGACGGGGACCTCAGGGACCCGCTCTGGTGGCCTCAGGAAAGGCCAGTCCCCATGCGAGTTGCTAGGGGACCTCTCGGGATTCCTCTCCCGTCCATGCCGGGGCCTCAGTCCTTGTGTGGAGTCGCGGCCGGAACCTGAGGATTCCTCTCCAGTGTTGCCATGGATCTTGGGGGGCTTCTGAGTCTCCCCAGGGGAGTCAGGCCTCGTCTCGAGTGGGGGCATGCACGTGCGCTTTCCTCCCGAGCTGCAGCAGTAGTGTCACGCTTCCTGTCACGTGGATCAAGGGATCTGTGGGTTTCCTTCGAGGCTGTCCCTGGAGGCTTTCCCACGAGGCTTTCCCACAGGGCTGTGCCACGTGCCACCTTGGTGTGAGTCGATCCTCGGCGTGAAAGACGAGCGGGTGAAGGGAGAAGAGGTTCCTCTGGAATGGACCGAGACATCTGGGGGACTCTTGGAATGGTGGCACGACCCTGGAGTTCCTCTCGCCGTTCCTGTTGAGAGGGCCTCCTCTTGAGATGCGACGGGAACGCTGGGAACTCTTTCCCGAGGAAGCAGTGAAAGGATCCCTCATCTCGAGCTACGAGGCGGAAACGGGGCTCCTCTGGATGTGGGCGGGACCCTCGTGTTTCCTGTCGAGTGGAGACGGGTATGTCGGGGAACTTCTTGATTTGCACCAAGGGTGTGAAAGACCCTTTCGAAGTTCCAGAGGGGAGGTGTGATCAGCCTCGAGACGCCTCAGCGGAAATGGGCCTCATCTCGCCTGGAGGGGAGAACCTCCTGGATTTTCTCGAGTTGCGGCAGGTCTTCTCGAGTTACGACGGGGACCTCAGGGACCCGCTCTGGTGGCCTCAGGAAAGGCCAGTCCCCATGCGAGTTGCTAGGGGACCTCTCGGGATTCCTCTCCCGTCCATGCCGGGGCCTCAGTCCTTGTGTGGAGTCGGGGCCGGAACCTGAGGATTCCTCTCCAGTGTTGCCATGGATCTTGGGGGGCTTCTGAGTCTCCCCAGGGGAGTCAGGCCTCGTCTCGAGTGGGGGCATGCACGTGCGCTTTCCTCCCGAGCTGTAGCAGTACTGTCACGCTTCCTGTCCCGTGGATCAAGGGATCTGTGGCTTTCCTTCGAGGCTGTCCCTCGAGGCTTTCCCACGAGGCTTTCCCACAGGGCTGTGCCACGTGCCACCTTGGTGTGAGTCGATCCTCGGCGTGAAAGACGAGCGGGTGAAGGGAGAAGAGGTTCCTCTGGAATGGACCGAGACATCTGGGGGACTCTTGGAATGGTGGCACGACCCTGGAGTTCCTCTCGCTGTTCCTGTAGAGAGGGCCTCCTCTTGAGATGCGACGGGAACGCCGGGAACTCTTTCCCGACGAAGCAGGGAAAGGATCCCTCATCTCGAGCTACGAGGCGGAAACGGGGCTCCTCTGGATGTGGGCGGGACCCTCGTGTTTCCTCTCGAGTGGAGACGGGTATGTCGGGGAACTTCTTGATTTGCACCAAGGGTGTGAAGGACCCTTTCGAAGTTCCAGAGGGGAGGTGTGATCAGCCTCGAGACGCCTCAGCGGAAATGGGCCTCATCTCGCCTGGAGGGGAGAACCTCCTGGATTTTCTCGAGTTGCGGCAGGTCTTCTCGAGTTACGACGGGGACCTCAGGGACCCGCTCTGGTGGCCTCAGGAAAGGCCAGTCCCCATGCGAGTTGCTAGGGGACCTCTCGGGATTCCTCTCCCGTCCATGCCGGGGCCTCAGTCCTTGTGTGGAGTCGGGGCCGGAACCTGAGGATTCCTCTCCAGTGTTGCCATGGATCTTGGGGGGCTTCTGAGTCTCCCCAGGGGAGTCAGGCCTCGTCTCGAGTGGGGGCATGCACGTGCGATTTCCTCCCGAGCTGCAGCAGTAGTGTCACGCTTCCTGTCACGTGGATCAAGGGATCTGTGGCTTTCCTTCGAGGCTGTCCCTCGAGGCTTTCCCACGAGGATTTCTCACAGGGCTGTGCCACGTGCCACCTTGGTGTGAGTCGATCCTCGGCGTGAAAGACGAGCGGGTGAAGGGAGAAGAGGTTCCTCTGGAATGGACTGAGACATCTGGGGGACTGTTGGAATGGTGGCACGACCCTGGAGTTCCTCTCGCCGGTCCTGTAGAGAGGGCCTCCTCTTGAGATGCGACGGGAACGCCGGGAACTCTTTCCCGACGAAGCAGGGAAAGGATCCCTCATCTCGAGCTAGGAGGCGGAAACGGGGCTCCTCTGGATGTGGACGGGACCCTCGTGTTTCCTCTCGAGTGGAGACGGGTATGTCGGGGAACTTCTTGATTTGCACCAAGGGTGTGAAGGACCCTTTCGAAGTTCCAGAGGGGAGGTGTGATCAGCCTCGAGACGCCTCAGCGGAAATGGGCCTCATCTCGCCTGGAGGGGAGAACCTCCTGGATTTTCTCGAGTTGCGGCAGGTCTTCTCCAGTTACGACGGGGACCTCAGGGACCCGCTCTGGTGGCCTCAGGAAAGGCCAGTCCCCATGCGAGTTGCTAGGGGACCTCTCGGGATTCCTCTCCCTTCCATGCCGGGGCCTCAGTCCTTGTGTGGAGTCGGGGCCGGAACCTGAGGATTCCTCTCCAGTGTTGCCATGGATCTTGGGGGGCTTCTGAGTCTCCCCAGGGGAGTCAGGCCTCGTCTCGAGTGGGGGCATGCACGTGCGCTTTCCTCCCGAGCTGCAGCAGTAGTGTCACACTTCCTGTCACGTGGATAAAGGGATCTGTGGCTTTCCCTCGAGGCTGTCCATCGAGGCTTTCCCACGAGGCTTTCCCACAGGGCTGTGCCACGTGCCACCTTGGTGTGAGTCGATCCTCGGCGTGAAAGACGAGCGGGTGAAGGGAGAAGAGGTTCCTCTGGAATGGACCGAGACATCTGGGGGACTCTTGGAATGGTGGCACGACCCTGCAGTTCCTCTCGCCGTTCCTGTAGAGAGGGCCTCCTCTTGAGATGCGACGGGAACGCCGGGAACTCTTTCCCGACGAAGCAGGGAAAGGATCCCTCATCTCGAGCTACGAGGCGGAAACGGGGCTCCTCTGGATGTGGACGGGACCCTCGTGTTTCCTCTCGAGTGGAGACGGGTATGTCGGGGAACTTCTTGATTTGCACCAAGGGTGTGAAGGACCCTTTCGAAGTTCCAGAGGGGAGGTGTGATCAGCCTCGAGACGCCTCAGCGGAAATGGGCCTCATCTCGCCTGGAGGGGAGAACCTCCTGGATTTTCTCGAGTTGCGGCAGGTCTTCTCGAGTTACGACGGGGACCTCAGGGACCCGCTCTGGTGGCCTCAGGAAAGGCCAGTCCCCATGCGAGTTGCTAGGGGACCTCTCGGGATTCCTCTCCCGTCCATGCCGGGGCCTCAGTCCTTGTGTGGAGTCGGGGCCGGAACCTGAGGATTCCTCTCCAGTGTTGCCATGGATCTTGGGGGGCTTCTGAGTCTCCCCAGGGGAGTCAGGCCTCGTCTCGAGTGGGGGCATGCACGTGCGCTTTCCTCCCTAGCTGCAGCAGTAGTGTCACGCTTCCTGTCCCGTGGATCAAGTGATCTGTGGCTTTCCCTCGAGGCTGTCCCTCGAGGCTTTCCCACGAGGCTTTCCCACAGGGCTGTGCCACGTGCCACCTTGGTGTGAGTCTATCCTCGGCGTGAAAGACGAGCCGGTGAAGGGAGAAGAGGTTCCTCTGGAATGGACTGAGATATCTGGGGGACTCTTGGAATGGTGGCACGACCCTGGAGTTCCTCTCGCCGTTCCTGTTGAGAGGGCCTCCTCTTGAGATGCGACGGGAACGCCGGGAACTCTTTCCCGAGGAAGCAGTGAAAGGATCCCTCATCTCGAGCTACGAGGCGGAAACGGGGCTCCTCTGGATGTGGGCGGGACCCTCGTGTTTCCTGTCGAGTGGAGACGGGTATGTCGGGGAACTTCTTGATTTGCACCAAGGGTGTGAAAGACCCTTTCGAAGTTCCAGAGGGGAGGTGTGATCAGCCTCGAGACGCCTCAGCGGAAATGGGCCTCATCTCGCCTGGAGGGGAGAACCTCCTGGATTTTCTCGAGTTGCGGCAGGTCTTCTCGAGTTACGACGGGGACCTCAGGGACCCGCTCTGGTGGCCTCAGGAAAGGCCAGTCCCCATGCGAGTTGCTAGGGGACCTCTCGGGATTCCTCTCCTGTCCATGCCGGGGCCTCAGTCCTTGTGTGGAGTCGCGGCCGGAACCTGAGGATTCCTCTCCAGTGTTGCCATGGATCTTGGGGGGCTTCTGAGTCTCCCCAGGGGAGTCAGGCCTCGTCTCGAGTGGGGGCATGCACGTGCGCTTTCCTCCCGAGCTGTAGCAGTACTGTCACGCTTCCTGTCACGTGGATCAAGGGATCTGTGGCTTTCCTTCGAGGCTGTCCCTCGAGGCTTTCCCACGAGGCTTTCCCACAGGGCTGTGCCACGTGCCACCTTGGTGTGAGTCGATCCTCGGCGTGAAAGACGAGCGGGTGAAGGGAGAAGAGGTTCCTCTGGAATGGACCGAGACATCTGGGGGACTCTTGGAATGGTGGCACGACCCTGGAGTTCCTCTCGCCGTTCCTGTTGAGAGGGCCTCCTCTTGAGATGCGACGGGAACGCTGGGAACTCTTTCCCGAGGAAGCAGTGAAAGGATCCCTCATCTCGAGCTACGAGGCGGAAACGGGGCTCCTCTGGATGTGGGCGGGACCCTCGTGTTTCCTGTCGAGTGGAGACGGGTATGTCGGGGAACTTCTTGATTTGCACCAAGGGTGTGAAAGACCCTTTCGAAGTTCCAGAGGGGAGGTGTGATCAGCCTCGAGACGCCTCAGCGGAAATGGGCCTCATCTCGCCTGGAGGGGAGAACCTCCTGGATTTTCTCGAGTTGCGGCAGGTCTTCTCGAGTTACGACGGGGACCTCAGGGACCCGCTCTGGTGGCCTCAGGAAAGGCCAGTCCCCATGCGAGTTGCTAGGGGACCTCTCGGGATTCCTCTCCCGTCCATGCCGGGGCCTCAGTCCTTGTGTGGAGTCGGGGCCGGAACCTGAGGATTCCTCTCCAGTGTTGCCATGGATCTTGGGGGGCTTCTGAGTCTCCCCAGGGGAGTCAGGCCTCGTCTCGAGTGGGGGCATGCACGTGCGCTTTCCTCCCGAGCTGTAGCAGTACTGTCACGCTTCCTGTCACGTGGATCAAGGGATCTGTGGCTTTCCTTCGAGGCTGTCCCTCGAGGCTTTCCCACGAGGCTTTCCCACAGGGCTGTGCCACGTGCCACCTTGGTGTGAGTCGATCCTCGGCGTGAAAGACGAGCGGGTGAAGGGAGAAGAGGTTCCTCTGGAATGGACCGAGACATCTGGGGGACTCTTGGAATGGTGGCACGACCCTGGAGTTCCTCTCGCCGTTCCTGTAGAGAGGGCCTCCTCTTGAGATGCGACGGGAACGCGGGGAACTCTTTCCCGACGAAGCAGGGAAAGGATCCCTCATCTCGAGCTACAAGGCGGAAACGGGGCTCCTCTGGATGTGGGCGGGACCCTCGTGTTTCCTCTCGAGTGGAGACGGGTATGTCGGGGAACTTCTTGATTTGCACCAAGGGTGTGAAGGACCCTTTCGAAGTTCCAGAGGGGAGGTGTGATCAGCCTCGAGACGCCTCAGCGGAAATGGGCCTCATCTCGCCTGGAGGGGAGAACCTCCTGGATTTTCTCGAGTTGCGGCAGGTCTTCTCGAGTTACGACGGGGACCTCAGGGACCCGCTCTGGTGGCCTCAGGAAAGGCCAGTCCCCATGCGAGTTGCTAGGGGACCTCTCGGGATTCCTCTCCCGTCCATGCCGGGGCCTCAGTCCTTGTGTGGAGTCGGGGCCGGAACCTGAGGATTCCTCTCCAGTGTTGCCATGGATCTTGGGGGGCTTCTGAGTCTCCCCAGGGGAGTCAGGCCTCGTCTCGAGTGGGGGCATGCACGTGCGCTTTCCTCCCGAGCTGCAGCAGTAGTGTCACGCTTCCTGTCACGTGGATCAAGGGATCTGTGGCTTTCCTTCGAGGCTGTCCCTCGAGGCTTTCCCACGAGGATTTCTCACAGGGCTGTGCCACGTGCCACCTTGGTGTGAGTCGATCCTCGGCGTGAAAGACGAGCGGGTGAAGGGAGAAGAGGTTCCTCTGGAATGGACTGAGACATCTGGGGGACTGTTGGAATGGTGGCACGACCCTGGAGTTCCTCTCGCCGTTCCTGTAGAGAGGGCCTCCTCTTGAGATGCGACGGGAACGCCGGGAACTCTTTCCCGACGAAGCAGGGAAAGGATCCCTCATCTCGAGCTACGAGGCGGAAACGGGGCTCCTCTGGATGTGGACGGGACCCTCGTGTTTCCTCTCGAGTGGAGACGGGTATGTCGGGGAACTTCTTGATTTGCACCAAGGGTGTGAAGGACCCTTTCGAAGTTCCAGAGGGGAGGTGTGATCAGCCTCGAGACGCCTCAGCGGAAATGGGCCTCATCTCGCCTGGAGGGGAGAACCTCCTGGATTTTCTCGAGTTGCGGCAGGTCTTCTCCAGTTACGACGGGGACCTCAGGGACCCGCTCTGGTGGCCTCAGGAAAGGCCAGTCCCCATGCGAGTTGCTAGGGGACCTCTCGGGATTCCTCTCCCTTCCATGCCGGGGCCTCAGTCCTTGTGTGGAGTCGGGGCCGGAACCTGAGGATTCCTCTCCAGTGTTGCCATGGATCTTGGGGGGCTTCTGAGTCTCCCCAGGGGAGTCAGGCCACGTCTCGAGTGGGGGCATGCACGTGCGCTTTCCTCCCGAGCTGCAGCAGTAGTGTCACGCTTCCTGTCACGTGGATCAAGGGATCTGTGGGTTTCCTTCGAGGCTGTCCCTGGAGGCTTTCCCACGAGGCTTTCCCACAGGGCTGTGCCACGTGCCACCTTGGTGTGAGTCGATCCTCGGCGTGAAAGACGAGCGGGTGAAGGGAGAAGAGGTTCCTCTGGAATGGACCGAGACATCTGGGGGACTCTTGGAATGGTGGCACGACCCTGGAGTTCCTCTCGCCGTTCCTGTAGAGAGGGCCTCCTCTTGAGATGCGACGGGAACGCCGGGAACTCTTTCCCGACGAAGCAGGGAAAGGATCCCTCATCTCGAGCTACGAGGCGGAAACGGGGCTCCTCTGGATGTGGGCGGGACCCTCGTGTTTCCTCTCGAGTGGAGACGGGTATGTCGGGGAACTTCTTGATTTGCACCAAGGGTGTGAAGGACCCTTTCGAAGTTCCAGAGGGGAGGTGTGATCAGCCTCGAGACGCCTCAGCGGAAATGGGCCTCATCTCGCCTGGAGGGGAGAACCTCCTGGATTTTCTCGAGTTGCGGCAGGTCTTCTCCAGTTACGACGGGGACCTCAGGGACCCGCTCGGGTGGCCTCAGGAAAGGCCAGTCCCCATGCGAGTTGCTAGGGGACCTCTCGGGATTCCTCTCCCTTCCATGCCGGGGCCTCAGTCCTTGTGTGGAGTCGGGGCCGGAACCTCAGGATTCCTGTCCAGGATTGCCATGGATCTTGCGGGGCTTCTGAGGCTCCCCAGGGGAGTCAGGCCTCCTCTCGAGTGGGGGCATGCACGTGCGCTTTCCTCCCGAGCTGTAGCAGTACTGTCACGCTTCCTGTCCCGTGGATCAAGGGATCTGTGGCTTTCCCTCGAGGCTGTCCCTCGAGGCTTTCCCACGAGGCTTTCCCACAGGGCTGTGCCACGTGCCACCTTGGTGTGAGTCGATCCTCGGCGTGAAAGACGAGCGGGTGAAGGGAGAAGAGGTTCCTCTGGAATGGACCGAGACATCTGGGGGACTCTTGGAATGGTGGCACGACCCTGCAGTTCCTCTCGCCGTTCCTGTAGAGAGGGCCTCCTCTTGAGATGCGACGGGAACGCCGGGAACTCTTTCCCGACGAAGCAGGGAAAGGATCCCTCATCTCGAGCTACGAGGCGGAAACGGGGCTCCTCTGGATGTGGACGGGACCCTCGTGTTTCCTCTCGAGTGGAGACGGGTATGTCGGGGAACTTCTTGATTTGCACCAAGGGTGTGAAGGACCCTTTCGAAGTTCCAGAGGGGAGGTGTGATCAGCCTCGAGACGCCTCAGCGGAAATGGGCCTCATCTCGCCTGGAGGGGAGAACCTCCTGGATTTTCTCGAGTTGCGGCAGGTCTTCTCGAGTTACGACGGGGACCTCAGGGACCCGCTCTGGTGGCCTCAGGAAAGGCCAGTCCCCATGCGAGTTGCTAGGGGACCTCTCGGGATTCCTCTCCCGTCCATGCCGGGGCCTCAGTCCTTGTGTGGAGTCGGGGCCGGAACCTGAGGATTCCTCTCCAGTGTTGCCATGGATCTTGGGGGGCTTCTGAGTCTCCCCAGGGGAGTCAGGCCTCGTCTCGAGTGGGGGCATGCACGTGCGCTTTCCTCCCTAGCTGCAGCAGTAGTGTCACGCTTCCTGTCCCGTGGATCAAGTGATCTGTGGCTTTCCCTCGAGGCTGTCCCTCGAGGCTTTCCCACGAGGCTTTCCCACAGGGCTGTGCCACGTGCCACCTTGGTGTGAGTCTATCCTCGGCGTGAAAGACGAGCCGGTGAAGGGAGAAGAGGTTCCTCTGGAATGGACTGAGATATCTGGGGGACTCTTGGAATGGTGGCACGACCCTGGAGTTCCTCTCGCCGTTCCTGTTGAGAGGGCCTCCTCTTGAGATGCGACGGGAACGCCGGGAACTCTTTCCCGACGAAGCAGTGAAAGGATCCCTCATCTCGAGCTACGAGGCGGAAACGGGGCTCCTCTGGATGTGGACGGGACCCTCGTGTTTCCTCTCGAGTGGAGACGGGTATGTCGGGGAACTTCTTGATTTGCACCAAGGGTGTGAAGGACCCTTTCGAAGTTCCAGAGGTGAGGTGTGATCAGCCTCGAGACGCCTCAGCGGAAATGGGCCTCATCTCGCCTGGAGGGGAGAACCTCCTGGATTTTCTCGAGTTGCGGCAGGTCTTCTCCAGTTACGACGGGGACCTCAGGGACCCGCTCGGGTGGCCTCAGGAAAGGCCAGTCCCCATGCGAGTTGCTAGGGGACCTCTCGGGATTCCTCTCCCTTCCATGCCGGGGCCTCAGTCCTTGTGTGGAGTCGGGGCCGGAACCTCAGGATTCCTGTCCAGGATTGCCATGGATCTTGCGGGGCTTCTGAGGCTCCCCAGGGGAGTCAGGCCTCCTCTCGAGTGGGGGCATGCACGTGCGCTTTCCTCCCGAGCTGTAGCAGTACTGTCACGCTTCCTGTCCCGTGGATCAAGGGATCTGTGGCTTTCCCTCGAGGCTGTCCCTCGAGGCTTTCCCACGAGGCTTTCCCACAGGGCTGTGCCACGTGCCACCTTGGTGTGAGTCGATCCTCGGCGTGAAAGACGAGCGGGTGAAGGGAGAAGAGGTTCCTCTGGAATGGACCGAGACATCTGGGGGACTCTTGGAATGGTGGCACGACCCTGCAGTTCCTCTCGCCGTTCCTGTAGAGAGGGCCTCCTCTTGAGATGCGACGGGAACGCCGGGAACTCTTTCCCGACGAAGCAGGGAAAGGATCCCTCATCTCGAGCTACGAGGCGGAAACGGGGCTCCTCTGGATGTGGACGGGACCCTCGTGTTTCCTCTCGAGTGGAGACGGGTATGTCGGGGAACTTCTTGATTTGCACCAAGGGTGTGAAGGACCCTTTCGAAGTTCCAGAGGGGAGGTGTGATCAGCCTCGAGACGCCTCAGCGGAAATGGGCCTCATCTCGCCTGGAGGGGAGAACCTCCTGGATTTTCTCGAGTTGCGGCAGGTCTTCTCGAGTTACGACGGGGACCTCAGGGACCCGCTCTGGTGGCCTCAGGAAAGGCCAGTCCCCATGCGAGTTGCTAGGGGACCTCTCGGGATTCCTCTCCCGTCCATGCCGGGGCCTCAGTCCTTGTGTGGAGTCGGGGCCGGAACCTGAGGATTCCTCTCCAGTGTTGCCATGGATCTTGGGGGGCTTCTGAGTCTCCCCAGGGGAGTCAGGCCTCGTCTCGAGTGGGGGCATGCACGTGCGCTTTCCTCCCTAGCTGCAGCAGTAGTGTCACGCTTCCTGTCCCGTGGATCAAGTGATCTGTGGCTTTCCCTCGAGGCTGTCCCTCGAGGCTTTCCCACGAGGCTTTCCCACAGGGCTGTGCCACGTGCCACCTTGGTGTGAGTCTATCCTCGGCGTGAAAGACGAGCCGGTGAAGGGAGAAGAGGTTCCTCTGGAATGGACTGAGATATCTGGGGGACTCTTGGAATGGTGGCACGACCCTGGAGTTCCTCTCGCCGTTCCTGTTGAGAGGGCCTCCTCTTGAGATGCGACGGGAACGCCGGGAACTCTTTCCCGACGAAGCAGTGAAAGGATCCCTCATCTCGAGCTACGAGGCGGAAACGGGGCTCCTCTGGATGTGGGCGGGACCCTCGTGTTTCCTCTCGAGTGGAGACGGGTATGTCGGGGAACTTCTTGATTTGCACCAAGGGTGTGAAAGACCCTTTCGAAGTTCCAGAGGGGAGGTGTGATCAGCCTCGAGACGCCTCAGCGGAAATGGGCCTCATCTCGCCTGGAGGGGAGAACCTCCTGGATTTTCTCGAGTTGCGGCAGGTCTTCTCGAGTTACGACGGGGACCTCAGGGACCCGCTCTGGTGGCCTCAGGAAAGGCCAGTCCCCATGCGAGTTGCTAGGGGACCTCTCGGGATTCCTCTCCCGTCCATGCCGGGGCCTCAGTCCTTGTGTGGAGTCGCGGCCGGAACCTGAGGATTCCTCTCCAGTGTTGCCATGGATCTTGGGGGGCTTCTGAGTCTCCCCAGGGGAGTCAGGCCTCGTCTCGAGTGGGGGCATGCACGTGCGCTTTCCTCCCGAGCTGCAGCAGTAGTGTCACGCTTCCTGTCACGTGGATCAAGGGATCTGTGGGTTTCCTTCGAGGCTGTCCCTGGAGGCTTTCCCACGAGGCTTTCCCACAGGGCTGTGCGACGTGCCACCTTGGTGTGAGTCGATCCTCGGCGTGAAAGACGAGCGGGTGAAGGGAGAAGAGGTTCCTCTGGAATGGACCGAGACATCTGGGGGACTCTTGGAATGGTGGCACGACCCTGGAGTTCCTCTCGCCGTTCCTGTAGAGAGGGCCTCCTCTTGAGATGCGACGGGAACGCCGGGAACTCTTTCCCGACGAAGCAGGGAAAGGATCCCTCATCTCGAGCTACGAGGCGGAAACGGGGCTCCTCTGGATGTGGATGGGACCCTTGTGTTTCCTCTCGAGTGGAGACGGGTATGTCGGGGAACTTCTTGATTTGCACCAAGGGTGTGAAGGACCCTTTCGAAGTTCCAGAGGGGAGGTGTGATCAGCCTCGAGACGCCTCAGCGGAAATGGGCCTCATCTCGCCTGGAGGGGAGAACCTCCTGGATTTTCTCGAGTTGCGGCAGGTCTTCTCCAGTTACGACGGGGACCTCAGGGACCCGTTCTGGTGGCCTCAGGAAAGGCCAGTCCCCATGCGAGTTGCTAGGGGACCTCTCGGGATTCCTCTCCCTTCCATGCCGGGGCCTCAGTCCTTGTGTGGAGTCGGGGCCGGAACCTGAGGATTCCTCTCCAGTGTTGCCATGGATCTTGGGGGGCTTCTGAGTCTCCCCAGGGGAGTCAGGCCTCGTCTCGAGTGGGGGCATGCACGTGCGCTTTCCTCCCGAGCTGCAGCAGTAGTGTCACGCTTCCTGTCACGTGGATCAAGGGATCTGTGGCTTTCCCTCGAGGCTGTCCCTCGAGGCTTTCCCACGAGGCTTTCCCACAGGGCTGTGCCACGTGCCACCTTGGTGTGAGTCGATCCTCGGCGTGAAAGACGAGTGGGTGAAGGGAGAAGAGGTTCCTCTGGAATGGACCGAGACATCTGGGGGACTGTTGGAATGGTGGCACGACCCTGGAGTTCCTCTCGCCGTTCCTGTAGAGAGGGCCTCCTCTTGAGATGCGACGGGAACGCCGGGAACTCTTTCCCGACGAAGCAGGGAAAGGATCCCTCATCTCGAGCTACGAGGCGGAAACGGGGCTCCTCTGGATGTGGACGGGACCCTCGTGTTTCCTCTCGAGTGGAGACGGGTATGTCGGGGAACTTCTTGATTTGCACCAAGGGTGTGAAGGACCCTTTCGAAGTTCCAGAGGGGAGGTGTGATCAGCCTCGAGACGCCTCAGCGGAAATGGGCCTCATCTCGCCTGGAGGGGAGAACCTCCTGGATTTTCTCGAGTTGCGGCAGGTCTTCTCCAGTTACGACGGGGACCTCAGGGACCCGCTCTGGTGGCCTCAGGAAAGGCCAGTCCCCATGCGAGTTGCTAGGGGACCTCTCGGGATTCCTCTCCCTTCCATGCCGGGGCCTCAGTCCTTGTGTGGAGTCGGGGCCGGAACCTCAGGATTCCTCTCCAGGATTGCCATGGATCTTGCGGGGCTTCTGAGGCTCCCCAGGGGAGTCAGGCCTCCTCTCGAGTAGGGGCATGCACGTGCGCTTTCCTCCCGAGCTGTAGCAGTACTGTCACGCTTCCTGTCCCGTGGATCAAGGGATCTGTGGCTTTCCCTCGAGGCTGTCCCTCGAGGCTTTCCCACGAGGCTTTCCCACAGGGCTGTGCCACGTGCCACCTTGGTGTGAGTCGATCCTCGGCGTGAAAGACGAGCGGGTGAAGGGAGAAGAGGTTCCTCTGGAATGGACCGAGACATCTGGGGGACTCTTGGAATGGTGGCACGACCCTGGAGTTCCTCTCGCCGTTCCTGTAGAGAGGGCCTCCTCTTGAGATGCGACGGGAACGCGGGGAACTCTTTCCCGACGAAGCAGGGAAAGGATCCCTCATCTCGAGCTACGAGGCGGAAACGGGGCTCCTCTGGATGTGGGCGGGACCCTCGTGTTTCCTCTCGAGTGGAGACGGGTATGTCGGGGAACTTCTTGATTTGCACCAAGGGTGTGAAGGACCCTTTCGAAGTTCCAGAGGGGAGGTGTGATCAGCCTCGAGACGCCTCAGCGGAAATGGGCCTCATCTCGCCTGGAGGGGAGAACCTCCTGGATTTTCTCGAGTTGCGGCAGGTCTTCTCGAGTTACGACGGGGACCTCAGGGACCCGCTCTGGTGGCCTCAGGAAAGGCCAGTCCCCATGCGAGTTGCTAGGGGACCTCTCGGGATTCCTCTCCCGTCCATGCCGGGGCCTCAGTCCTTGTGTGGAGTCGGGGCCGGAACCTGAGGATTCCTCTCCAGTGTTGCCATGGATCTTGGGGGGCTTCTGAGTCTCCCCAGGGGAGTCAGGCCTCGTCTCGAGTGGGGGCATGCACGTGCGCTTTCCTCCCGAGCTGCAGCAGTAGTGTCACGCTTCCTGTCACGTGGATCAAGGGATCTGTGGCTTTCCTTCGAGGCTGTCCCTCGAGGCTTTCCCACGAGGATTTCTCACAGGGCTGTGCCACGTGCCACCTTGGTGTGAGTCGATCCTCGGCGTGAAAGACGAGCGGGTGAAGGGAGAAGAGGTTCCTCTGGAATGGACTGAGACATCTGGGGGACTGTTGGAATGGTGGTACGACCCTGGAGTTCCTCTCGCCGTTCCTGTAGAGAGGGCCTCCTCTTGAGATGCGACGGGAACGCCGGGAACTCTTTCCCGACGAAGCAGGGAAAGGATCCCTCATCTCGAGCTACGAGGCGGAAACGGGGCTCCTCTGGATGTGGACGGGACCCTCGTGTTTCCTCTCGAGTGGATACGGGTATGTCGGGGAACTTCTTGATTTGCACCAAGGGTGTGAAGGACCCTTTCCACGTTCCAGAGGGGAGGTGTGATCAGCCTCGAGACGCCTCAGCGGAAATGGGCCTCATCTCGCCTGGAGGGGAGAACCTCCTGGATTTTCTCGAGTTGCGGCAGGTCTTCTCCAGTTACGACGGGGACCTCAGGGACCCGCTCTGGTGGCCTCAGGAAAGGCCAGTCCCCATGCGAGTTGCTAGGGGACCTCTCGGGATTCCTCTCCCTTCCATGCCGGGGCCTCAGTCCTTGTGTGGAGTCGGGGCCGGAACCTCAGGATTCCTCTCCAGGATTGCCATGTATCTTGCGGGGCTTCTGAGGCTCCCCAGGGGAGTCAGGCCTCCTCTCGAGTGGGGGCATGCACGTGCGCTTTCCTCCCGAGCTGTAGCAGTAGTGTCACGCTTCCTGTCCCGTGGATCAAGGGATCTGTGGCTTTCCCTCGAGGCTGTCCCTCGAGGCTTTCCCACGAGGCTTTCCCACAGGGCTGTGCCACGTGCCACCTTGGTGTGAGTCGATCCTCGGCGTGAAAGACGAGCGGGTGAAGGGAGAAGAGGTTCCTCTGGAATGGACCGAGACATCTGGGGGACTCTTGGAATGGTGGCACGACCCTGGAGTTCCTCTCGCCGTTCCTGTAGAGAGGGCCTCCTCTTGAGATGCGACGGGAACGCGGGGAACTCTTTCCCGACGAAGCAGGGAAAGGATCCCTCATCTCGAGCTACGAGGCGGAAACGGGGCTCCTCTGGATGTGGACGGGACCCTCGTGTTTCCTCTCGAGTGGAGACGGGTATGTCGGGGAACTTCTTGATTTGCACCAAGGGTGTGAAGGACCCTTTCGAAGTTCCAGAGGGGAGGTGTGATCAGCCTCGAGACGCCTCAGCGGAAATGGGCCTCATCTCGCCTGGAGGGGAGAACCTCCTGGATTTTCTCGAGTTGCGGCAGGTCTTCTCGAGTTACGACGGGGACCTCAGGGACCCGCTCTGGTGGCCTCAGGAAAGGCCAGTCCCCATGCGAGTTGCTAGGGGACCTCTCGGGATTCCTCTCCCGTCCATGCCGGGGCCTCAGTCCTTGTGTGGAGTCGGGGCCGGAACCTGAGGATTCCTCTCCAGTGTTGCCATGGATCTTGGGGGGCTTCTGAGTCTCCCCAGGGGAGTCAGGCCTCGTCTCGAGTGGGGGCATGCACGTGCGCTTTCCTCCCGAGCTGCAGCAGTAGTGTCACGCTTCCTGTCACGTGGATCAAGGGATCTGTGGCTTTCCTTCGAGGCTGTCCCTCGAGGCTTTCCCACGAGGATTTCTCACAGGGCTGTGCCACGTGCCACCTTGGTGTGAGTCGATCCTCGGCGTGAAAGACGAGCGGGTGAAGGGAGAAGAGGTTCCTCTGGAATGGACTGAGACATCTGGGGGACTGTTGGAATGGTGGCACGACCCTGGAGTTCCTCTCGCCGTTCCTGTTGAGAGTGCCTCCTCTTGAGATGCGACGGGAACGCCGGGAACTCTTTCCCGACGAAGCAGGGAAAGGATCCCTCATCTCGAGCTACGAGGCGGAAACGGGGCTCCTCTGGATGTGGACGGGACCCTCGTGTTTCCTCTCGAGTGGAGACGGGTATGTCGGGGAACTTCTTGATTTGCACCAAGGGTGTGAAGGACCCTTTCCACGTTCCAGAGGGGAGGTGTGATCAGCCTCGAGACGCCTCAGCGGAAATGGGCCTCATCTCGCCTGGAGGGGAGAACCTCCTGGATTTTCTCGAGTTGCGGCAGGTCTTCTCCAGTTACGACGGGGACCTCAGAAACCCGCTCTGGTGGCCTCAGGAAAGGCCAGTCCCCATGCGAGTTGCTAGGGGACCTCTCGGGATTCCTCTCCCTTCCATGCCGGGGCCTCAGTCCTTGTGTGGAGTGGGGGCCGGAACCTGAGGATTCCTCTCCAGTGTTGCCATGGATCTTGGGGGGCTTCTGAGTCTCCCCAGGGGAGTCAGGCCTCGTCTCGAGTGGGGGCATGCACGTGCGCTTTCCTCCCGAGCTGCAGCAGTAGTGTCACGCTTCCTGTCACGTGGATAAAGGGATCTGTGGCTTTCCCTCGAGGCTGTCCCTCGAGGCTTTCCCACGAGGCTTTCCCACAGGGCTGTGCCACGTGCCACCTTGGTGTGAGTCGATCCTCGGCGTGAAAGACGAGCGGGTGAAGGGAGAAGAGGTTCCTCTGGAATGGACCGAGACATCTGGGGGACTCTTGGAATGGTGGCACGACCCTGCAGTTCCTCTCGCCGTTCCTGTAGAGAGGGCCTCCTCTTGAGATGCGACGGGAACGCCGGGAACTCTTTCCCGACGAAGCAGGGAAAGGATCCCTCATCTCGAGCTACGAGGCGGAAACGGGGCTCCTCTGGATGTGGACGGGACCCTCGTGTTTCCTCTCGAGTGGAGACGGGTATGTCGGGGAACTTCTTGATTTGCACCAAGGGTGTGAAGGACCCTTTCGAAGTTCCAGAGGGGAGGTGTGATCAGCCTCGAGACGCCTCAGCGGAAATGGGCCTCATCTCGCCTGGAGGGGAGAACCTCCTGGATTTTCTCGAGTTGCGGCAGGTCTTCTCGAGTTACGACGGGGACCTCAGGGACCCGCTCTGGTGGCCTCAGGAAAGGCCAGTCCCCATGCGAGTTGCTAGGGGACCTCTCGGGATTCCTCTCCCATCCATGCCGGGGCCTCAGTCCTTGTGTGGAGTCGGGGCCGGAACCTGAGGATTCCTCTCCAGTGTTGTCATGGATCTTGGGGGGCTTCTGAGTCTCCCCAGGGGAGTCAGGCCTCGTCTCGAGTGGGGGCATGCACGTGCGCTTTCCTCCCGAGCTGCAGCAGTAGTGTCACGCTTCCTGTCACGTGGATCAAGGGATCTGTGGGTTTCCTTCGAGGCTGTCCCTCGAGGCTTTCCCACGAGGCTTTCCCACAGGGCTGTGCCACGTGCCACCTTGGTGTGAGTCGATCCTCGGCGTGAAAGACGAGCGGGTGAAGGGAGAAGAGGTTCCTCTGGAATGGACCGAGACATCTGGGGGACTCTTGGAATGGTGGCACGACCCGGGAGTTCCTCTCGCCGTTCCTGTAGAGAGGGCCTCCTCTTGAGATGCGACGGGAACGCCGGGAACTCTTTCCCGACGAAGCAGGGAAAGGATCCCTCATCTCGAGCTACGAGGCGGAAACGGGGCTCCTCTGGATGTGGATGGGACCCTTGTGTTTCCTCTCGAGTGGAGACGGGTATGTCGGGGAACTTCTTGATTTGCACCAAGGGTGTGAAGGACCCTTTCGAAGTTCCAGAGGGGAGGTGTGATCAGCCTCGAGACGCCTCAGCGGAAATGGGCCTCATCTCGCCTGGAGGGGAGAACCTCCTGGATTTTCTCGAGTTGCGGCAGGTCTTCTCCAGTTACGACGGGGACCTCAGGGACCCGCTCTGGTGGCCTCAGGAAAGGCCAGTCCCCATGCGAGTTGCTTGGGGACCTCTCGGGATTCCTCTCCCTTCCATGTCGGGGCCTCAGTCCTTGGGTGGAGTCGGGGCCGGAACCTGAGGATTCCTCTCCAGTGTTGCCATGGATCTTGGGGGGCTTCTGAGTCTCCCCAGGGGAGTCAGGCCTCGTCTCGAGTGGGGGCATGCACGTGCGCTTTCCTCCCGAGCTGCAGCAGTAGTGTCACGCTTCCTGTCACGTGGATCAAGGGATCTGTGGCTTTCCCTCGAGGCTGTCCCTCGAGGCTTTCCCACGAGGCTTTCCCACAGGGCTGTGCCACGTGCCACCTTGGTGTGAGTCGATCCTCGGCGTGAAAGACGAGCGGGTGAAGGGAGAAGAGGTTCCTCTGGAATGGACCGAGACATCTGGGGGACTCTTGGAATGGTGGCACGACCCTGGAGTTCCTCTCGCCGTTCCTGTAGAGAGGGCCTCCTCTTGAGATGCGACGGGAACGCGGGGAACTCTTTCCCGACGAAGCAGGGAAAGGATCCCTCATCTCGAGCTACGAGGCGGAAACGGGGCTCCTCTGGATGTGGGCGGGACCCTCGTGTTTCCTCTAGAGTGGAGACGGGTATGTCGGGGAACTTCTTGATTTGCACCAAGGGTGTGAAGGACCCTTTCGAAGTTCCAGAGGGGAGGTGTGATCAGCCTCGAGACGCCTCAGCGGAAATGGGCCTCATCTCGCCTGGAGGGGAGAACCTCCTGGATTTTCTCGAGTTGCGGCAGGTCTTCTCGAGTTACGACGGGGACCTCAGGGACCCGCTCTGGTGGCCTCAGGAAAGGCCAGTCCCCATGCGAGTTGCTAGGGGACCTCTCGGGATTCCTCTCCCGTCCATGCCGGGGCCTCAGTCCTTGTGTGGAGTCGGGGCCGGAACCTGAGGATTCCTCTCCAGTGTTGCCATGGATCTTGGGGGGCCTCTGAGTCTCCCCAGGGGAGTCAGGCCTCGTCTCGAGTGGGGGCATGCACGTGCGCTTTCCTCCCGAGCTGCAGCAGTAGTGTCACGCTTCCTGTCACGTGGATCAAGGGATCTGTGGCTTTCCTTCGAGGCTGTCCCTCGAGGCTTTCCCACGAGGATTTCTCACAGGGCTGTGAGTCGATCCTCGGCGTGAAAGACGAGCGGGTGAAGGGAGAAGAGGTTCCTCTGGAATGGACTGAGACATCTGGGGGACTGTTGGAATGGTGGCACGACCCTGGAGTTCCTCTCGCCGTTCCTGTAGAGAGGGCCTCCTCTTGAGATGCGACGGGAACGCCGGGAACTCTTTCCCGACGAAGCAGGGAAAGGATCCCTCATCTCGAGCTACGAGGCGGAAACGGGGCTCCTCTGGATGTGGACGGGACCCTCGTGTTTCCTCTCGAGTGGAGACGGGTATGTCGGGGAACTTCTTGATTTGCACCAAGGGTGTGAAGGACCCTTTCCACGTTCCAGAGGGGAGGTGTGATCAGCCTCGAGACGCCTCAGCGGAAATGGGCCTCATCTCGCCTGGAGGGGAGAACCTCCTGGATTTTCCCGAGTTGCGGCAGGTCTTCTCGAGTTACGACGGGGACCTCAGGGACCCGCTCTGGTGGCCTCAGGAAAGGCCAGTCCCCATGCGAGTTGCTAGGGGACCTCTCGGGATTCCTCTCCCTTCCATGCCGGGGCCTCAGTCCTTGTGTGGAGTCGGGGCCGGAACCTGAGGATTCCTCTCAAGTGTTGCCATGGATCTTGGGGGGCTTCTGAGTCTCCCCAGGGGAGTCAGGCCTCGTCTCGAGTGGGGGCATGCACGTGCGCTTTCCTCCCGAGCTGCAGCAGTAGTGTCACGCTTCCTGTCACGTGGATAAAGGGATCTGTGGCTTTCCCTCGAGGCTGTCCCTCGAGGCTTTCCCACGAGGCTTTCCCACAGGGCTGTGCCACGTGCCACCTTGGTGTGAGTCGATCCTCGGCGTGAAAGACGAGCGGGTGAAGGGAGAAGAGGTTCCTCTGGAATGGACCGAGACATCTGGGGGACTCTTGGAATGGTGGCACGACCCTGGAGTTCCTCTCGCCGTTCCTGTAGAGAGGGCCTCCTCTTGAGATGCGACGGGAACGCCGGGAACTCTTTCCCGACGAAGCAGGGAAAGGATCCCTCATCTCGAGCTACGAGGCGGAAACGGGGCTCCTCTGGATGTGGACGGGACCCTCGTGTTTCCTCTCGAGTGGAGACGGGTATGTCGGGGAACTTCTTGATTTGCACCAAGGGTGTGAAGGACCCTTTCCACGTTCCAGAGGGGAGGTGTGATCAGCCTCGAGACGCCTCAGCGGAAATGGGCCTCATCTCGCCTGGAGGGGAGAACCTCCTGGATTTTCTCGAGTTGCGGCAGGTCTTCTCGAGTTACGACGGGGACCTCAGGGACCCGCTCTGGTGGCCTCAGGAAAGGCCAGTCCCCATGCGAGTTGCTAGGGGACCTCTCGGGATTCCTCTCCCGTCCATGCCGGGGCCTCAGTCCTTGTGTGGAGTCGGGGCCGGAACCTGAGGATTCCTCTCCAGTGTTGCCATGGATCTTGGGGGGCTTCTGAGTCTCCCCAGGGGAGTCAGGCCTCGTCTCGAGTGGGGGCATGCACGTGCGCTTTCCTCCCGAGCTGCAGCAGTAGTGTCACGCTTCCTGTCACGTGGATCAAGGGATCTGTGGGTTTCTTTCGAGGCTGTCCCTCGAGGCTTTCCCACGAGGCTTTCCCACAGGGCTGTGCCACGTGCCACCTTGGTGTGAGTCGATCCTCGGCGTGAAAGACGAGCGGGTGAAGGGAGAAGAGGTTCCTCTGGAATGGACCGAGACATCTGGGGGACTCTTGGAATGGTGGCACGACCCTGGAGTTCCTCTCGCCGTTCCTGTAGAGAGGGCCTCCTCTTGAGATGCGACGGGAACGCGGGGAACTCTTTCCCGACGAAGCAGGGAAAGGATCCCTCATCTCGAGCTACGAGGCGGAAACGGGGCTCCTCTGGATGTGGATGGGACCCTTGTGTTTCCTCTCGAGTGGAGACGGGTATGTCGGGGAACTTCTTGATTTGCACCAAGGGTGTGAAGGACCCTTTCGAAGTTCCAGAGGGGAGGTGTGATCAGCCTCGAGACGCCTCAGCGGAAATGGGCCTCATCTCGCCTGGAGGGGAGAACCTCCTGGATTTTCTCGAGTTGCGGCAGGTCTTCTCCAGTTACGACGGGGACCTCAGGGACCCGCTCGGGTGGCCTCAGGAAAGGCCAGTCCCCATGCGAGTTGCTAGGGGACCTCTCGGGATTCCTCTCCCTTCCATGCCGGGGCCTCAGTCCTTGTGTGGAGTCGGGGCCGGAACCTCAGGATTCCTCTCCAGGATTGCCATGGATCTTGCGGGGCTTCTGAGGCTCCCCAGGGGAGTCAGGCCTCCTCTCGAGTGGGGGCATGCACGTGCGCTTTCCTCCCGAGCTGTAGCAGTACTGTCACGCTTCCTGTCCCGTGGATCAAGGGATCTGTGGCTTTCCCTCGAGGCTGTCCCTCGAGGCTTTCCCACGAGGCTTTCCCACAGGGCTGTGCCACGTGCCACCTTGGTGTGAGTCGATCCTCGGCGTGAAAGACGAGCGGGTGAAGGGAGAAGAGGTTCCTCTGGAATGGACCGAGACATCTGGGGGACTCTTGGAATGGTGGCACGACCCTGGAGTTCCTCTCGCCGTTCCTGTTGAGAGGGCCTCCTCTTGAGATGCGACGGGAACGCGGGGAACTCTTTCCCGACGAAGCAGGGAAAGGATCCCTCATCTCGAGCTACGAGGCGGAAACGGGGCTCCTCTGGATGTGGGCGGGACCCTCGTGTTTCCTCTCGAGTGGAGACGGGTATGTCGGGGAACTTCTTGATTTGCACCAAGGGTGTGAAGGACCCTTTCCACGTTCCAGAGGGGAGGTGTGATCAGCCTCGAGACGCCTCAGCGGAAATGGGCCTCATCTCGCCTGGAGGGGAGAACCTCCTGGATTTTCTCGAGTTGCGTCAGGTCTTCTCGAGTTACGACGGGGACCTCAGGGACCCGCTCTGGTGGCCTCAGGAAAGGCCAGTCCCCATGCGAGTTGCTAGGGGACCTCTCGGGATTCCTCTCCCTTCCATGCCGGGGCCTCAGTCCTTGTGTGGAGTCGGGGCCGGAACCTGAGGATTCCTCTCCAGTGTTGCCATGGATCTTGGGGGGCTTCTGAGTCTCCCCAGGGGAGTCAGGCCTCGTCTCGAGTGGGGGCATGCACGTGCGCTTTCCTCCCGAGCTGCAGCAGTAGTGTCACGCTTCCTGTCACGTGGATCAAGGGATCTGTGGCTTTCCTTCGAGGCTGTCCCTCGAGGCTTTCCCACGAGGATTTCTCACAGGGCTGTGCCACGTGCCACCTTGGTGTGAGTCGATCCTCAGCGTGAAAGACGAGCGGGTGAAGGGAGAAGAGGTTCCTCTGGAATGGACTGAGACATCTGGGGGACTGTTGGAATGGTGGCACGACCCTGGAGTTCCTCTCGCCGTTCCTGTAGAGAGGGCCTCCTCTTGAGATGCGACGGGAACGCCGGGAACTCTTTCCCGACGAAGCAGGGAAAGGATCCCTCATCTCGAGCTACGAGGCGGAAACGGGGCTCCTCTGGATGTGGACGGGACCCTCGTGTTTCCTCTCGAGTGGATACGGGTATGTCGGGGAACTTCTTGATTTGCACCAAGGGTGTGAAGGACCCTTTCCACGTTCCAGAGGGGAGGTGTGATCAGCCTCGAGACGCCTCAGCGGAAATGGGCCTCATCTCGCCTGGAGGGGAGAACCTCCTGGATTTTCCCGAGTTGCGGCAGGTCTTCTCGAGTTATGACGGGGACCTCAGGGACCCGCTCTGGTGGCCTCAGGAAAGGCCAGTCCCCATGCGAGTTGCTAGGGGACCTCTCGGGATTCCTCTCCCTTCCATGCCGGGGCCTCAGTCCTTGTGTGGAGTCGGGGCCGGAACCTGAGGATTCCTCTCAAGTGTTGCCATGGATCTTGGGGGGCTTCTGAGTCTCCCCAGGGGAGTCAGGCCTCGTCTCGAGTGGGGGCATGCACGTGTGCTTTCCTCCCGAGCTGCAGCAGTAGTGTCACGCTTCCTGTCACGTGGATAAAGGGATCTGTGGCTTTCCCTCGAGGCTGTCCCTCGAGGCTTTCCCACGAGGCTTTCCCACAGGGCTGTGCCACGTGCCACCTTGGTGTGAGTCGATCCTCGGCGTGAAAGACGAGCGGGTGAAGGGAGAAGAGGTTCCTCTGGAATGGACCGAGACATCTGGGGGACTCTTGGAATGGTGGCACGACCCTGCAGTTCCTCTCGCCGTTCCTGTAGAGAGGGCCTCCTCTTGAGATGCGACGGGAACGCCGGGAACTCTTTCCCGACGAAGCAGGGAAAGGATCCGTCATCTCGAGCTACGAGGCGGAAACGGGGCTCCTCTGGATGTGGACGGGACCCTCGTGTTTCCTCTCGAGTGGAGACGGGTATGTCGGGGAACTTCTTGATTTGCACCAAGGGTGTGAAGGACCCTTTCGAAGTTCCAGAGGGGAGTTGTGATCAGCCTCGAGACGCCTCAGCGGAAATGGGCCTCATCTCGCCTGGAGGGGAGAACCTCCTGGATTTTCTCGAGTTGCGGCAGGTCTTCTCGAGTTACGACGGGGACCTCAGGGACCCGCTCTGGTGGCCTCAGGAAAGGCCAGTCCCCATGCGAGTTGCTAGGGGACCTCTCGGGATTCCTCTCCCGTCCATGCCGGGGCCTCAGTCCTTGTGTGGAGTCGGGGCCGGAACCTGAGGATTCCTCTCCAGTGTTGCCATGGATCTTGGGGGGCTTCTGAGTCTCCCCAGGGGAGTCAGGCCTCGTCTCGAGTGGGGGCATGCACGTGCGCTTTCCTCCCGAGCTGCAGCAGTAGTGTCACGCTTCCTGTCACGTGGATCAAGGGATCTGTGGGTTTCCTTCGAGGCTGTCCCTCGAGGCTTTCCCACGAGGCTTTCCCACAGGGCTGTGCCACGTGCCACCTTGGTGTGAGTCGATCCTCGGCGTGAAAGACGAGCGGGTGAAGGGAGAAGAGGTTCCTCTGGAATGGACCGAGACATCTGGGGGACTCTTGGAATGGTGGCACGACCTTGGAGTTCCTCTCGCCGTTCCTGTAGAGAGGGCCTCCTCTTGAGATGCGACGGGAACGCGGGGAACTCTTTCCCGACGAAGCAGGGAAAGGATCCCTCATCTCGAGCTACGAGGCGGAAACGGGGCTCCTCTGGATGTGGATGGGACCCTTGTGTTTCCTCTCGAGTGGAGACGGGTATGTCGGGGAACTTCTTGATTTGCACCAAGGGTGTGAAGGACCCTTTCGAAGTTCCAGAGGGGAGGTGTGATCAGCCTCGAGACGCCTCAGCGGAAATGGGCCTCATCTCGCCTGGAGGGGAGAACCTCCTGGATTTTCTCGAGTTGCGGCAGGTCTTCTCCAGTTACGACGGGGACCTCAGGGACCCGCTCGGGTGGCCTCAGGAAAGGCCAGTCCCCATGCGAGTTGCTAGGGGACCTCTCGGGATTCCTCTCCCTTCCATGCCGGGGCCTCAGTCCTTGTGTGGAGTCGGGGCCGGAACCTCAGGATTCCTCTCCAGGATTGCCATGGATCTTGCGGGGCTTCTGAGGCTCCCCAGGGGAGTCAGGCCTCCTCTCGAGTGGGGGCATGCACGTGCGCTTTCCTCCCGAGCTGTAGCAGTACTGTCACGCTTCCTGTCCCGTGGATCAAGGGATCTGTGGCTTTCCCTCGAGGCTGTCCCTCGAGGCTTTCCCACGAGGCTTTCCCACAGGGCTGTGCCACGTGCCACCTTGGTGTGAGTCGATCCTCGGCGTGAAAGACGAGCGGGTGAAGGGAGAAGAGGTTCCTCTGGAATGGACCGAGACATCTGGGGGACTCTTGGAATGGTGGCACGACCCTGGAGTTCCTCTCGCCGTTCCTGTTGAGAGGGCCTCCTCTTGAGATGCGACGGGAACGCGGGGAACTCTTTCCCGACGAAGCAGGGAAAGGATCCCTCATCTCGAGCTACGAGGCGGAAACGGGGCTCCTCTGGATGTGGGCGGGACCCTCGTGTTTCCTCTCGAGTGGAGACGGGTATGTCGGGGAACTTCTTGATTTGCACCAAGGGTGTGAAGGACCCTTTCCACGTTCCAGAGGGGAGGTGTGATCAGCCTCGAGACGCCTCAGCGGAAATGGGCCTCATCTCGCCTGGAGGGGAGAACCTCCTGGATTTTCTCGAGTTGCGGCAGGTCTTCTCCAGTTACGACGGGGACCTCAGGGACCCGCTCTGGTGGCCTCAGGAAAGGCCAGTCCCCATGCGAGTTGCTAGGGGACCTCTCGGGATTCCTCTCCCTTCCATGCCGGGGCCTCAGTCCTTGTGTGGAGTCGGGGCCGGAACCTGAGGATTCCTCTCCAGTGTTGCCATGGATCTTGGGGGGCTTCTGAGTCTCCCCAGGGGAGTCAGGCCTCGTCTCGAGTGGGGGCATGCACGTGCGCTTTCCTCCCGAGCTGCAGCAGTAGTGTCACGCTTCCTGTCACGTGGATCAAGGGATCTGTGGCTTTCCTTCGAGGCTGTCCCTCGAGGCTTTCCCACGAGGATTTCTCACAGGGCTGTGCCACGTGCCACCTTGGTGTGAGTCGATCCTCAGCGTGAAAGACGAGCGGGTGAAGGGAGAAGAGGTTCCTCTGGAATGGACTGAGACATCTGGGGGACTGTTGGAATGGTGGCACGACCCTGGAGTTCCTCTCGCCGTTCCTGTAGAGAGGGCCTCCTCTTGAGATGCGACGGGAACGCCGGGAACTCTTTCCCGACGAAGCAGGGAAAGGATCCCTCATCTCGAGCTACGAGGCGGAAACGGGGCTCCTCTGGATGTGGACGGGACCCTCGTGTTTCCTCTCGAGTGGATACGGGTATGTCGGGGAACTTCTTGATTTGCACCAAGGGTGTGAAGGACCCTTTCCACGTTCCAGAGGGGAGGTGTGATCAGCCTCGAGACGCCTCAGCGGAAATGGGCCTCATCTCGCCTGGAGGGGAGAACCTCCTGGATTTTCTCGAGTTGCGGCAGGTCTTCTCCAGTTACGACGGGGACCTCAGGGACCCGCTCTGGTGGCCTCAGGAAAGGCCAGTCCCCATGCGAGTTGCTAGGGGACCTCTCGGGATTCCTCTCCCTTCCATGCCGGGGCCTCAGTCCTTGTGTGGAGTCGGGGCCGGAACCTGAGGATTCCTCTCAAGTGTTGCCATGGATCTTGGGGGGCTTCTGAGTCTCCCCAGGGGAGTCAGGCCTCGTCTCGAGTGGGGCATGCACGTGCGCTTTCCTCCCGACCTGCAGCAGTACTGTCACGCTTCCTGTCACGTGGATAAAGGGATCTGTGGCTTTCCCTCGAGGCTGTCCCTCGAGGCTTTCCCACGAGGCTTTCCCACAGGGCTGTGCCACGTGCCACCTTGGTGTGAGTCGATCCTCGGCGTGAAAGACGAGCGGGTGAAGGGAGAAGAGGTTCCTCTGGAATGGACCGAGACATCTGGGGGACTCTTGGAATGGTGGCACGACCCTGCAGTTCCTCTCGCCGTTCCTGTAGAGAGGGCCTCCTCTTGAGATGCGACGGGAACGCCGGGAACTCTTTCCCGACGAAGCAGGGAAAGGATCCCTCATCTCGAGCTACGAGGCGGAAACGGGGCTCCTCTGGATGTGGACGGGACCCTCGTGTTTCCTCTCGAGTGGAGACGGGTATGTCGGGGAACTTCTTGATTTGCACCAAGGGTGTGAAGGACCCTTTCGAAGTTCCAGAGGGGAGGTGTGATCAGCCTCGAGACGCCTCAGCGGAAATGGGCCTCATCTCGCCTGGAGGGGAGAACCTCCTGGATTTTCTCGAGTTGCGGCAGGTCTTCTCGAGTTACGACGGGGACCTCAGGGACCCGCTCTGGTGGCCTCAGGAAAGGCCAGTCCCCATGCGAGTTGCTAGGGGACCTCTCGGGATTCCTCTCCCGTCCATGCCGGGGCCTCAGTCCTTGTGTGGAGTCGGGGCCGGAACCTGAGGATTCCTCTCCAGTGTTGCCATGGATCTTGGGGGGCTTCTGAGTCTCCCCAGGGGAGTCAGGCCTCGTCTCGAGTGGGGGCATGCACGTGCGCTTTCCTCCCGAGCTGCAGCAGTAGTGTCACGCTTCCTGTCACGTGGATCAAGGGATCTGTGGGTTTCCTTCGAGGCTGTCCCTCGAGGCTTTCCCACGAGGCTTTCCCACAGGGCTGTGCCACGTGCCACCTTGGTGTGAGTCGATCCTCGGCGTGAAAGACGAGCGGGTGAAGGGAGAAGAGGTTCCTCTGGAATGGACCGAGACATCTGGGGGACTCTTGGAATGGTGGCACGACCCTGGAGTTCCTCTCGCCGTTCCTGTAGAGAGGGCCTCCTCTTGAGATGCGACGGGAACGCGGGGAACTCTTTCCCGACGAAGCAGGGAAAGGATCCCTCATCTCGAGCTACGAGGCGGAAACGGGGCTCCTCTGGATGTGGATGGGACCCTTGTGTTTCCTCTCGAGTGGAGACGGGTATGTCGGGGAACTTCTTGATTTGCACCAAGGGTGTGAAGGACCCTTTCAAAGTTCCAGAGGGGAGGTGTGATCAGCCTCGAGACGCCTCAGCGGAAATGGGCCTCATCTCGCCTGGAGGGGAGAACCTCCTGGATTTTCTCGAGTTGCGGCAGGTCTTCTCCAGTTACGACGGGGACCTCAGGGACCCGCTCGGGTGGCCTCAGGAAAGGCCAGTCCCCATGCGAGTTGCTAGGGGACCTCTCGGGATTCCTCTCCCTTCCATGCCGGGGCCTCAGTCCTTGTGTGGAGTCGGGGCCGGAACCTCAGGATTCCTCTCCAGGATTGCCATGGATCTTGCGGGGCTTCTGAGGCTCCCCAGGGGAGTCAGGCCTCCTCTCGAGTGGGGGCATGCACGTGCGCTTTCCTCCCGAGCTGTAGCAGTACTGTCACGCTTCCTGTCCCGTGGATCAAGGGATCTGTGGCTTTCCCTCGAGGCTGTCCCTCGAGGCTTTCCCACGAGGCTTTCCACAGGGCTGTGCCACGTGCCACCTTTGTGTGAGTCGATCCTCGGCGTGAAAGACGAGCGGGTGAAGGGAGAAGAGGTTCCTCTGGAATGGACCGAGACATCTGGGGGACTCTTGGAATGGTGGCACGACCCTGGAGTTCCTCTCGCCGTTCCTGTAGAGAGGGCCTCCTCTTGAGATGCGACGGGAACGCGGGGAACTCTTTCCCGACGAAGCAGGGAAAGGATCCCTCATCTCGAGCTACGAGGCGGAAACGGGGATCTTCTGGATGTGGGCGGGACCCTCGTGTTTCCTCTCGAGTGGAGACGGGTATGTCGGGGAACTTCTTGATTTGCACCAAGGGTGTGAAGGACCCTTTCGAAGTTCCAGAGGGGAGGTGTGATCAGCCTCGAGACGCCTCAGCGGAAATGGGCCTCATCTCGCCTGGAGGGGAGAACCTCCTGGATTTTCTCGAGTTGCGGCAGGTCTTCTCGAGTTACGACGGGAACCTCAGGGACCCGCTCGGGTGGCCTCAGGAAAGGCCAGTCCCCATGCGAGTTGCTAGGGGACCTCTCGGGATTCCTCTCCCGTCCATGCCGGGGCCTCAGTCCTTGTGTGGAGTCGGGGCCGGAACCTGAGGATTCCTCTCCAGTGTTGCCATGGATCTTGGGGGGCTTCTGAGTCTCCCCAGGGGAGTCAGGCCTCGTCTCGAGTGGGGGCATGCACGTGCGCTTTCCTCCCGAGCTGCAGCAGTAGTGTCACGCTTCCTGTCACGTGGATCAAGGGATCTGTGGCTTTCCTTCGAGGCTGTCCCTCGAGGCTTTCCCACGAGGATTTCTCACAGGGCTGTGCCACGTGCCACCTTGGTGTGAGTCGATCCTCGGCGTGAAAGACGAGCGGGTGAAGGGAGAAGAGGTTCCTCTGGAATGGACTGAGACATCTGGGGGACTGTTGGAATGGTGGCACGACCCTGGAGTTCCTCTCGCCGTTCCTGTTGAGAGGGCCTCCTCTTGAGATGCGACGGGAACGCCGGGAACTCTTTCCCGACGAAGCAGGGAAAGGATCCCTCATCTCGAGCTACGAGGCGGAAACGGGGCTCCTCTGGATGTGGACGGGACCCTCGTGTTTCCTCTCGAGTGGATACGGGTATGTCGGGGAACTTCTTGATTTGCACCAAGGGTGTGAAGGACCCTTTCCACGTTCCAGAGGGGAGGTGTGATCAGCCTCGAGACGCCTCAGCGGAAATGGGCCTCATCTCGCCTGGAGGGGAGAACCTCCTGGATTTTCTCGAGTTGCGGCAGGTCTTCTCCAGTTACGACGGGGACCTCAGGGACCCGCTCTGGTGGCCTCAGGAAAGGCCAGTCCCCATGCGAGTTGCTAGGGGACCTCTCGGGATTCCTCTCCCTTCCATGCCGGGGCCTCAGTCCTTGTGTGGAGTCGGGGCCGGAACCTGAGGATTCCTCTCAAGTGTTGCCATGGATCTTGGGGGGCTTCTGAGTCTCCCCAGGGGAGTCAGGACTCGTCTCGAGTGGGGGCATGCACGTGCGCTTTCCTCCCGAGCTGCAGCAGTAGTGTCACGCTTCCTGTCACGTGGATAAAGAGATCTGTGGCTTTCCCTCGAGGCTGTCCCTCGAGGCTTTCCCACGAGGCTTTCCCACAGGGCTGTGCCACGTGCCACCTTGGTGTGAGTCGATCCTCGGCGTGAAAGACGAGCGGGTGAAGGGAGAAGAGGTTCCTCTGGAATGGACCGAGACATCTGGGGGACTCTTGGAATGGTGGCACGACCCGGGAGTTCCTCTCGCCGTTCCTGTAGAGAGGGCCTCCTCTTGAGATGCGACGGGAACGCCGGGAACTCTTTCCCGACGAAGCAGGGAAAGGATCCCTCATCTCGAGCTACGAGGCGGAAACGGGGCTCCTCTGGATGTGGATGGGACCCTTGTGTTTCCTCTCGAGTGGAGACGGGTATGTCGGGGAACTTCTTGATTTGCACCAAGGGTGTGAAGGACCCTTTCGAAGTTCCAGAGGGGAGGTGTGATCAGCCTCGAGACGCCTCAGCGGAAATGGGCCTCATCTCGCCTGGAGGGGAGAACCTCCTGGATTTTCTCGAGTTGGGGCAGGTCTTCTCCAGTTACGACGGGGACCTCAGGGACCCGCTCTGGTGGCCTCAGGAAAGGCCAGTCCCCATGCGAGTTGCTTGGGGACCTCTCGGGATTCCTCTCCCTTCCATGTCGGGGCCTCAGTCCTTGTGTGGAGTCGGGGTCGGAATCTGAGGATTCCTCTCCAGTGTTGCCATGGATCTTGGGGGGCTTCTGAGTCTCCCCAGGGGAGTCAGGCCTCGTCTCGAGTGGGGGCATGCACGTGCGTTTCCTCCCGAGCTGTAGCAGTAGTGTCACGCTTCCTGTCCCGTGGATCAAGGGATCTGTGGCTTTCCCTCGAGGCTGTCCCTCGAGGCTTTCCCACGAGGCTTTCCCACAGGGCTGTGCCACGTGCCACCTTGGTGTGAGTTGATCCTCGGCGTGAAAGACGAGCGGGTGAAGGGAGAAGAGGTTCCTCTGGAATGGACCGAGACATCTGGGGGACTCTTGGAATGGTGGCACGACCCTGGAGTTCCTCTCGCCGTTCCTGTAGAGAGGGCCTCCTCTTGAGATGCGACGGGAACGCCGGGAACTCTTTCCCGACGAAGCAGGGAAAGGATCCCTCATCTCGAGCTACGAGGCGGAAACGGGGCTCCTCTGGATGTGGGCGGGACCCTCGTGTTTCCTCTCGAGTGGAGACGGGTATGTCGGGGAACTTCTTGATTTGCACCAAGGGTGTGAAGGGCCCTTTCGAAGTTCCAGAGGGGAGGTGTGATCAGCCTCGAGACGCCTCAGCGGAAATGGGCCTCATCTCGCCTGGAGGGGAGAACCTCCTGGATTTTCTCGAGTTGCGGCAGGTCTTCTCCAGTTACGACGGGGACCTCAGGGACCCGCTATGGTGGGGTGGCCTCAGGAAAGGCCAGTCCCCATGCGAGTTGCTAGGAGACCTCTCGGGATTCCTCTCCCGTCCATGCCGGGGCCTCAGTCCTTGTGTGGAGTCCGGGCCGGAACATGAGGATTCCTCTCCAGTGTTGCCATGGATCTTGGGGGGCTTCTGAGTCTCCCCAGGGGAGTCAGGCCTCGTCTCGAGTGGGGGCATGCACGTGCGCTTTCCTCCCGAGCTGCAGCAGTAGTGTCACGCTTCCTGTCCCGTGGATCAAGTGATCTGTGGCTTTCCCTCGAGGCTGTCCCTCGAGGCTTTCCCACGAGGCTTTCCCACAGGGCTGTGCCACGTGCCACCTTGGTGTGAGTCGATCCTCGGCGTGAAAGACGAGCGGGTGAAGGGAGTAGAGGTTCCTCTGGAATGGACCGAGACATCTGGGGGACTCTTGGAATGGTGGCACGACCCGGGAGTTCCTCTCGCCGTTCCTGTAGAGAGGGCCTCCTCTTGAGATGCGACGGGAACGCCGAGAACTCTTTCCCGACGAAGCAGGGAAAGGATCCCTCATCTCGAGCTACGAGGCGGAAACGGGGCTCCTCTGGATGTGGGCGGGACCCTCGTGTTTCCTCTCGAGTGGAGACGGGTATGTCGGGGAACTTCTTGATTTGCACCAAGGGTGTGAAGGACCCTTTCGAAGTTCCAGAGGGGAGGTGTGATCAGCCTCGAGACGCCTCAGCGGAAATGGGCCTCATCTCGCCTGGAGGGGAGAACCTCCTGGATTTTCTCGAGTTGCGGCAGGTCTTCTCGAGTTACGACGGGGACCTCAGGGACCCGCTCTGGTGGCCTCAGGAAAGGCCAGTCCCCATGCGAGTTGCTAGGGGACCTCTCGGGATTCCTCTCCCGTCCATGCCGGGGCCTCAGTCCTTGTGTGGAGTCGGGGCCGGAACCTGAGGATTCCTCTCCAGTGTTGCCATGGATCTTGGGGGGCTTCTGAGTCTCCCCAGGGGAGTCAGGCCTCGTCTCGAGTGGGGGCATGCACGTGCGCTTTCCTCCCGAGCTGCAGCAGTAGTGTCACGCTTCCTGTCCCGTGGATCAAGTGATCTGTGGCTTTCCCTCGAGGCTGTCCCTCGAGGCTTTCCCACGAGGCTTTCCCACAGGGCTGTGCCACGTGCCACCTTGGTGTGAGTCGATCCTCGGCGTGAAAGACGAGCGGGTGAAGGGAGAAGAGGTTCCTCTGGAATGGACCGAGACATCTGGGGGACTCTTGGAATGGTGGCACGACCCGGGAGTTCCTCTCGCCGTTCCTGTAGAGAGGGCCTCCTCTTGAGATGCGACGGGAACGCCGGGAACTCTTTCCCGACGAAGCAGGGAAAGGATCCCTCATCTCGAGCTACGAGGCGGAAACGGGGCTCCTCTGGATGTGGGCGGGACCCTCGTGTTTCCTCTCGAGTGGAGACGGGTATGTCGGGGAACTTCTTGATTTGCACCAAGGGTGTGAAGGACCCTTTCGAAGTTCCAGAGGGGAGGTGTGATCAGCCTCGAGACGCCTCAGCGGAAATGGGCCTCATCTCGCCTGGAGGGGAGAACCTCCTGGATTTTCTCGAGTTGCGGCAGGTCTTCTCGAGTTACGACGGGGACCTCAGGGACCCGCTCTGGTGGCCTCAGGAAAGGCCAGTCCCCATGCGAGTTGCTAGGGGACCTCTCGGGATTCCTCTCCTGTCCATGCCGGGGCCTCAGTCCTTGTGTGGAGTCGGGGCCGGAACCTCAGGATTCCTCTCCAGTGTTGCCATGGATCTTGGGGGGCTTCTGAGTCTCCCCAGGGGAGTCAGGCCTCGTCTCGAGTGGGGGCATGCACGTGCGCTTTCCTCCCGAGCTGTAGCAGTAGTGTCACGCTTCCTGTCCCGTGGATCAAGGGATCTGTGGCTTTCCCTCGAGGCTGTCCCTCGAGGCTTTCCCACGAGGCTTTGCCACAGGGCTGTGCCACGTGCCACCTTGGTGTGAGTCTATCCTCGGCGTGAAAGAGGAGCGGGTGAAGGGAGAAGAGGTTCCTCTGGAATGGACTGAGATATCTGGGGGACTCTTGGAATGGTGGCACGACCCTGGAGTTCCTCTCGCCGTTCCTGTAGAGAGGGCCTCCTCTTGAGATGCGACGGGAACGCCGGGAACTCTTTCCCGACGAAGCAGGGAAAGGATCCCTCATCTCGAGCTACGAGGCGGAAACGGGGCTCCTCTGGATGTGGACGGGACCCTCGTGTTTCCTCTCGAGTGGAGACGGGTATGTCGGGGAACTTCTTGATTTGCACCAAGGGTGTGAGGGACCCTTTCCACGTTCCAGAGGTGAGGTGTGATCAGCCTCGAGACGCCTCAGCGGAAATGGTCCTCATCTTGCCTGGAGGGGAGAACCTCCTGGATTTTCTCGAGTTGCGGCAGGTCTTCTCCAGTTACGACGGGGACCTCAGGGACCCGCTCTGGTGGCCTCAGGAAAGGCCAGTCCCCATGCGAGTTGCTAGGGGACCTCTCGGGATTCCTCTCCCGTCCATGCCGGGGCCTCAGTCCTTGTGTGGAATCGTGGCCGGAACCTGAGGATTCCTCTGCAGTGTTGTCATGGATCTTGGGGGGCTTCTGAGTCTCCCCAGGGGAGTCAGGCCTCGTCTCGATTGGGGGCATGCACGTGCGCTTTCCTCCCGACCTGCAGCAGTACTGTCACGCTTCCTGTCACGTGTATCAAGGGACCTGTGGCTTTCCCTGAAGGCTGTCCCTCGAGGCTTTCCCACGAGGCATTCCCACAGGGCTGTGCCACGTGCCACCTTGGTGTGAGTCGATCCTCGGCGTGAAAGACGAGCGGGTGAAGGGAGAAGAGGTTCCTCTGGAATGGACTGAGATATCTGTGGGACTCTTGGAATGGTGGCACGACCCTGGAGTTCCTCTCGCCGTTCCTGTAGAGAGGGCCTCCTCTTGAGATGCGACGGGAACGCCGGGAACTCTTTCCCGACGAAGCAGGGAAAGGATCCCTCATCTCGAGCTACGAGGCGGAAACGGGGCTCCTCTGGATGTGGACGGGACCCTCGTGTTTCCTCTCGAGTGGAGACGGGTATGTCGGGGAACTTCTTGATTTGCACCAAGGGTGTGAAGGACCCTTTCGAAGTTCCAGAGGGGAGGTGTGATCAGCCTCGAGACGCCTCAGCGGAAATGGGCCTCATCTCGCCTGGAGGGGAGAACCTCCTGGATTTTCTCGAGTTGCGGCAGGTCTTCTCGAGTTACGACGGGGACCTCAGGGACCCGCTCTGGTGGCCTCAGGAAAGGCCAGTCCCCATGCGAGTTGCTAGGGGACCTCTCGGGATTCCTCTCCCTTCCATGCCGGGGCCTCAGTCCTTGTGTGGAGTCGGGGCTGGAACCTGAGGATTCCTCTCCAGTGTTGCCATGGATCTTGGGGGGCTTCTGAGTCTCCCCAGGGGAGTCAGGCCTCGTCTCGAGTGGGGGCATGCACGTGCGCTTTCCTCCCGAGCTGCAGCAGTAGTGTCACCCTTCCTGTCACGTGGATCAAGGGATCTGTGGCTTTCCCTCTAGGCTGTCCCTCGAGGCTTTCCCAAGAGGCTTTCCCACAGGGCTGTGCCACGTGCCACCTTGGTGTGAGTTGATCCTCGGCGTGAAAGACGAGCGGGTGAAGGGAGAAGAGGTTCCTCTGGAATGGACCGAGACATCTGGGGGACTCTTGGAATGGTGGCACGACCCTGGAGTTCCTCTCGCCGTTCCTGTAGAGAGGGCCTCCTCTTGAGATGCGACGGGAACGCCGGGAACTCTTTCCCGACGAAGCAGGGAAAGGATCCCTCATCTCGAGCTACGAGGCGGAAACGGGGCTCCTCTGGATGTGGGCGGGACCCTCGTGTTTCCTCTCGAGTGGAGACGGGTATGTCGGGGAACTTCTTGATTTGCACCAAGGGTGTGAAGGGCCCTTTCGAAGTTCCAGAGGGGAGGTGTGATCAGCCTCGAGACGCCTCAGCGGAAATGGGCCTCATCTCGCCTGGAGGGGAGAACCTCCTGGATTTTCTCGAGTTGCGGCAGGTCTTCTCGAGTTACGACGGGGACCTCAGGGACCCGCTCTGGTGGCCTCAGGAAAGGCCAGTCCCCATGCGAGTTGCTAGGAGACCTCTCGGGATTCCTCTCCCGTCCATGCCGGGGCCTCAGTCCTTGTGTGGAGTCGGGGCCGGAACATGAGGATTCCTCTCCAGTGTTGCCATGGATCTTGGGGGTCTTCTGAGTCTCCCCAGGGGAGTCAGGCCTCGTCTCGAGTGGGGGCATGCACGTGCGCTTTCCTCCCGAGCTGCAGCAGTAGTGTCACGCTTCCTGTCCCGTGGATCAAGTGATCTGTGGCTTTCCCTCGAGGCTGTCCCTCGAGGCTTTCCCACGAGGCTTTCCCACAGGGCTGTGCCACGTGCCACCTTGGTGTGAGTCGATCCTCGGCGTGAAAGACGAGCGGGTGAAGGGAGAAGAGGTTCCTCTGGAATGGACCGAGACATCTGGGGGACTCTTGGAATGGTGGCACGACCCGGGAGTTCCTCTCGCCGTTCCTGTAGAGAGGGCCTCCTCTTGAGATGCGACGGGAACGCCGGGAACTCTTTCCCGACGAAGCAGGGAAAGGATCCCTCATCTCGAGCTACGAGGCGGAAACGGGGCTCCTCTGGATGTGGGCGGGACCCTCGTGTTTCCTCTCGAGTGGAGACGGGTATGTCGGGGAACTTCTTGATTTGCACCAAGGGTGTGAAGGACCCTTTCGAAGTTCCAGAGGGGAGGTGTGATCAGCCTCGAGACGCCTCAGCGGAAATGGGCCTCATCTCGCCTGGAGGGGAGAACCTCCTGGATTTTCTCGAGTTGCGGCAGGTCTTCTCGAGTTACGACGGGGACCTCAGGGACCCGCTCTGGTGGCCTCAGGAAAGGCCAGTCCCCATGCGAGTTGCTAGGGGACCTCTCGGGATTCCTCTCCCGTCCATGCCGGGGCCTCAGTCCTTGTGTGGAGTCGGGGCCGGAACCTGAGGATTCCTCTCCAGTGTTGCCATGGATCTTGGGGGGCTTCTGAGTCTCCCCAGGGGAGTCAGGCCTCGTCTCGAGTGGGGGCATGCACGTGCGCTTTCCTCCCGAGCTGCAGCAGTAGTGTCACGCTTCCTGTCCCGTGGATCAAGTGATCTGTGGCTTTCCCTCGAGGCTGTCCCTCGAGGCTTTCCCACGAGGCTTTCCCACAGGGCTGTGCCACGTGCCACCTTGGTGTGAGTCGATCCTCGGCGTGAAAGACGAGCGGGTGAAGGGAGAAGAGGTTCCTCTGGAATGGACCGAGACATCTGGGGGACTCTTGGAATGGTGGCACGACCCGGGAGTTCCTCTCGCCGTTCCTGTAGAGAGGGCCTCCTCTTGAGATGCGACGGGAACGCCGGGAACTCTTTCCCGACGAAGCAGGGAAAGGATCCCTCATCTCGAGCTACGAGGCGGAAACGGGGCTCCTCTGGATGTGGATGGGACCCTTGTGTTTCCTCTCGAGTGGAGACGGGTATGTCGGGGAACTTCTTGATTTGCACCAAGGGTGTGAAGGACCCTTTCGAAGTTCCAGAGGGGAGGTGTGATCAGCCTCGAGACGCCTCAGCGGAAATGGGCCTCATCTCGCCTGGAGGGGAGAACCTCCTGGATTTTCTCGAGTTGGGGTAGGTCTTCTCCAGTTACGACGGGGACCTCAGGGACCCGCTCTGGTGGCCTCAGGAAAGGCCAGTCCCCATGCGAGTTGCTTGGGGACCTCTCGGGATTCCTCTCCCTTCCATGTCGGGGCCTCAGTCCTTGTGTGGAGTCGGGGTCGGAATCAGAGGATTCCTCTCCAGTGTTGCCATGGATCTTGGGGGGCTTCTGAGTCTCCCCAGGGGAGTCAGGCCTCGTCTCGAGTGGGGGCATGCACGTGCGTTTCCTCCCGAGCTGTAGCAGTAGTGTCACGCTTCCTGTCCCGTGGATCAAGGGATCTGTGGCTTTCCCTCGAGGCTGTCCCTCGAGGCTTTCCCACGAGGCTTTCCCACAGGGCTGTGCCACGTGCCACCTTGGTGTGAGTCTATCCTCGGCGTGAAAGACGAGCGGGTGAAGGGAGAAGAGGTTCCTCTGGAATGGACTGAGATATCTGGGGGACTCTTGGAATGGTGGCACGACCCTGCAGTTCCTCTCGCCGTTCCTTTTGAGAGGGCCTCCTCTTGAGATGCGACGGGAACGCCGGGAACTCTTTCCCGACGAAGCAGGGAAAGGATCCCTCATCTCGAGCTACGAGGCGGAAACGGGGCTCCTCTGGATGTGGGCGGGACCCTCGTGTTTCCTCTCGAGTGGAGACGGGTATGTCGGGGAACTTCTTGATTTGCACCAAGGGTGTGAAGGACCCTTTCGAAGTTCCAGAGGGGAGGTGTGATCAGCCACGAGACGCCTCAGCGGAAATGGGCCTCATCTCGCCTGGAGGGGAGAACCTCCTGGATTTTCTCGAGTTGCGGCAGGTCTTCTCGAGTTACGACGGGGACCTCAGGGACCCGCTCTGGTGGCCTCAGGAAAGCCCAGTCCCCATGCGAGTTGCTAGGGGACCTCTCGGGATTCCTCTCCCTTCCATGCCGGGGCCTCAGTCCTTGTGTGGAGTCGGGGCCGGAACCTGAGTATTCCTCTCCAGTGTTGCCATGGATCTTGGGGGGCTTCTGAGTCTCCCCAGGGGAGTCAGGCCTCGTCTCGAGTGGGGGCATGCACGTGCGCTTTCCTCCCGAGCTGCAGCAGTAGTGTCACGCTTCCTGTCACGTGGATCAAGGGATCTGTGGCTTTCCTTCGAGGCTGTCCCTCGAGGCTTTCCCACGAGGCTTTCCCACAGGGCTGTGCCACGTGCCACCTTGGTGTGAGTCGATCCTCGGCGTGAAAGACGAGCGGGTGAAGGGAGAAGAGGTTCCTCTGGAATGGACCGAGACATCTGGGGGACTCTTGGAATGGTGGCACGACCCGGGAGTTCCTCTCGCCGTTCCTGTAGAGAGGGCCTCCTCTTGAGATGCGACGGGAACGCCGGGAACTCTTTCCCGACGAAGCAGGGAAAGGATCCCTCATCTCGAGCTACGAGGCGGAAACGGGGCTCCTCTGGATGTGGATGGGACCCTTGTGTTTCCTCTCGAGTGGAGACGGGTATGTCGGGGAACTTCTTGATTTGCACCAAGGGTGTGAAGGACCCTTTCGAAGTTCCAGAGGGGAGGTGTGATCAGCCTCGAGACGCCTCAGCGGAAATGGGCCTCATCTCGCCTGGAGGGGAGAACCTCCTGGATTTTCTCGAGTTGGGGTAGGTCTTCTCCAGTTACGACGGGGACCTCAGGGACCCGCTCTGGTGGCCTCAGGAAAGGCCAGTCCCCATGCGAGTTGCTTGGGGACCTCTCGGGATTCCTCTCCCTTCCATGTCGGGGCCTCAGTCCTTGTGTGGAGTCGGGGTCGGAATCAGAGGATTCCTCTCCAGTGTTGCCATGGATCTTGGGGGGCTTCTGAGTCTCCCCAGGGGAGTCAGGCCTCGTCTCGAGTGGGGGCATGCACGTGCGTTTCCTCCCGAGCTGTAGCAGTAGTGTCACGCTTCCTGTCCCGTGGATCAAGGGATCTGTGGCTTTCCCTCGAGGCTGTCCCTCGAGGCTTTCCCACGAGGCTTTCCCACAGGGCTGTGCCACGTGCCACCTTGGTGTGAGTCTATCCTCGGCGTGAAAGACGAGCGGGTGAAGGGAGAAGAGGTTCCTCTGGAATGGACTGAGATATCTGGGGGACTCTTGGAATGGTGGCACGACCCTGCAGTTCCTCTCGCCGTTCCTTTTGAGAGGGCCTCCTCTTGAGATGCGACGGGAACGCGGGGAACTCTTTCCCGACGAAGCAGGGAAAGGATCCCTCATCTCGAGCTACGAGGCGGAAACGGGGCTCCTCTGGATGTGGGCGGGACCCTCGTGTTTCCTCTCGAGTGGAGACGGGTATGTCGGGGAACTTCTTGATTTGCACCAAGGGTGTGAAGGACCCTTTCGAAGTTCCAGAGGGGAGGTGTGATCAGCCACGAGACGCCTCAGCGGAAATGGGCCTCATCTCGCCTGGAGGGGAGAACCTCCTGGATTTTCTCGAGTTGCGGCAGGTCTTCTCGAGTTACGACGGGGACCTCAGGGACCCGCTCTGGTGGCCTCAGGAAAGCCCAGTCCCCATGCGAGTTGCTAGGGGACCTCTCGGGATTCCTCTCCCTTCCATGCCGGGGCCTCAGTCCTTGTGTGGAGTCGGGGCCGGAACCTGAGTATTCCTCTCCAGTGTTGCCATGGATCTTGGGGGGCTTCTGAGTCTCCCCAGGGGAGTCAGGCCTCGTCTCGAGTGGGGGCATGCACGTGCGCTTTCCTCCCGAGCTGCAGCAGTAGTGTCACGCTTCCTGTCACGTGGATCAAGGGATCTGTGGCTTTCCTTCGAGGCTGTCCCTCGAGGCTTTCCCACGAGGCTTTCCCACAGGGCTGTGCCACGTGCCACCTTGGTGTGAGTCGATCCTCGGCGTGAAAGACGAGCGGGTGAAGGGAGAAGAGGTTCCTCTGGAATGGACTGAGACATCTGGGGGACTGTTGGAATGGTGGTACGACCCTGGAGTTCCTCTCGCCGTTCCTGTAGAGAGGGCCTCCTCTTGAGATGCGACGGAAACGCCGGGAACTCTTTCCCGACGAAGCAGGGAAAGGATCCCTCATCTCGAGCTACGAGGCGGAAACGGGGCTCCTCTGGATGTGGACGGGACCCTCGTGTTTCCTCTCGAGTGGAGACGGGTATGTCGGGGAACTTCTTGATTTGCACCAAGGGTGTGAAGGACCCTTTCGAAGTTCCAGAGGGGAGGTGTGATCAGCCTCGAGACGCCTCAGCGGAAATGGGCCTCATCTCGCCTGGAGGGGAGAACCTCCTGGATTTTCTCGAGTTGCGGCAGGTCTTCTCGAGTTACGACGGGGACCTCAGGGACCCGCTCTGGTGGCCTCAGGAAAGGCCAGTCCCCATGCGAGTTGCTATGGGACCTCTCGGGATTCCTCTCCTGTCCATGCCTGGGCCTCAGTCCTTGTGTGGAGTCGGGGCCGGAACCTCAGGTTTCCTCTCCAGTGTTGCCATGGATCTTGGGGGGCTTCTGAGTCTCCCCAGGGGAGTCAGGCCTCGTCTCGAGTGGGGGCATGCACGTGCGCTTTCCTCCCGAGCTGTAGCAGTAGTGTCACGCTTCCTGTCCCGTGGATCAAGGGATCTGTGGCTTTCCCTCGAGGCTGTCCCTCGAGGCTTTCCCACGAGGCTTTCCCACAGGGCTGTGCCACGTGCCACCTTGGTGTGAGTCTATCCTCGGCGTGAAAGACGAGCGGGTGAAGGGAGAAGAGGTTCCTCTGGAATGGACTGAGATATCTGGGGGACTCTTGGAATGGTGGCACGACCCTGCAGTTCCTCTCGCCGTTCCTTTTGAGAGGGCCTCCTCTTGAGATGCGACGGGAACGCCGGGAACTCTTTCCCGACGAAGCAGGGAAAGGATCCCTCATCTCGAGCTACGAGGCGGAAACGGGGCTCCTCTGGATGTGGGCGGGACCCTCGTGTTTCCTCTCGAGTGGAGACGGGTATGTCGGGGAACTTCTTGATTTGCACCAAGGGTGTGAAGGACCCTTTCGAAGTTCCAGAGGGGAGGTGTGATCAGCCACGAGACGCCTCAGCGGAAATGGGCCTCATCTCGCCTGGAGGGGAGAACCTCCTGGATTTTCTCGAGTTGCGGCAGGTCTTCTCGAGTTACGACGGGGACCTCAGGGACCCGCTCTGGTGGCCTCAGGAAAGCCCAGTCCCCATGCGAGTTGCTAGGGGACCTCTCGGGATTCCTCTCCCTTCCATGCCGGGGCCTCAGTCCTTGTGTGGAGTCGGGGCCGGAACCTGAGTATTCCTCTCCAGTGTTGCCATGGATCTTGGGGGGCTTCTGAGTCTCCCCAGGGGAGTCAGGCCTCGTCTCGAGTGGGGGCATGCACGTGCGCTTTCCTCCCGAGCTGCAGCAGTAGTGTCACGCTTCCTGTCACGTGGATCAAGGGATCTGTGGCTTTCCTTCGAGGCTGTCCCTCGAGGCTTTCCCACGAGGCTTTCCCACAGGGCTGTGCCACGTGCCACCTTGGTGTGAGTCGATCCTCGGCGTGAAAGACGAGCGGGTGAAGGGAGAAGAGGTTCCTCTGGAATGGACCGAGACATCTGGGGGACTCTTGGAATGGTGGCACGACCCGGGAGTTCCTCTCGCCGTTCCTGTAGAGAGGGCCTCCTCTTGAGATGCGACGGGAACGCCGGGAACTCTTTCCCGACGAAGCAGGGAAAGGATCCCTCATCTCGAGCTACGAGGCGGAAACGGGGCTCCTCTGGATGTGGATGGGACCCTTGTGTTTCCTCTCGAGTGGAGACGGGTATGTCGGGGAACTTCTTGATTTGCACCAAGGGTGTGAAGGACCCTTTCGAAGTTCCAGAGGGGAGGTGTGATCAGCCTCGAGACGCCTCAGCGGAAATGGGCCTCATCTCGCCTGGAGGGGAGAACCTCCTGGATTTTCTCGAGTTGGGGTAGGTCTTCTCCAGTTACGACGGGGACCTCAGGGACCCGCTCTGGTGGCCTCAGGAAAGGCCAGTCCCCATGCGAGTTGCTTGGGGACCTCTCGGGATTCCTCTCCCTTCCATGTCGGGGCCTCAGTCCTTGTGTGGAGTCGGGGTCGGAATCAGAGGATTCCTCTCCAGTGTTGCCATGGATCTTGGGGGGCTTCTGAGTCTCCCCAGGGGAGTCAGGCCTCGTCTCGAGTGGGGGCATGCACGTGCGTTTCCTCCCGAGCTGTAGCAGTAGTGTCACGCTTCCTGTCCCGTGGATCAAGGGATCTGTGGCTTTCCCTCGAGGCTGTCCCTCGAGGCTTTCCCACGAGGCTTTCCCACAGGGCTGTGCCACGTGCCACCTTGGTGTGAGTCTATCCTCGGCGTGAAAGACGAGCGGGTGAAGGGAGAAGAGGTTCCTCTGGAATGGACTGAGATATCTGGGGGACTCTTGGAATGGTGGCACGACCCTGCAGTTCCTCTCGCCGTTCCTTTTGAGAGGGCCTCCTCTTGAGATGCGACGGGAACGCGGGGAACTCTTTCCCGACGAAGCAGGGAAAGGATCCCTCATCTCGAGCTACGAGGCGGAAACGGGGCTCCTCTGGATGTGGGCGGGACCCTCGTGTTTCCTCTCGAGTGGAGACGGGTATGTCGGGGAACTTCTTGATTTGCACCAAGGGTGTGAAGGACCCTTTCGAAGTTCCAGAGGGGAGGTGTGATCAGCCACGAGACGCCTCAGCGGAAATGGGCCTCATCTCGCCTGGAGGGGAGAACCTCCTGGATTTTCTCGAGTTGCGGCAGGTCTTCTCGAGTTACGACGGGGACCTCAGGGACCCGCTCTGGTGGCCTCAGGAAAGCCCAGTCCCCATGCGAGTTGCTAGGGGACCTCTCGGGATTCCTCTCCCTTCCATGCCGGGGCCTCAGTCCTTGTGTGGAGTCGGGGCCGGAACCTGAGTATTCCTCTCCAGTGTTGCCATGGATCTTGGGGGGCTTCTGAGTCTCCCCAGGGGAGTCAGGCCTCGTCTCGAGTGGGGGCATGCACGTGCGCTTTCCTCCCGAGCTGCAGCAGTAGTGTCACGCTTCCTGTCACGTGGATCAAGGGATCTGTGGCTTTCCTTCGAGGCTGTCCCTCGAGGCTTTCCCACGAGGCTTTCCCACAGGGCTGTGCCACGTGCCACCTTGGTGTGAGTTGATCCTCGGCGTGAAAGACGAGCGGGTGAAGGGAGAAGAGGTTCCTCTGGAATGGACTGAGACATCTGGGGGACTGTTGGAATGGTGGTACGACCCTGGAGTTCCTCTCGCCGTTCCTGTAGAGAGGGCCTCCTCTTGAGATGCGACGGGAACGCCGGGAACTCTTTCCCGACGAAGCAGGGAAAGGATCCCTCATCTCGAGCTACGAGGCGGAAACGGGGCTCCTCTGGATGTGGACGGGACCCTCGTGTTTCCTCTCGAGTGGAGACGGGTATGTCGGGGAACTTCTTGATTTGCACCAAGGGTGTGAAGGACCCTTTCGAAGTTCCAGAGGGGAGGTGTGATCAGCCTCGAGACGCCTCAGCGGAAATGGGCCTCATCTCGCCTGGAGGGGAGAACCTCCTGGATTTTCTCGAGTTGCGGCAGGTCTTCTCGAGTTACGACGGGGACCTCAGGGACCCGCTCTGGTGGCCTCAGGAAAGGCCAGTCCCCATGCGAGTTGCTATGGGACCTCTCGGGATTCCTCTCCTGTCCATGCCTGGGCCTCAGTCCTTGTGTGGAGTCGGGGCCGGAACCTCAGGTTTCCTCTCCAGTGTTGCCATGGATCTTGGGGGGCTTCTGAGTCTCCCCAGGGGAGTCAGGCCTCGTCTCGAGTGGGGGCATGCACGTGCGCTTTCCTCCCGAGCTGTAGCAGTAGTGTCACGCTTCCTGTCCCGTGGATCAAGGGATCTGTGGCTTTCCCTCGAGGCTGTCCATCGAGGCTTTCCCACGAGGCTTTCCCACAGGGCTGTGCCACGTGCCACCTTGGTGTGAGTCTATCCTCGGCGTGAAAGACGAGCCGGTGAAGGGAGAAGAGGTTCCTCTGGAATGGACTGAGATATCTGGGGGACTCTTGGAATGGTGGCACGACCCTGGAGTTCCTCTCGCCGTTCCTGTAGAGAGGGCCTCCTCTTGAGATGCGACGGGAACGCCGGGAACTCTTTCCCGACGAAGCAGGGAAAGGATCCCTCATCTCGAGCTACGAGGCGGAAACGGGGCTCCTCTGGATGTGGACGGGACCCTCGTGTTTCCTCTCGAGTGGAGACGGGTATGTCGGGGAACTTCTTGATTTGCACCAAGGGTGTGAGGGACCCTTTCCACGTTCCAGAGGTGAGGTGTGATCAGCCTCGAGACGCCTCAGCGGAAATGGTCCTCATCTTGCCTGGAGGGGAGAACCTCCTGGATTTTCTCGAGTTGCGGCAGGTCTTCTCCAGTTACGACGGGGACCTCAGGGACCCGCTCTGGTGGCCTCAGGAAAGGCCAGTCCCCATGCGAGTTGCTAGGGGACCTCTCGGGATTCCTCTCCCGTCCATGCCGGGGCCTCAGTCCTTGTGTGGAATCGTGGCCGGAACCTGAGGATTCCTCTGCAGTGTTGTCATGGATCTTGGGGGGCTTCTGAGTCTCCCCAGGGGAGTCAGGCCTCGTCTCGATTGGGGGCATGCACGTGCGCTTTCCTCCCGAGCTGCAGCCGTAGTGTCACGCTTCCTGTCACGTGTATCAAGGGACCTGTGGCTTTCCCTGAAGGCTGTCCCTCGAGGCTTTCCCACGAGGCATTCCCACAGGGCTGTGCCACGTGCCACCTTGGTGTGAGTCGATCCTCGGCGTGAAAGACGAGCGGGTGAAGGGAGAAGAGGTTCCTCTGGAATGGACCGAGACATCTGGGGGACTCTTGGAATGGTGGCACGACCCTGCAGTTCCTCTCGCCGTTCCTGTAGAGAGGGCCTCCTCTTGAGATGCGACGGGAACGCCGGGAACTCTTTCCCGACGAAGCAGGGAAAGGATCCCTCATCTCGAGCTACGAGGCGGAAACGGGGCTCCTCTGGATGTGGGCGGGACCCTCGTGTTTCCTGTCGAGTGGAGACGGGTATGTCGGGGAACTTCTTGATTTGCACCAAGGGTGTGAATGACCCTTTCGAAGTTCCAGAGGGGAGGTGTGATCAGCCTCGAGACGCCTCAGCGGAAATGGGCCTCATCTCGCCTGGAGGGGAGAACCTCCTGGATTTTCTCGAGTTGCGGCAGGTCTTCTCCAGTTACGACGGGGACCTCAGGGACCCGCTCTGGTGGCCTCAGGAAAGGCCAGTCCCCATGCAAGTTGCTTGGGGACCTCTCGGGATTCCTCTCCCTTCCATGTCGGGGCCTCAGTCCTTGTGTGGAGTCGGGGTCGGAATCTGAGGATTCCTCTCCAGTGTTGCCATGGATCTTGGGGGGCTTCTGAGTCTCCCCAGGGGAGTCAGGCCTCGTCTCGAGTGGGGGCATGCACGTGCGTTTCCTCCCGAGCTGTAGCAGTAGTGTCACGCTTCCTGTCCCGTGGATCAAGGGATCTGTGGCTTTCCCTCGAGGCTGTCCCTCGAGGCTTTCCCACGAGGCTTTCCCACAGGGCTGTGCCACGTGCCACCTTGGTGTGAGTCTATCCTCGGCGTGAAAGACGAGCGGGTGAAGGGAGAAGAGGTTCCTCTGGAATGGACTGAGATATCTGGGGGACTCTTGGAATGGTGGCACGACCCTGCAGTTCCTCTCGCCGTTCCTTTTGAGAGGGCCTCCTCTTGAGATGCGACGGGAACGCGGGGAACTCTTTCCCGACGAAGCAGGGAAAGGATCCCTCATCTCGAGCTACGAGGCGGAAACGGGGCTCCTCTGGATGTGGGCGGGACCCTCGTGTTTCCTATCGAGTGGAGACGGGTATGTCGGGGAACTTCTTGATTTGCACCAAGGGTGTGAATGACCCTTTCGAAGTTCCAGAGGGGAGGTGTGATCAGCCTCGAGACGCCTCAGCGGAAATGGGCCTCATCTCGCCTGGAGGGGAGAACCTCCTGGATTTTCTCGAGTTGCGGCAGGTCTTCTCGAGTTACGACGGGGACCTCAGGGACCCGCTCTGGTGGCCTCAGGAAAGGCCAGTCCCCATGCGAGTTGCTAGGGGACCTCTCGGGATTCCTCCCCCGTCCATGCCGGGGCCTCAGTCCTTGTGTGGAGTCGGGGCCGGAACCTGAGGATTCCTCTCCAGTGTTGCCATGGATCTTGGGGGGCTTCTGAGTCTCCCCAGGGGAGTCAGGCCTCGTCTCGAGTGGGGGCATGCACGTGCGCTTTCCTCCCGAGCTGCAGCAGTAGTGTCACGCTTCCTGTCACGTGGATCAAGGGATCTCTGGGTTTCCTTCGAGGCTGTCCCTCGAGGCTTTCCCACGAGGCTTTCCCACAGGGCTGTGCCACGTGCCACCTTGGTGTGAGTCGATCCTCGGCGTGAAAGACGAGCGGGTGAAGGGAGAAGAGGTTCCTCTGGAATGGACCGAGACATCTGGGGGATTCTTGGAATGGTGGCACGACCCTGGAGTTCCTCTCGCCGTTCCTGTAGAGAGGGCCTCCTCTTGAGATGCGACGGGAACGCCGGGAACTCTTTCCCGACGAAGCAGGGAAAGGATCCCTCATCTCGAGCTACGAGGCGGAAACGGGGCTCCTCTGGATGTGGACGGGACCCTCGTGTTTCCTCTCGAGTGGAGACGGGTATGTCGGGGAACTTCTTGATTTGCACCAAGGGTGTGAAGGACCCTTTCGAAGTTCCAGAGGGGAGGTGTGATCAGCCTCGAGACGCCTCAGCGGAAATGGGCCTCATCTCGCCTGGAGGGGAGAACCTCCTGGATTTTCTCGAGTTGAGGCAGGTCTTCTCCAGTTACGACGGGGACCTCAGGGACCCGCTCTGGTGGCCTCAGGGAAGGGCCAGTCCCCATGCGAGTTGCTAGGGGCCATCTCGGGATTCCTCTCCTGTCAATGCTGGGGCCTAAGGCCTTGTGTGGAGTCGGGGCCGGAACCTGAGCATTCCTCTCCAGTGTTGTCAAGGATTTTGGGGTGCCTCTGAGTCTCTCCAGGGGAGTCAGGCCTCGTCTCGAGTGGGGGCATGCATGTGCGCTTTCCTCCCCAGCTGCATCAGTAGGGTCACGCTTCCTGTCACGTGGATCAATGGATCTGTGGCTTTCTCTCGAGGCTTTCCCACAGGGCTGTGCCAAGTGCCACCTTGGTGTGAGTCGATCCTCGGCGTGAAAGACGAGCCGGTGAAGGGAAAAGAGGTTCCTCTGGAATGGACAGAGACATCTGGGGGACTCTTGGAATGGTGGCACGACCCTGGAGTTCCTCTCGCCGTTCCTGTTGAGAGGGCCTCCTCTTGAGATGCGACGGGAACGCCGGGAATTCTTTCCCGGGGAAGCAGGGAAAGGATCCCTCACCTCGAGCTACGAGACAGAAAAGGGGCTCCTCTGGATGTGGGCGGGACCCTCGTGTTTCCCCTCGAGTGGAGACGGGTATGTCGGGGAACTTCTTGAGTTACACCAAGGCTGTGAAGGACCCTTTCGACGTTCCAGAGGTGAGGTGTGATTAGCCCCGAGAAGCCTCTGCGGAAGTGGGCCTCATCTCGCCTGGAGGGGAGAACCTCCTGGATATTCTCGAGTTGCGGCAGGTCTTCTCGAGTTACGACGGGGACTTCAGGGACCCGCTCTGGTGGCCTCAGGAAGGGCCAGTCCCCATGCGAGTTGCTAGGGGCCATCTCGGGATTCCTCTCCCGTCGATGCCGGGGCCTAAGACCTTTTGTGGAGTCGGGGCCAGAACCTGAGCATTCCTCTCCAGTGTTGACATGGATTTTGGGGTGCCTCTGAGTCTCCCCAGGGGAGTCAGGCCTCGTCTCGTGTGGGGGCATGCACGTGCGCTTTCCTCCCTAGCTGCAGCAGTAGGGTCACGCTTCCTGTCACGTGGATCAAGGGATCTGTGGCTTTCCCTCGAGGCTTTCCCTCGAGGCTTTCCCACGAGGCTTTCCCACAGGGCTGTGCCAAGTGCCACCTTGGTGTGAGTCGATCCTCGGCGTGAAAGACGAGCCTGTGAAGGGAAAAGAGGTTCCTCTGGAATGGACAGAGGCATCTGGTTGACTCTTGGAATGGTGGCACGACCCTGGAGTTCCTCTCGCCGTTCCTGTTGAGAGGGCCTCCACTTGAGATGCGACGGGAACGCCGGGAATTCTTTCCCGACGAAGCAGGGAAAGGATCCCTTACCTCGAGCTACGAGGCGGAAACGGGGCTCCTATGGATGTGGGTGGGACCCTCGTGTTTCCTCTCGAGTGGAGAAGGGTATGTCGGGGAACTTCTTGAGTTGCACCAAGGGTGTGAAGGACCCTTTCGACGTTCCAGAGGTGAGGTGTGATTAGCCCCGAGAAGCCTCTGCGGAAATGGGCCTCATCTCGCCTGCAGGGGAGAACCTCCTGGATATTCACGGGTTGCGGCAGGTCTTCTCGAGTTACGCCGGGGACCTCAGGGACCCGCTCGGGTGGCCTCAGGAAGGGCCAGTCCCCATGCGAGTGGCTAGGGGCCACCTCAGGATTCCTCTCCCGTCCATGCCGGAGCCTAAGACCTTGTGTGGAGTCGGGGCCGGAACCTGCTGATTACTCTCCAGTGTTGACATGGATTTTGGTGTGCCTCTGAGTCTCCCCAGGGGAGTCAGGCCTCGTCTCGCGTGGGGGCATGCTCGTGCGCTTCCCTCCCGAGCTGCAGGTGTAGGGTCACGCTTCCTGTCACGTGGATCAAGGGATCTGTGGCTTTCCCTCGAGGCTTTCCCTCGAGGCTTTCCCACGAGGCTTTCCCACAGGGCTGTGCCAAGTGCCACCTTGGTGTGAGTCGATCCTCGGCGTGAATGACGAGCCGGTGAAGGGAAAACAGGTTCCTCTGGAATGGACAGAGACATCTGGTTGACTCTTGGAATCGTGGCACGACGCTGGAGTTCCTCTCGCCGTTCCTATTGAGAGGGCCTCCTCTTGAGATGCGACGGGAACGCCGGGAATTCTTTCCCGATGAAGCAGGGAAAGGATCCTTCACCTCGAGCTACGAGGCGGAAACGGGGCTCCTATGGATGTGGGCGGGACCCTCGTGTTTCCTGTCGAGTGGACACGGGCATGTCGGGGAACTTCTTGAGTTGCACCAAGGGTGTGAAGGACCCTTTCGACGTTCCAGAGGTGAGGTGTGATTAGCCCCGAGAAGACTCTGCGGAAATGGGCCTCATCTCGCCTGCAGGGGAGAACCTCCTGGATATTCCCGAGTTGCGGCAGGTCTTCTCGAGTTACGACGGGGACTTCAGGACCCGCTCTGGTGGCCTCAGGAAGGGCCAGTCCCCATGCGAGTTGCTAGGGGCCATCTCGGGATTCCTCTCTCGTAGATGCCGGGGCCTAAGACCTTGTGTGGAGTCGGGGCCGGAACCTGAGCATTCCTCTCCAGTGTTGACATGGATTTTGGGGTGCCTCTGAGTCTCCCCAGGAGAGTCAGGCCTCGTCTCGTGTGGGGGCATGCACGTGCGCTTCCCTCCCGAGCTGCAGGAGTAGGGTCACGCTTCCTGTCACGAGGATCAAGTGATCTGTGGCTTTCCCTCGAGGCTTTCCCTCGAGGCTTTCCCAGGAGGCTTTCCCACAGGGCTGTGCCAAGTGACACCTTGGTGTGACTCGATCCTCGGCGTGATAGACGAGCCGGTGAAGGGAAAAGAGGTTCCTCTGGAATGGACAGAGACATCTGGTTGACTCTTGGAATCGTGGCACGACCCTGGAGTTCCTCTCGCCGTTTCTGTTGAGAGGGCCTCCTCTTGAGATGCGACGGGAACGCCGGGAATTCTTTCCCGACGAAGCAGGGAAAGGATCCCTCACCTCGAGCTACGAGGCGGAAACGGGGCTCCTATGAATGTAGGCGGGACCCTCGTGTTTCCTCTCGAGTGGAGACGGGTATGTCGGGGAACTTCATGAGTTGCACCAAGGCTGTGAAGGACCCTTTCGACGTTCCAGAGGTGAGGTGTGATTAGCCCCGAGAAGCCTCTGCGGAAATGGGCCTCATCTCGCCTGCAGGGGAGAACCTCCTGGATATTCTGGAGTTGCGGCAGGTCTTCCCGAGTTACGATGGGGACCTCAGGGACCCGCTCTGGTGGCCTCAGGAAGGGCCAGTCCCCATGCGAGTTGCTAGGAGCCATCTCGGGATTCTTCTCCCGTCAATGCCGGGGCCTAAGGCCTTGTGTGGAGTCGGGGACGGAACCTGAGCATTCCTCTCCAGTGTTGTCAAGGATTTTGGGGTGCCTCTGAGTCTCTCCAGGGGAGTCAGGCCTCGTCTCGAGTGGGGGCATGCATGTGCGCTTTCCTCCCCAGCTGCATCAGTAGGGTCACGCTTCCTGTCACGTGGATCAAGGGATCTGTGGCTTTCTCTCGAGGCTTTCCCACAGGGCTGTGCCAAGTGCCACCTTGGTGTGAGTCGATCCTCGGCCTGAAAGACGAGCCGGTGAAGGGAAAAGAGGTTCCTATGGAATGGACAGAGACATGTGGGGGACTCTTGGAATGGTGGCACGACCCTGGAGTTCCTCTCGCCGTTCCTGTTGAGAGGGCCTCCTCTTGAGTTGCGACGGGAACGCCGGAAATATTTCGCAACGAAGCAGGAAAAGGATCCCTCACCTCGAGCTATGAGGCAGAAACGGGGCTCCTCTGGATGTGGGCGGAAACCTCGTCTTTCCTCTCGAGTGGAGACGGGTATGTCGGGGGACTTCTTGAGTTGCACCAAGGGTGTGAAGGACCCTTTCGACGTTCCAGAGGTGAGGTGTGATTAGCCCCGAGAAGCCTCTGCGGAAATGGGCCTCATCTCGCCTGCAGGGGAGAACCTCCTGGATATTCTCGAGTTGCAGCAGGTCTTCTCGAGTTACGACGGGGACCTCAGGGACCCGCTCTGGTGGCCTCAGGAAGGGCCAGTCCCCATGCGAGTTGCTAGGGGCCATCTCGGGATTCCTCTCCAGTCGATGCCGGGGCCGAAGACCTTGTGCGGAGTCGGGGCCGGAACCTGAGCATTCCTCTCCAGTGTTGACATGGATTTTGGGCTGCCTCTGAGTCTCCCTAGGGGAGTCAGGCCTCGTCTCGAGTGGGGGCATGCACGTGCGCCTCACTCCCGAGGTGCAGCAGTAGGGTCACGCTTCCTGTCACGTGGATCAAGGGATGTGTGGCTTTCCCCCGAGGCTTTCCCTTGAGGCTTTACCACGAGGCTTTCCCACAGGGCTGTGCCAAGTGCCACCTTGGTGTGAGTCGATCCTCGGCGTGAAAGACGAGCCGGTGAAGGGAAAAGAGGTTCCTCTGGAATGGACAGAGGCATCTGGTTGACTCTTGGAATGGTGGCACGACCCTGGAGTTCCTCTCGCCGTTCCTGTTGAGAGGGCCTCCTCTTGAGATGCGACGGGAACGCCGGGAATTCTTTCGCAACGAAGCAGGGAAACGATCCCTAACCTCGAGCTATGAGGCAGAAACGGGGCTCCTCTGGATGTGGGCGGGACCCTCGTGATTCCTCTCGAGTGGAGAAGGGTATGTCGGGGGACTTCTTGAGTTGCACCAAGGGTGTGAAGGACCCTTTCGACGTTCCAGAGGTGAGGTGTGATTAGCCCCGAGAAGCCTCTGCGGAAATGGGCCTCATCTCGCCTGCAGGGGAGTACCTCCTGGATATTCTCGAGTTGCGGCAGGTCTTCTCGAGTTACGCCGGGACCTCAGGGACCCGCTCTGGTGGCCTCAGGAAGGGCCAGTCACCATGCGAGTTGCTAGGGGCCTTCTCGGGATTCCTCTCCCGTCGATGCCGGAGCCTAAGACCTTGTGTGGAGTCGGGGCCGGAACCTGAGCATTCCTCTCCAGTGTTGACAGGGATTTTGGGGTGCCTCTGAGTCTCCCCAGGGGAGTCAGGCCTCGTCTCGTGTGGGGGCATGCACGTGCGCTTCCCTCCCGAGCTGCAGGAGTAGGGTCACGATTCCTGTCACGTGGATCAAGGGATCTGTGGCTTTCCCTCGAAGCTTTCCCTCGAGGCTTTCCCACCAGGCTTTCCCACAGGGCTGTGCCAAGTGACACCTTGGTGTTACTCGATCCTCGGCGTGAAAGACGAGCAGGTGAAGGGAAAAGAGGTTCCTCTGGAATGGACAGAGACATCTGGTTGACTCTTGGAATGGTGGCACGACCCTGGAGTTCCTCTCGCCGTTTCTGTTGAGAGGGCCTCCTCTTGAGATGCGACGGGAACGCCGGGAATTCTTTCCCGACGAAGCAGGGAAAGGATCCCTCACCTCGAGCTACGAGGCGGAAACTGGGCTCCTATGGATGTAGGCGGGACCCTCGTGTTTCCTCTCGAGTGGAGACGGGTATGTCGGGGAACTTCATGAGTTGCACCAAGGCTGTGAAGGACCCTTTCGACGTTCCAGAGGTGAGGTGTGATTAGCCCCGAGAAGCCTCTGCGGAAATGGGCCTCATCTCGCCTGCAGGGGAGAACCTCCTGGATATGCTGGAGTTGCGGCAGGTCTTCCCGAGTTACGACGGGGACCTCAGGGACCCGCTCTGGTGGCCTCAGGAAGGGCCAGTCCCCATGCGAGTTGCTAGGAGCCATCTCGGGATTCCTCTCCTGTCAATGCCGGGGCCTAAGGCCTTGTGTGGAGTCGGGGCCGGAACCTGAGCATTCCTCTCCAGTGTTGTCAAGGATTTTGGGGTGCCTCTGAGTCTCTCCAGGGGAGTCAGGCCTCGTCTCGAGTGGGGGCATGCATGTGCGCTTTCCTCCCCAGCTGCATCAGTAGGGTCACGCTTCCTGTCACGTGGATCAATGGATCTGTGGCTTTCTCTCGAGGCTTTCCCACAGGGCTGTGCCAAGTGCCACCTTGGTGTGAGTCGATCCTCGGCGTGAAAGACGAGCCGGTGAAGGGAAAAGAGGTTCCTCTGGAATTGACAGAGACATCTGGGGGACTCTTGGAATGGTGGCACGACCCTGGAGTTCCTCTCGCCGTTCCTGTTGAGAGGGCCTCCTCTTGAGATGCGACGGGAACGCCGGAAATATTTCGCAACGAAGCAGGGAAAGGATCCCTCACCTCGAGCTATGAGGCAGAAACGGGGCTCCTCTGGATGTGGGCGGAACCCTCGTGTTTCCTCTCGAGTGGAGAAGGGTATGTCGGGGGACTTCTTGAGTTGCACCAAGGGTGTGAAGGACCCTTTCGACGTTCCAGAGGTGAGGTGTGATTAGCCCCGAGAAGCCTCTGCGGGAATGGGCCTCATCTCGCCTGCAGGGGAGAACCTCCTGGATATTCTCGAGTTGCGGCAGGTCTTCTCGAGTTACGACGGGGACCTCAGGGACCCGCTCTGGTGGCCTCAGGAAGGGCCAGTCCCCATGCGAGTTGCTAGGGGCCATCTCGGGATTCCTCTCCAGTCGATGCCGGGGCCGAAGACCTTGTGTGGAGTCGGGGCCGGAACCTGAGCATTCCTCTCCAGTGTTGACATGGATTTTGGCCTGCCTCTGAGTCTCCCCAGGGGAGTCAGGCCTCGTCTCGAGTGGGGGCATGCACGTGCGCCTCACTCCCGAGGTGCAGCAGTAGGGTCACTCTTCCTGTCACGTGGATCAAGGGATCTGTGGCTTTCCCTCGAGGCTTTCCCTTGAGGCTTTCCCACGAGGCTTTCCCACAGGGCTGTGCCAAGTGCCATCTTGGTGTGAGTCGATCCTCGGCGTGAAAGACGAGCCGGTGAAGGGAAAAGAGGTTCCTCTGGAATTGACAGAGGCATCTGGTTGACTCTTGGAATGGTGGCACGACCCTGGAGTTCCTCTCGCAGTTCCTGTTGAGAGGGCCTCCACTTGAGATGCGACGGGAACGGCGGGAACTCTTTCCCGAGGAAGCAGGGAAACGATCCCTCACCTCGAGCTATGAGGCAGAAACGGGGCTCCTCTGGATGTGGGCGGGACCCTCCTGATTCCTCTCGAGTGGAGAAGGGTATGTCGGGGGACTTCTTGAGTTGCACCAAGGGTGTGAAGGACCCTTTCGACGTTCCAGAGGTGAGGTGTGATTAGCCCCGAGAAGCATCTGCGGAAATGGGCCTCATCTCGCCTGCAGGGGAGAACCTCCTGGATATTCTCGAGTTGCGGCAGGTCTTCTCGAGTTACGACGGGGACCTCAGGGACCCGCTCTGGTGGCCTCAGGAAGGGCCAGTCCCCATGCGAGTTGCTAGTGGCCATCTCGGGATTCCTCTCCAGTCGATGCTGGGGCCGAAGACCTTGTGTTGAGTCGGGGCCGGAACCTGAGCATTCCTCTCCAGTGTTGACATGGATTTTGGGGTGCCTCTGAGTCTCCCCAGGGGAGTCAGGCCTCGTCTCGAGTGGGGGCATGCACGTGCGCCTTCCTCCCGAGCTGCAGCAGTAGGGTCACGCTTCCTGTCACGTGGATCAAGGGATCTGTGGCTTTCCCTCGAGGCTTTCCCACAGGGCTGTGCCAAGTGCCACCTTGGTGTGAGTCGATCCTCGGCGTGAAAGATGAGCCGGTGAAGGGAAAAGAGGATCCTCTGGAATGTACAGAGACATTTGGTTGACACTTGTTATGGTGGCACGACCCTGGAGTTCCTCTCGCCGTTCCTGTTGAGAGGGCCTCCTCTTGAGATGCGACGGGAACGCAGGGAATTCTTTCCCAAGGAAGCAGGGAAAGGATCCCTCACCTCAAGCTACGAGACGGAAACGGGGCTCCTCTGGATGTGGGCGGGACCCTCGTGTTTCCCCTCGAGTGGAGACGGGTATGTCGGGGAACTTCTTGAGTTGCACCAAGGCTGTGAAGGACCCTTTCGACGTTCCAGAGGTGAGGTGTGATTAGCCCCGAGAAGCCTCTGCGGAAATGGGCCTCATCTCGCCTGCAGGGGAGAACCTCCTGGATATTCTCGAGTTGCGGCAGGTCTTCTCGAGTTACGACGGGGACTTCAGGGACCCGCTCTGGTGGCCTCAGGAAGGGCCAGTCCCCATGCGAGTTGCTAGGGGCCATCTCGGGATTCCTCTCCCGTCGATGCCGGGGCCTAAGACCTTGTGTGGAGTCGCGGCCAGAACCTGAGCATTCCTCTCCAGTGTTGACATGGATTTTGGGGTGCCTCTGAGTCTCCCCAGGGGAGTCAGGCCTCGTCTGGAGTGGGGGCATGCGCGTGCGCTTCCCTCCCGAGCTGCAGCAGTAGGGTCACGCTTCCTGTCACGTGGATCAAGGGATCTGTGGCTTTCCCTTGAGGCTTTCCCTCGAGGCTTTCCCACGAGGCTTTCCCTCAGGGCTGTGCCAAGTGCCACCTTGGTGTGAGTCGATCCTCGGTGTGAAAGACGAGCCGGTGAAGGGAAAAGAGGTTCCTCTGGAATGGACAGAGGCATCTGGTTGACTCTTGGAATGGTGGCACGACCCTGGAGTTCCTCTCGCCGTTCCTGTTGAGAGGGCCTCCACTTGAGATGCGACGGGAACGCCGGGAATTCTTTCCCGAAGAAGCAGGGAAAGGATCCCTTACCTCGAGCTACGAGGCGGAAACGGGGCTCCTATGGATGTGGGTGGGACCCTCGTGTTTCCTCTCGAGTGGAGAAAAGTATGTCGAGGAACTTCTTGAGTTGCACCAAGGGTGTGAAGGACCCTTTCGACGTTTCAGAGGTGAGGTGTGATTAGCCCCGAGAAGCCTCTGCGGAAATGGGCCTCATCTCGCCTGCAAGGGAGTACCTCCTGGATATTCTCGAGTTGCGGCAGGACTTCTCGAGTTACGCCGGGGACCTCAGGGACCCGCTCTGGTGGCCTCAGGAAGGGCCAGTCCCAATGCGAGTTGCTAGGGGCCATCTCGGGGTTCCTCTCCCGTCGATGCCGGGGCCTAAGGCCTTCTGTGGAGTCGGGGCTGGAACCTGAGCATTCCTCTCCAGTGTTAACATGGATCTTGGGGTGTCTCTGAGTCTCCCCAGGGGAGTCAGGCTTCGTCTCGTGTGGGGGCATGCACGTGCGCTTTCCTCCCAAGCTGCAGCAGTAGGGTCACGATTCCTGTCACGTGGATCAAGGGATCTGTGGCTTTCCCTCGAGGCTTTCCCTCGAGGCTTTCCCACAAGGCTTTCCCACAGGGCTGTGCCAAGTGCCACCTTGGTGTGAGTCGATCCTCGGCGTGAAAGACGAGCGGGTGAAGGGAGAAGAGGTTCCTCTGGATTGGACAGAGACATCTGGGGGACTCTTGGAATGGTGGCACGACCCTCGAGTTCCTCTCGCCGTTCCTGTTGAGATGGCCTCCTCTTGAGATGCGACGGGAAGGCCGGGAATTCTTTCCCGACGAAGCAGGGAAAGGATCCGTCACCTCGAGGTACGAGGCGGAAACGGGGCTCCTCTGGATGTGGGCGGGACCCTAGTGTTTCCTCTCGATTGGAGACGGGTATGTCGGGGAACTTCTTGAGTTGCACCAAGGGTGTGAACGAACCTTTCGACGTTCCAGAGGTGACGTGTGATTAGCCCCGAGAAGCCTCTTCGGAAATGGGCCTCATCTCGCCTAGAGGGGAGAACCTCCTGGATATTCTCGAGTTGCGGCAGGTCTTCTCGAGTTACGACAGGGACCTCAGGGACACGCTCTGGTGGCCTCAGGAAGGGCCAGTCCCCATGCGAATTGCTAGGGGCCATCTCGGGATTCCTCTCCCGTCGATGCCGGGGCCTAAGGCCGTGTGTGGAGTCGGGGCCCAAACCTGAGCATTCCTCTCCAGTGTTGACATGGATCTTGGGGTGCCTCTGAGTCTCCCCAGGGGAGTCAGGCTTCGTCTCGTGTGGGCGCATGCACGTGCGCTTTCCTCCCGAGCTGCAGCAGTAGGGTCACGCTTCCTGTCACGTGGATCAAGGGATCTGTGGCTTTCCCTCGAGGCTTTCCCTCGAGGCTTTCCCACGAGGCTTTCCCACAGGGCTGTGCCAAGTGCCACCTTGGTGTGAGTCGATCCTCGGCGTGAAAGACGGGCCGGTGAAGGGAAAAGAAGTTCCTCTGGAATGGACTGAGACATCTGGGGGACTCTTGGAATGGTGGCACGACCCTGGAGTTCCTCTCGCCGTCCCTGTTGAGAGGGCCTCCTCTTGAGATGCGACGGGAACGCCGGGAATTCTTTCCCAACGAAGAAGGGAAAGGATCCCTCACCTCGAGCTACGAGGCGGAAACGGGGCTCCTCTGGATGTGGGCGGGACCCTCGTGTTTCCTCTCGAGTGGAGACGGGTATGTCGGGGAACTTCTTGAGTTGCACCAAGGGTGTGAAGGACCCTTTCGACGTTCCAGAGGTGTGGTGTGATTAGCCCGGAGAAGCCTCTGTGGAAATGGGCCTCATCTCGCCTGCAGGGGAGAACCTCCTGGATATTCTCGAGTTGCGGCAGGTCTTCTCGAGTTACGACGGGGACCTCAGGGACCCGCTCTGGTGGCCTCAGCAAGGGCCAGTCCTCATGCGAGTTGCTAGGGGCCATCTTGGGATTCCTCTCCCGTCGATGCCGGGGCCTAAGACCTTGTGTCGAGTCTGGGCCGGAACCTGAGCAATCCTCTCCAGTGTTGACATGGATTTTGGGGTGCCTCTGAGTCTCCGCAGGGGAGTCAGGCCTCGTCTCGTGTGGGGGCATGCACGTGCGCTTTCCTCCCCAGCTGCAGCAGTAGCGTCACGCTTCCTTTCACGTGGATCAAGGGATCTGTGGCTTTCCCTCGAGGCTTTCCCTCGAGGCTTTCCCACGAGGCTTCCCCACAGGGCTGTGCCAAGTGCCACCTTGTTGTGAGTCGATCCTCGGCGTGAAAGACGAGCCGGTGAAGGGAAAAGAATTTCCTCTGGAATGGACAGAGAGATCTGGGGGACTCTTGGAATGGTGGCACGACCCTGGAGTTCCTCTCGCCGTTCCTGTTGAGAGGGCCTCCTCTTGAGATGCGACCGGAACGCCAGGAAATCTTTCCCGAAGAAGCAGGGAATGGATCCGTCACCTCGAGCTACGAGGCGGAAACGGGGCTCCTCTGGATGTGGGCGGGACCCTCGTGTTTCCTCTCGAGTGGAGACGGGTATGTCGGGGAACTTCTTGAGTTGCACCAAGCGTGTGAAGGACCCTTTCGACGTTCCAGAGGTGAGGTGTGATTAGCCCCGAGAAGCCTCTGCGGAAATGGGCCCCATCTCGCCTGCAGGGGAGAACCTCCTGGATATTCTCGAGTTGCGGCAGGTCTTCTCGAGTTACGACGGGGACCTCAGGGACCCGCTCTGGTGGCCTCAGGAAGGGCCAGTCCCCATGCGAGTTGCTAGGGGCCATCTCGGGATTCCTCTCCCGTCGATGCCGGGGCCTAAGACCTTGTGTGGAGTCGGGGCCGGAACCTGAGCATTCCCCTCCAGTATTGACATGGATTTTGGGGTGCCTCTGAGTCTCCCCAGGAGAGTCAGGCCTCGTCTCGTGTGGGGGCATGCACGTGCGCTTTCCTCCCCAGCTGCAGCAGTAGGGTCACGCTTCCTGTCACGTGGATCAAGGGATCTGTGGCTTTCCCTCGAGGCTTTCCCTCGAGGCTTTCCCACGAGGCTTTCCCAAAGGGCTGTGCCAAGTGCCACCTTGGTGTGAGTCGATCCTCGGCGTGAAAGACGAGCCGGTGAAGGGAAAAGAGGTTCCTCTGGAATGGACAGAGACATCTGGGGGACTCTTGGAATGGTGGCACGACCCTGGAGTTCCTCTCGCAGTTCCTGTTGAGAGGGCCTCCTCTTGAGATGCGACGGGAACGCCGGGAATTCTTTCCCGACGAAGCAGGGAACGGATCCCTCACCTCGAGCTACGAGGCGGAAACGGGGCTCCTCTGGATGTGGGCGGGACCCTCGTGTTTCCTCTCGAGTGGAGACGGGTATGTCGGGGAACTTCTTGAGTTGCACCAAGGGTGTGAAGGACCCTTTCGACGTTCCAGAGGTGAGGTGTGATTAGCCCCGAGAAGCCTCTACGGAAATGGGCCTCATCGCGCCTGCAGGGGAGAACCTCCTGGATATTCTCGAGTTGCGGCAGGTCTTCTCGAGTTACGACGGGGACCTCAGGGACCCGCTTTGGTGGCCTCAGGAAGGGCCAGTCCCCATGCGAGTTGCTAGGGGCCATTTCGGGATTCCTCTCCAGTCGATGCCGGGGCCAAACACCTTGTGTGGAGTCGGGGCGGGAAACTGAGCATTCCTCTCCAGTGTTAACATGGATCTTGTGGTGCCTCTGAGTCTGCCCAGGGGAGTCAGGCTTCGTCTCGTGTGGGGGCATGCACGTGCGCTTTCCTCCCGAGCTGCAGCAGTAAGGTCACGCTTCCTGTCACGTGGATCAAGGGATCTGTGGCTTTCCCTCGAGGCTTTCCCTCGAGGCTTTCTCACGAAGCTTTCCCAAGGGCTGTGCCAAGTGCCACCTTGGTGTGAGTCGATCCTCGGCGTGAAAGACGAGCCGGTGAAGGGAAAAGGGGTTCCTCTGGAATGGACAGAGATATCTGGTTGACTCTTGGAATGGTGGCACGACCCTGGAGTTCCTCTCGCCGTTCCTGTTGAGAGGGCCTCCTCTTGAGATGCGACGGGAACGCCGGGAATTCTTTCCCAACGAAGCAGGGAAAGGATCCCTCACCTCGAGCTACGAGGCGGAAACGGGGCTCCTATGGATGTGGGCGGGACCCTCGTGTTTCCTCTCGAGTGGAGAAGGGTATGTCGGGGAACTTCTTGAGTTGCACCAAGCGTGTGAAGGACCCTTTCGACGTTCCAGAGGTGAGGTGTGATTAGCCCCGAGAATCCTCTGCGGAAATGGGCCCCATCTCGCCTGCAGGGGAGAACCTCCTGGATATTCTCGAGTTGCGGCAGGTCTTCTCGAGTTACGACGGGGACCTCAGGACCCGCTCTGGTGGCCTCAGGAAGGGCAAGTCCCCATGCGAGTTGCTAGGGGCCATCTCGGGATTCCTCTCCCGTCGATGCCGGGGCCTAAGGCCGTGTGTGGAGTCGGGGCCCAAACCTGAGCATTCCTCTCCAGTGTTGACATGGATCTTGGGGTGCCTCTGAGTCTCCCCAGGGGAGTCAGGCTTCGTCTCGTGTGGGCGCATGCACGTGCGCTTTCCTCCCGAGCTGCAGCAGTAGGGTCACGCTTCCTGTCACGTGGATCAAGGGATCTGTGGCTTTCCCTCGAGGCTTTCCCTCGAGGCTTTCCCACGAGGCTTTCCCACAGGGCTGTGCCAAGTGCCACCTTGGTGTGAGTCGATCCTCGGCGTGAAAGACGGGCCGGTGAAGGGAAAAGAAGTTCCTCTGGAATGGACTGAGACATCTGGGGGACTCTTGGAATGGTGGCACGACCCTGGAGTTCCTCTCGCCGTCCCTGTTGAGAGGGCCTCCTCTTGAGATGCGACGGGAACGCCGGGAATTCTTTCCCAACGAAGAAGGGAAAGGATCCCTCACCTCGAGCTACGAGGCGGAAACGGGGCTCCTCTGGATGTGGGCGGGACCCTCGTGTTTCCTCTCGAGTGGAGACGGGTATGTCGGGGAACTTCTTGAGTTGCACCAAGGGTGTGAAGGACTCTTTCGACGTTCCAGAGGTGTGGTGTGATTAGCCCGGAGAAGCCTCTGTGGAAATGGGCCTCATCTCGCCTGCAGGGGAGAACCTCCTGGATATTCTCGAGTTGCGGCAGGTCTTCTCGAGTTACGACGGGGACCTCAGGGACCCGCTCTGGTGGCCTCAGCAAGGGCCAGTCCTCATGCGAGTTGCTAGGGGCCATCTTGGGATTCCTCTCCCGTCGATGCCGGGGCCTAAGACCTTGTGTCGAGTCTGGGCCGGAACCTGAGCAATCCTCTCCAGTGTTGACATGGATTTTGGGGTGCCTCTGAGTCTCCCCAGGGGAGTCAGGCCTCGTCTCGTGTGGGGGCATGCACGTGCGCTTTCCTCCCCAGCTGCAGCAGTAGCGTCACGCTTCCTTTCACGTGGATCAAGGGATCTGTGGCTTTCCCTCGAGGCTTTCCCTCGAGGCTTTCCCACGAGGCTTCCCCACAGGGCTGTGCCAAGTGCCACCTTGTTGTGAGTCGATCCTCGGCGTGAAAGACGAGCCGGTGAAGGGAAAAGAATTTCCTCTGGAATGGACAGAGAGATCTGGGGGACTCTTGGAATGGTGGCACGACCCTGGAGTTCCTCTCGCCGTTCCTGTTGAGAGGGCCTCCTCTTGAGATGCGACCGGAACGCCAGGAAATCTTTCCCGAAGAAGCAGGGAATGGATCCGTCACCTCGAGCTACGAGGCGGAAACGGGGCTCCTCTGGATGTGGGCGGGACCCTCGTGTTTCCTCTCGAGTGGAGACGGGTATGTCGGGGAACTTCTTGAGTTGCACCAAGGGTTGGGAGGACCCTTTCGACGTTCCAGAGGTGAGGTGTGATTAGCCCCGAGAAGCCTCTGCGGAAATGGGCCCCATCTCGCCTGCAGGGGAGAACCTCCTGGATATTCTCGAGTTGCGGCAGGTCTTCTCGAGTTACGACGGGGACCTCAGGGACCCGCTCTGGTGGCCTCAGGAAGGGCCAGTCCCCATGCGAGTTGCTAGGGGCCATCTCGGGATTCCTCTCCCGTCGATGCCGGGGCCTAAGACCTTGTGTGGAGTCGGGGCCGGAACCTGAGCATTCCCCTCCAGTATTGACATGGATTTTGGGGTGCCTCTGAGTCTCCCCAGGAGAGTCAGGCCTCGTCTCGTGTGGGGGCATGCACGTGCGCTTTCCTCCCCAGCTGCAGCAGTAGGGTCACGCTTCCTGTCACGTGGATCAAGGGATCTGTGGCTTTCCCTCGAGGCTTTCCCTCGAGGCTTTCCCACGAGGCTTTCCCAAAGGGCTGTGCCAAGTGCCACCTTGGTGTGAGTCGATCCTCGGCGTGAAAGACGAGCCGGTGAAGGGAAAAGAGGTTCCTCTGGAATGGACAGAGACATCTGGGGGACTCTTGGAATGGTGGCACGACCTTGGAGTTCCTCTCGCAGTTCCTGTTGAGAGGGCCTCCTCTTGAGATGCGACGGGAACGCCGGGAATTCTTTCCTGACGAAGCAGGGAACGGATCCCTCACCTCGAGCTACGAGGCGGAAACGGGGCTCCTCTGGATGTGGGCGGGACCCTCGTGTTTCCTCTCGAGTGGAGACGGGTATGTCGGGGAACTTCTTGAGTTGCACCAAGGGTGTGAAGGACCCTTTCGACGTTCCAGAGGTGAGGTGTGATTAGCCCCGAGAAGCCTCTACGGAAATGGGCCTCATCGCGCCTGCAGGGGAGAACCTCCTGGATATTCTCGAGTTGCGGCAGGTCTTCTCGAGTTACGACGGGGACCTCAGGGACCCGCTTTGGTGGCCTCAGGAAGGGCCAGTCCCCATGCGAGTTGCTAGGGGCCATTTCGGGATTCCTCTCCAGTCGATGCCGGGGCCAAACACCTTGTGTGGAGTCGGGGCGGGAAACTGAGCATTCCTCTCCAGTGTTAACATGGATCTTGTGGTGCCTCTGAGTCTGCCCAGGGGAGTCAGGCTTCGTCTCGTGTGGGGGCATGCACGTGCGCTTTCCTCCCGAGCTGCAGCAGTAAGGTCACGCTTCCTGTCACGTGGATCAAGGGATCTGTGGCTTTCCCTCGAGGCTTTCCCTCGAGGCTTTCTCACGAAGCTTTCCCAAGGGCTGTGCCAAGTGCCACCTTGGTGTGAGTCGATCCTCGGCGTGAAAGACGAGCCGGTGAAGGGAAAAGGGGTTCCTCTGGAATGGACAGAGATATCTGGTTGTCTCTTGGAATGGTGGCACGACCCTGGAGTTCCTCTCGCCGTTCCTGTTGAGAGGGCCTCCTCTTGAGATGCGACGGGAACGCCGGGAATTCTTTCCCAACGAAGCAGGGAAAGGATCCCTCACCTCGAGCTACGAGGCGGAAACGGGGCTCCTATGGATGTGGGCGGGACCCTCGTGTTTCCTCTCGAGTGGAGAAGGGTATGTCGGGGAACTTCTTGAGTTGCACCAAGCGTGTGAAGGACCCTTTCGACGTTCCAGAGGTGAGGTGTGATTAGCCCCGAGAAGCCTCTGCGGAAATGGGCCCCATCTCGCCTGCAGGGGAGAACCTCCTGGATATTCTCGAGTTGCGGCAGGTCTTCTCGAGTTACGACGGGGACCTCAGGGACCCGCTCTGGTGGCCTCAGGAAGGGCCAGTCCCCATGCGAGTTGCTAGGGGCCATCTCGGGATTCCTCTCCCGTCGATGCCGGGGCCTAAGACCTTGTGTGGAGTCGGGGCCGGAACCTGAGCATTCCTTTACAGTGTTGACATGGATTTTGGGGTCCCTCTGAGTCTCCGCAGGGGAGTCAGGCCTCGTCTCGAGTGGGGGCATGCACGTGCGCTTTCCTCCCCAGCTGCAGCAGTAGCGTCACGCTTCCTGTCACGTGGATCAAGGGATCTGTGGCTTTCCCTCGAGGCTTTCCCTCGAGGCTTTCCCACGAGGCTTTCCCAAAGGGCTGTGCCAAGTGCCACCTTGGTGTGAGTCGATCCTCGGCGTGAAAGACGAGCCGGTGAAGGGAAAATAGGTTCCTCTGGAATGGACAGAGACATCTGGGGGACTCTTGGAATGGTGGCACGACCCTGGAGTTCCTCTCGCCGTTCCTGTTGAGATGGCCTCCTCTTGAGATGCGACGGGAACGCAGGGAATTTTTTCCCGACGAAGCAGGGAACGGATCCCTCATCTCGAGCTAAGAGGCAGAAACGGGGCTCCTCTGGATGTGGGCGGAACCCTCGTGTTTCCTCTCGAGTGGAGAAGGGTATGTCGGGGGACTTCTTGAGTTGCACCAAGGGTGGGAAGGACCCTTTCGACGTTCCAGAGGTGAGGTGTGATTAGCCCCGAGAAGCCTCTGCGGAAATGGGCCTCATCTCGCCTGCAGGGGAGTACCTCCTGGATATTCTCGAGTTGCGGCAGGTCTTCTCGAGTTACGACGGGGACCTCAGGGACCCGCTCTGGTGGCCTCAGCAAGGGCCAGTCCTCATGCGAGTTGCTAGGGGCCATCTTGGGATTCCTCTCCCGTCGATGCCGGGGCCTAAGACCTTGTGTCGAGTCTGGGCCGGAACCTGAGCAATCCTCTCCAGTGTTGACATGGATTTTGGGGTACCTCTGAGTCTCCGCAGGGGAGTCAGGCCTCGTCTCGTGTGGGGGCATGCACGTGCGCTTTCCTCCCCAGCTGCAGCAGTAGCGTCACGCTTCCTTTCACGTGGATCAAGGGATCTGTGGCTTTCCCTCGAGGCTTTCCCACGAGGCTTCCCCACAGGGCTGTGCCAAGTGCCACCTTGTTGTGAGTCGATCCTCGGCGTGAAAGACGAGCCAGTGAAGGGAAAAGAGGTTCCTATGGAATGGACAGAGACATCTGGGGGACTCTTGGAATGGTGAAACGACCCTGGAGTTCCTCTCGCCTTTCCTGTTGAGAGGGCCTCCTCTTGAGATGCGACGGGAACGCCGGGAATTCTTTCCCGACGAAGCAGGGAAAGGAAACCTCACCTCGAGCTACGAGGCGGAAACGGGGCTCCTCTGGATGTGGGCGGGACCCTCGTGTTTCCTCTCGAGTGGAGACGGGTATGTCGGGGAACTTCTTGAGTTGCACCAAGGGTTGGAAGGACCCTTTCGACGTTCCAGAGGTGAGGTGTGATTAGCCCCGAGAAGCCTCTGCGGAAATGGGCCCCATCTCGCCTGCAGGGGAGAACCTCCTGGATATTCTCGAGTTGCGGCAGGTCTTCTCGAGTTACGACGGGGACCTCAGGGACCCGCTCTGGTGGCCTCAGGAAGGGCCAGTCCCCATGCGAATTGCTAGGGGCCATCTCGGGATTCCTCTCCGGTCGATGACGGGGCCTAAGGCCGTGTGTGGAGTCGGGGCCCAAACCTGAGCATTCCTCTCCAGTGTTGACATGGATCTTGGGGTGCCTCTGAGTCGCACCAGGGGAGTCAGGCTTCGTTCGTGTGGGCGCATGCACGTGCGCTTTCCTCCCGAGCTGCAGCAGTAAGGTCACGCTTCCTGTCACGTGGATCAAGGGATCTGTGGCTTTCCCTCGAGGCTTTCCCTCGAGGCTTTCTCACGAAGCTTTCCCAAGGGCTGTGCCAAGTGCCACCTTGGTGTGAGTCGATCCTCGGCGTGAAAGACGAGCCGGTGAAGGGAAAAGGGGTTCCTCTGGAATGGACAGAGATATCTGGTTGACTCTTGGAATGGTGGCACGACCCTGGAGTTCCTCTCGCCGTTCCTGTTGAGAGGGCCTCCTCTTGAGATGCGACGGGAACGCCGGGAATTCTTTCCCAACGAAGCAGGGAAAGGATCCCTCACCTCGAGCTACGAGGCGGAAACGGGGCTCCTATGGATGTGGGCGGGACCCCCGTGTTTCCTCTCGAGTGGAGAAGGGTATGTCGGGGAACTTCTTGAGTTGCACCAAGCGTGTGAAGGACCCTTTCGACGTTCCAGAGGTGAGGTGTGATTAGCCCCGAGAAGCCTCTGCGGAAATGGGCCCCATCTCGCCTGCAGGGGAGAACCTCCTGGATATTCTCGAGTTGCGGCAGGTCTTCTCGAGTTACGACGGGGACCTCAGGGACCCGCTCTGGTGGCCTCAGGAAGGGCCAGTCCCCATGCGAGTTGCTAGGGGCCATCTCGGGATTCCTCTCCCGTCGATGCCGGGGCCTAAGACCTTGTGTGGAGTCGGGGCCGGAACCTGAGCATTCCCCTCCAGTATTGACATGGATTTTGGGGTGCCTCTGAGTCTCCCCAGGGGAGTCAGGCCTCGTCTCGAGTGGGGACATGCACGTGCGCTTTCCTCCCCAGCTGCAGCAGTAGGGTCACGCTTCCTGTCACGTGGATCAAGGGATCTGTGGCTTTCCCTCGAGGCTTTCCCTCGAGGCTTTCCCACGAGGCTTTCCCAAAGGGCTGTGCCAAGTGCCACCTTGGTGTGAGTCGATCCTCGGCGTGAAAGACGAGCCGGTGAAGGGAAAAGAGGTTCCTCTGGAATGGACAGAGACATCTGGGGGACTCTTGGAATGGTGGCACGACCCTGGAGTTCCTCTCGCAGTTCCTGTTGAGAGGGCCTCCTCTTGAGATGCGACGGGAACGCCGGGAATTCTTTCCCGACGAAGCAGGGAACGGATCCCTCACCTCGAGCTACGAGGCGGAAACGGGGCTCCTCTGGATGTGGGCGGGACCCTCGTGTTTCCTCTCGAGTGGAGACGGGTATGTCGGGGAACTTCTTGAGTTGCACCAAGGGTGTGAAGGACCCTTTCGACGTTCCAGAGGTGAGGTGTGATTAGCCCCGAGAAGCCTCTGCGGAAATGGGCCTCATCGCGCCTGCAGGGGAGAACCTCCTGGATATTCTCGAGTTGCGGCAGGTCTTCTCGAGTTACGACGGGGACCTCAGGGACCCGCTCTGGTGGCCTCAGGAAGGGCCAGTCCCCATGCGAGTTGCTAGGGGCCATTTCGGGATTCCTCTCCAGTCGATGCCGGGGCCAAACACCTTGTGTGGAGTCGGGGCGGGAAACTGAGCATTCCTCTCCAGTGTTAACATGGATCTTGTGGTGCCTCTGAGTCTCCCCAGGGGAGTCAGGCTTCGTCTCGTGTGGGGGCATGCACGTGCGCTTTCCTCCCGAGCTGCAGCAGTAAGGTCACGCTTCCTGTCACGTGGATCAAGGGATCTGTGGCTTTCCCTCGAGGCTTTCCCTCGAGGCTTTCTCACGAAGCTTTCCCAAGGGCTGTGCCAAGTGCCACCTTGGTGTGAGTCGATCCTCGGCGTGAAAGACGAGCCGGTGAAGGGAAAAGGGGTTCCTCTGGAATGGACAGAGATATCTGGTTGACTCTTGGAATGGTGGCACGACCCTGGAGTTCCTCTCGCCGTTCCTGTTGAGAGGGCCTCCTCTTGAGATGCGATGGGAACGCCGGGAATTCTTTCCCAACGAAGCAGGGAAAGGATCCCTCACCTCGAGCTACGAGGCGGAAACGGGGCTCCTATGGATGTGGGCGGGACCCTCGTGTTTCCTCTCGAGTGGAGAAGGGTATGTCGGGGAACTTCTTGAGTTGCACCAAGCGTGTGAAGGACCCTTTCGACGTTCCAGAGGTGAGGTGTGATTAGCCCCGAGAAGCCTCTGCGGAAATGGGCCCCATCTCGCCTGCAGGGGAGAACCTCCTGGATATTCTCGAGTTGCGGCAGGTCTTCTCGAGTTACGACGGGGACCTCAGGGACCCGCTCTGGTGGCCTCAGGAAGGGCCAGTCCCCATGCGAGTTGCTAGGGGCCATCTCGGGATTCCTCTCCCGTCGATGCCGGGGCCTAAGACCTTGTGTGGAGTCGGGGCCGGAACCTGAGCATTCCCCTCCAGTATTGACATGGATTTTGGGGTGCCTCTGAGTCTCCCCAGGGGAGTCAGGCCTCGTCTCGAGTGGGGACATGCACGTGCGCTTTCCTCCCCAGCTGCAGCAGTAGGGTCACGCTTCCTGTCACGTGGATCAAGGGATCTGTGGCTTTCCCTCGAGGCTTTCCCTCGAGGCTTTCCCACGAGGCTTTCCCAAAGGGCTGTGCCAAGTGCCACCTTGGTGTGAGTCGATCCTCGTCGTGAAAGACGAGCCGGTGAAGGGAAAAGAGGTTCCTCTGGAATGGACAGAGACATCTGGGGGACTCTTGGAATGGTGGCACGACCCTGGAGTTCCTCTCGCAGTTACTGTTGAGAGGGCCTCCTCTTGAGATGCGACGGGAACGCCGGGAATTCTTTCCCGACGAAGCAGGGAACGGATCCCTCACCTCGAGCTACGAGGCGGAAACGGGGCTCCTCTGGATGTGGGCGGGACCCTCGTGTTTCCTCTCGAGTGGAGACGGGTATGTCGGGGAACTTCTTGAGTTGCACCAAGGGTGTGAAGGACCCTTTCGACGTTCCAGAGGTGAGGTGTGATTAGCCCCGAGAAGCCTCTGCGGAAATGGGCCTCATCGCGCCTGCAGGGGAGAACCTCCTGGATATTCTCGAGTTGCGGCAGGTCTTCTCGAGTTACGACGGGGACGTCAGGGACCCGCTCTGGTGGCCTCAGGAAGGGCCAGTCCCCATGCGAGTTGCTAGGGGCCATTTCGGGATTCCTCTCCAGTCGATGCCGGGGCCAAACACCTTGTGTGGAGTCGGGGCGGGAAACTGAGCATTCCTCTCCAGTGTTAACATGGATCTTGTGGTGCCTCTGAGTCTGCCCAGGGGAGTCAGGCTTCGTCTCGTGTGGGGGCATGCACGTGCGCTTTCCTCCCGAGCTGCAGCAGTAAGGTCACGCTTCCTGTCACGTGGATCAAGGGATCTGTGGCTTTCCCTCGAGGCTTTCCCTCGAGGCTTTCTCACGAAGCTTTCCCAAGGGCTGTGCCAAGTGCCACCTTGGTGTGAGTCGATCCTCGGCGTGAAAGACGAGCCGGTGAAGGGAAAAGGGGTTCCTCTGGAATGGACAGAGATATCTGGTTGACTCTTGGAATGGTGGCACGACCCTGGAGTTCCTCTCGCCGTTCCTGTTGAGAGGGCCTCCTCTTGAGATGCGACGGGAACGCCGGGAATTCTTTCCCAACGAAGCAGGGAAAGGATCCCTCACCTCGAGCTACGAGGCGGAAACGGGGCTCCTATGGATGTGGGCGGGACCCTCGTGTTTCCTCTCGAGTGGAGAAGGGTATGTCGGGGAACTTCTTGAGTTGCAACAAGCGTGTGAAGGACCCTTTCGACGTTCCAGAGGTGAGGTGTGATTAGCCCCGAGAAGCCTCTGCGGAAATGGGCCCCATCTCGACTGCAGGGGAGAACCTCCTGGATATTCTCGAGTTGCGGCAGGTCTTCTCGAGTTACGACGGGGACCTCAGGGACCCGCTCTGGTGGCCTCAGGAAGGGCCAGTCCCCATGCGAGTTGCTAGGGGCCATCTCGGGATTCCTCTCCCGTCGATGCCGGGGCCTAAGACCTTGTGTGGAGTCGGGGCCGGAACCTGAGCATTCCTTTACAGTGTTGACATGGATTTTGGGGTCCCTCTGAGTCTCCGCAGGGGAGTCAGGCCTCGTCTCGAGTGGGGGCATGCACGTGCGCTTTCCTCCCCAGCTGCAGCAGTAGCGTCACGCTTCCTGTCACGTGGATCAAGGGATCGGTGGCTTTCCCTCGAGGCTTTCCCTCGAGGCTTTCCCACGAGGCTTTCCCACAGGGCTGTGCCAAGTGCCACCTTGGTGTGAGTCGATCCTCGTCGTGAAAGACGAGCCGGTGAAGGGAAAAGAGGTTCCTCTGGAATGGACAGAGACATCTGGGGGACTCTTGGAATGGTGGCACGACCCTGGAGTTCCTCTCGCCGTTCCTGTTGAGAGGGCCTCCTCTTGAGATGCGACGGGAACGCCGGGAATTCTTTCCCGACGAAGCAGGGAAAGGAAACCTCACCTCGAGCTACGAGGCGGAAACGGGGCTCCTCTGGATGTGGGCGGGACCCTCGTGTTTCCTCTCGAGTGGAGACGGGTATGTCGGGGAACTTCTTGAGTTGCACCAAGGGTGTGAAGGACCCTTTCGACGTTCCAGAGGTGAGGTGTGATTAGCCCCGAGAAGCCTCTGCGGAAATGGGCCCCATCTCGCCTGCAGGGGAGAACCTCCTGGATATTCTCGAGTTGCGGCAGGTCTTCTCGAGTTACGACGGGGACCTCAGGGACCCGCTCTGGTGGCCTCAGGAAGGGCCAGTCCCCATGCGAGTTGCTAGGGGCCATCTCGGTATTCCTCTCCCGTCGATGCGGGGGCCTAAGACCTTGTGTGGAGTCGGGGCCGGAACCTGAGCATTCCCCTCCAGTATTGACATGGATTTTGGGGTGCCTCTGAGTCTCCCCAGGGGAGTCAGGCCTCGTCTCGAGTGGGGGCATGCACGTGCGCTTTCCTCCCCAGCTGCAGCAGTAGGGTCACGCTTCCTGTCACGTGGATCAAGGGATCTGTGGCTTTCCCTCGAGGCTTTCCCTCGAGGCTTTCCCACGAGGCTTTCCCAAAGGGCTGTGCCAAGTGCCACCTTGGTGTGAGTCGATCCTCGGCGTGAAAGACGAGCCGGTGAAGGGAAAAGAGGTTCCTCTGGAATGGACAGAGACATCTGGGGGACTCTTGGAATGGTGGCACGACCCTGAAGTTCCTCTCGCAGTTCCTGTTGAGAGGGCCTCCTCTTGAGATGCGACGGGAACGCCGGGAATTCTTTCCCGACGAAGCAGGGAACGGATCCCTCACCTCGAGCTACGAGGCGGAAACGGGGCTCCTCTGGATGTGGGCGGGACCCTCGTGTTTCCTCTCGAGTGGAGACGGGTATGTCGGGGAACTTCTTGAGTTGCACCAAGGGTGTGAAGGACCCTTTCGACGTTCCAGAGGTGAGGTGTGATTAGCCCCGAGAAGCCTCTGCGGAAATGGGCCTCCTCTCGCCTGCAGGGGAGAACCTCCTGGATATTCTCGAGTTGCGGCAGGTCTTCTCGAGTTACGACGGGGACCTCAGGGACCCGCTCTGGTGGCCTCAGGAAGGGCCAGTCCCCATGCGAGTTGCTAGGGGCCATTTCGGGATTCCTCTCCAGTCGATGCCGGGGCCAAACACCTTGTGTGGAGTCGGGGCGGGAAACTGAGCATTCCTCTCCAGTGTTAACATGGATCTTGTGGTGCCTCTGAGTCTCCCCAGGGGAGTCAGGCTTCGTCTCGTGTGGGGGCATGCACGTGCGCTTTCCTCCCGAGCTGCAGCAGTAAGGTCACGCTTCCTGTCACGTGGATCAAGGGATCTGTGGCTTTCCCTCGAGGCTTTCCCTCGAGGCTTTCTCACGAAGCTTTCCCAAGGGCTGTGCCAAGTGCCACCTTGGTGTGAGTCGATCCTCGGCGTGAAAGACGAGCCGGTGAAGGGAAAAGGGGTTCCTCTGGAATGGACAGAGATATCTGGTTGACTCTTGGAATGGTGGCACGACCTGGAGTTCCTCTCGCCGTTCCTGTTGAGAGGGCCTCCTCTTGAGATGCGACGGGAACGCCGGGAATTCTTTCCCAACGAAGCAGGGAAAGGATCCCTCACCTCGAGCTACGAGGCGGAAACGGGGCTCCTATGGATGTGGGCGGGACCCTCGTGTTTCCTCTCGAGTGGAGAAGGGTATGTCGGGGAACTTCTTGAGTTGCAACAAGCGTGTGAAGGACCCTTGCGACGTTCCAGAGGTGAGGTGTGATTAGCCCCGAGAAGCCTCTGCGGAAATGGGCCCCATCTCGCCTGCAGGGGAGAACCTCCTGGATATTCTCGAGTTGCGGCAGGTCTTCTCGAGTTACGACGGGGACCTCAGGGACCCGCTCTGGTGGCCTCAGGAAGGGCCAGTCCCCATGCGAGTTGCTAGGGGCCATCTCGGGATTCCTCTCCCGTCGATGCCGGGGCGTAAGACCTTGTGTGGAGTCGGGGCCGGAACCTGAGCATTCCTTTACAGTGTTGACATGGATTTTGGGGTCCCTCTGAGTCTCCGCAGGGGAGTCAGGCCTCGTCTCGAGTGGGGGCATGCACGTGCGCTTTCCTCCCCAGCTGCAGCAGTAGCGTCACGCTTCCTGTCACGTGGATCAAGGGATCTGTGGCTTTCCCTCGAGGCTTTCCCTCGAGGCTTTCCCACGAGGCTTTCCCAAAGGGCTGTGCCAAGTGCCACCTTGGTGTGAGTCGATCCTCGGCGTGAAAGACGAGCCGGTGAAGGGAAAAGAGGTTCCTCTGGAATGGACAGAGACATCTGGGGGACTCTTGGAATGGTGGCACGACCCTGAAGTTCCTCTCGCAGTTCCTGTTGAGAGGGCCTCCTCTTGAGATGCGACGGGAACGCCGGGAATTCTTTCCCGACGAAGCAGGGAACGGATCCCTCACCTCGAGCTACGAGGCGGAAACGGGGCTCCTCTGGATGTGGGCGGGACCCTCGTGTTTCCTCTCGAGTGGAGACGGGTATGTCGGGGAACTTCTTGAGTTGCACCAAGGGTGTGAAGGACCCTTTCGACGTTCCAGAGGTGAGGTGTGATTAGCCCCGAGAAGCCTCTGCGGAAATGGGCCTCCTCTCGCCTGCAGGGGAGAACCTCCTGGATATTCTCGAGTTGCGGCAGGTCTTCTCGAGTTACGACGGGGACCTCAGGGACCCGCTCTGGTGGCCTCAGGAAGGGCCAGTCCCCATGCGAGTTGCTAGGGGCCATTTCGGGATTCCTCTCCAGTCGATGCCGGGGCCAAACACCTTGTGTGGAGTCGGGGCGGGAAACTGAGCATTCCTCTCCAGTGTTAACATGGATCTTGTGGTGCCTCTGAGTCTCCCCAGGGGAGTCAGGCTTCGTCTCGTGTGGGGGCATGCACGTGCGCTTTCCTCCCGAGCTGCAGCAGTAAGGTCACGCTTCCTGTCACGTGGATCAAGGGATCTGTGGCTTTCCCTCGAGGCTTTCCCTCGAGGCTTTCTCACGAAGCTTTCCCAAGGGCTGTGCCAAGTGCCACCTTGGTGTGAGTCGATCCTCGGCGTGAAAGACGAGCCGGTGAAGGGAAAAGGGGTTCCTCTGGAATGGACAGAGATATCTGGTTGACTCTTGGAATGGTGGCACGACCTGGAGTTCCTCTCGCCGTTCCTGTTGAGAGGGCCTCCTCTTGAGATGCGACGGGAACGCCGGGAATTCTTTCCCAACGAAGCAGGGAAAGGATCCCTCACCTCGAGCTACGAGGCGGAAACGGGGCTCCTATGGATGTGGGCGGGACCCTCGTGTTTCCTCTCGAGTGGAGAAGGGTATGTCGGGGAACTTCTTGAGTTGCACCAAGCGTGTGAAGGACCCTTTCGACGTTCCAGAGGTGAGGTGTGATTAGCCCCGAGAAGCCTCTGCGGAAATGGGCCCCATCTCGCCTGCAGGGGAGAACCTCCTGGATATTCTCGAGTTGCGGCAGGTCTTCTCGAGTTACGACGGGGACCTCAGGGACCCGCTCTGGTGGCCTCAGGAAGGGCCAGTCCCCATGCGAGTTGCTAGGGGCCATCTCGGGATTCCTCTCCCGTCGATGCCGGGGCCTAAGACCTTGTGTGGAGTCGGGGCCGGAACCTGAGCATTCCTTTACAGTGTTGACATGGATTTTGGGGTCCCTCTGAGTCTCCGCAGGGGAGTCAGGCCTCGTCTCGAGTGGGGGCATGCACGTGCGCTTTCCTCCCCAGCTGCAGCAGTAGCGTCACGCTTCCTGTCACGTGGATCAAGGGATCGGTGGCTTTCCCTCGAGGCTTTCCCTCGAGGCTTTCCCACGAGGCTTTCCCACAGGGCTGTGCCAAGTGCCACCTTGGTGTGAGTCGATCCTCGGCGTGAAAGACGAGCCGGTGAAGGGAAAAGAGGTTCCTCTGGAATGGACAGAGACATCTGGGGGACTCTTGGAATGGTGGCACGACCCTGGAGTTCCTCTCGCCGTTCCTGTAGAGAGGGCCTCCTCTTGAGTTGCGACGGGAACGCCGGGAATTCTTTCCCGACGAAGCAGGGAACGGATCCCTCACCTCGAGCTACGAGGCGGAAACGGGGCTCCTCTGGATGTGGGCGGGACCCTCGTGTTTCCTCTCGAGTGGAGACGGGTATGTCGGGGAAATTCTTGAGTTGCACCAAGGGTGTGAAGGACCCTTTCGACGTTCCAGAGGTGAGGTGTGATTAGCCACGAGAAGCCTCTGCGGAAATGGGCCTCATCTCGCCTGCAGGGGAGAACCTCCTGGATATTCTCGAGTTGCGGCAGGTCTTCTCGAGTTACGACAGGGACCTCAGGGACACGCTCTGGTGGCCTCAGGAAGGGCCAGTCCCCATGCGAATTGCTAGGGGCCAACTCGGGATTCCTCTCCCGTCGATGCCGGGGCCTAAGGCCGTGTGTGGAGTCGGGGCCATAACCTGAGCATTCCTCTCCAGTGTTGACATGGATCTTGGGGTGCCTCTGAGTCTCCCCAGGGGAGTCAGGCTTCGTCTCGTGTGTGGGCATGCATGTGCGCTTTCCTCCCGAGCTGCAGCAGTAGGGTCATGCTTCCTGTCACGTGGATCAAGGGATCTGTGGCTTTCCCTCGAGGCTTTCCCTCGAGGCTTTCCCACGAGGCTTTCCCACAGGGCTGTGCCAAGTGCCACCTTGGTGTGAGTCGATCCTCGGCGTGAAAGACGGGCCGGTGAAGGGAAAAGAAGTTCCTCTGGAATGGACTGAGACATCTGGGGGACTCTTGGAATGGTGGCACGACCCTGGAGTTCCTCTCGCCGTCCCTGTTGAGAGGGCCTCCTCTTGAGATGCGACGGGAACGCCGGGAATTCTTTCCCAACGAAGAAGGGAAAGGATCCCTCACCTCGAGCTACGAGGCGGAAACGGGGCTCCTCTGGATGTGGGCGGGACCCTCGTGTTTCCTCTCGAGTGGAGACGGGTATGTCGGGGAACTTCTTGAGTTGCACCAAGGGTGTGAAGGACCCTTTCGACGTTCCAGAGTTGTGGTGTGATTAGCCCGGAGAAGCCTCTGTGGAAATGGGCCTCATCTCGCCTGCAGGGGAGAACCTCCTGGATATTCTCGAGTTGCGGCAGGTCTTCTCGAGTTACGACGGGGACCTCAGGGACCCGCTCTGGTGGCCTCAGCAAGGGCCAGTCCTCATGCGAGTTGCTAGGGGCCATCTTGGGATTCCTCTCCCGTCGATGCCGGGGCCTAAGACCTTGTGTCGAGTCTGAGCCGGAACCTGAGCAATCCTCTCCAGTGTTGACATGGATTTTGGGGTACCTCTCAGTCTCCGCAGGGGAGTCAGGCCTCGTCTCGTGTGGGGGCATGCACGTGCGCTTTCCTCCCCAGCTGCAGCAGTAGCGTCACGCTTCCTTTCACGTGGATCAAGGGATCTGTGGCTTTCCCTCGAGGCTTTCCCTCGAGGCTTTCCCACGAGGCTTCCCCACAGGGCTGTGCCAAGTGCCACCTTGTTGTGAGTCGATCCTCGGCGTGAAAGACGAGCCAGTGAAGGGAAAAGAGGTTCCTCTGGAATGGACAGAGACATCTGGGGGACTCTTGGAATGGTGAAACGACCCTGGAGTTCCTCTCGCCGTTCCTGTTGAGAGGGCCTCCTCTTGAGATGCGACGGGAACGCCGGGAATTCTTTCCCGACGAAGCAGGGAAAGGAAACCTCACCTCGAGCTACGAGGCGGAAACGGGGCTCCTCTGGATGTGGGCGGGACCCTCGTGTTTCCTCTCGAGTGGAGACGGGTATGTCGGGGAACTTCTTGAGTTGCACCAAGGGTGTGAAGGACCCTTTCGACGTTCCAGAGGTGAGGTGTGATTAGCCCCGAGAAGCCTCTGCGGAAATGGGCCCCATCTCGCCTGCAGGGGAGAACCTCCTGGATATTCTCGAGTTGCGGCAGGTCTTCTCGAGTTACGACGGGGACCTCAGGGACCCGCTCTGGTGGCCTCAGGAAGGGCCAGTCCCCATGCGAGTTGCTAGGGGCCATCTCGGGATTCCTCTCCCGTCGATGCCGGGGCCTAAGACCTTGTGTGGAGTCGGGGCCGGAACCTGAGCATTCCCCTCCAGTATTGACATGGATTTTGGGGTGCCTCTGAGTCTCCCCAGGGGAGTCAGGCCTCGTCTCGTGTGGGGGCATGCACGTGCGCTTTCCTCCCCAGCTGCAGCAGTAGCGTCACGCTTCCTTTCACGTGGATCAAGGGATCTGTGGCTTTCCCTCGAGGCTTTCCCTCGAGGCTTTCCCACGAGGCTTCCCCACAGGGCTGTGCCAAGTGCCACCTTGTTGTGAGTCGATCCTCGGCGTGAAAGACGAGCCAGTGAAGGGAAAAGAGGTTCCTATGGAATGGACAGAGACATCTGGGGGACTCTTGGAATGGTGAAACGACCCTGGAGTTCCTCTCGCCGTTCCTGTTGAGAGGGCCTCCTCTTGAGATGCGACGGGAACGCCGGGAATTCTTTCCCGACGAAGCAGGGAAAGGAAACCTCACCTCGAGCTACGAGGCGGAAACGGGGCTCCTCTGGATGTGGGCGGGACCCTCGTGTTTCCTCTCGAGTGGAGACGGGTATGTCGGGGAACTTCTTGAGTTGCACCAAGGGTTGGAAGGACCCTTTCGACGTTCCAGAGGTGAGGTGTGATTAGCCCCGAGAAGCCTCTGCGGAAATGGGCCCCATCTCGCCTGCAGGGGAGAACCTCCTGGATATTCTCGAGTTGCGGCAGGTCTTCTCGAGTTACGACGGGGACCTCAGGGACCCGCTCTGGTGGCCTCAGGAAGGGCCAGTCCCCATGCGAGTTGCTAGGGGCCATCTCGGGATTCCTCTCCCGTCGATGCCGGGGCCTAAGACCTTGTGTGGAGTCGGGGCCGGAACCTGAGCATTCCCCTCCAGTATTGACATGGATTGTGGGGTGCCTCTGAGTCTCCCCAGGGGAGTCAGGCCTCGTCTCGAGTGGGGGCATGCACGTGCGCTTTCCTCCCGAGCTGCAGCAGTAAGGTCACGCTTCCTGTCACGTGGATCAAGGGATCTGTGGCTTTCCCTCGAGGCTTTCCCTCGAGGCTTTCTCACGAAGCTTTCCCAAGGGCTGTGCCAAGTGCCACCTTGGTGTGAGTCGATCCTCGGCGTGAAAGACGAGCCGGTGAAGGGAAAAGGGGTTCCTCTGGAATGGACAGAGATATCTGGTTGACTCTTGGAATGGTGGCACGACCCTGGAGTTCCTCTCGCCGTTCCTGTTGAGAGGGCCTCCTCTTGAGATGCGACGGGAACGCCGGGAATTCTTTCCCAACGAAGCAGGGAAAGGATCCCTCACCTCGAGCTACGAGGCGGAAACGGGGCTCCTATGGATGTGGGCGGGACCCTCGTGTTTCCTCTCGAGTGGAGAAGGGTATGTCGGGGAACTTCTTGAGTTGCACCAAGCGTGTGAAGGACCCTTTCGACGTTCCAGAGGTGAGGTGTGATTAGCCCCGAGAAGCCTCTGGGGAAATGGGCCCCATCACGCCTGCAGGGGAGAACCTCCTGGATATTCTCGAGTTGCGGCAGGTCTTCTCGAGTTACGACGGGGACCTCAGGGACCCGCTCTGGTGGCCTCAGGAAGGGCCAGTCCCCATGCGAGTTGCTAGGGGCCATCTCGGGATTCCTCTCCCGTCGATGCCGGGGCCTAAGACCTTGTGTGGAGTCGGGGCCGGAACCTGAGCATTCCCCTCCAGTATTGACATGGATTTTGGGGTGCCTCTGAGTCTCCCCAGGGGAGTCAGGCCTCGTCTCGAGTGGGGGCATGCACGTGCGCTTTCCTCCCCAGCTGCAGCAGTAGGGTCACGCTTCCTGTCACGTGGATCAAGGGATCTGTGGCTTTCCCTCGAGGCTTTCCCTCGAGGCTTTCCCACGAGGCTTTCCCAAAGGGCTGTGCCAAGTGCCACCTTGGTGTGAGTCGATCCTCGGCGTGAAAGACGAGCCGGTGAAGGGAAAAGAGGTTCCTCTGGAATGGACAGAGACATCTGGGGGACTCTTGGAATGGTGGCACGACCCTGGAGTTCCTCTCGCAGTTCCTGTTGAGAGGGCCTCCTCTTGAGATGCGACGGGAACGCCGGGAATTCTTTCCCGACGAAGCAGGGAACGGATCCCTCACCTCGAGCTACGAGGCGGAAACGGGGCTCCTCTGGATGTGGGCGGGACCCTCGTGTTTCCTCTCGAGTGGAGACGGGTATGTCGGGGAACTTCTTGAGTTGCACCAAGGGTGTGAAGGACCCTTTCGACGTTCCAGAGGTGAGGTGTGATTAGCCCCGAGAAGCCTCTGCGGAAATGGGCCTCATCGCGCCTGCAGGGGAGAACCTCCTGGATATTCTCGAGTTGCGGCAGGTCTTCTCGAGTTACGACGGGGACCTCAGGGACCCGCTCTGGTGGCCTCAGGAAGGGCCAGTCCCCATGCGAGTTGCTAGGGGCCATTTCGGGATTCCTCTCCAGTCGATGCCGGGGCCAAACACCTTGTGTGGAGTCGGGGCGGGAAACTGAGCATTCCTCTCCAGTGTTAACATGGATCTTGTGGTGCCTCTGAGTCTCCCCAGGGGAGTCAGGCTTCGTCTCGTGTGGGGGCATGCACGTGCGCTTTCCTCCCGAGCTGCAGCAGTAAGGTCACGCTTCCTGTCACGTGGATCAAGGGATCTGTGGCTTTCCCTCGAGGCTTTCCCTCGAGGCTTTCTCACGAAGCTTTCCCAAGGGCTGTGCCAAGCGCCACCTTGGTGTGAGTCGATCCTCGGCGTGAAAGACGAGCCGGTGAAGGGAAAAGGGGTTCCTCTGGAATGGACAGAGATATCTGGTTGACTCTTGGAATGGTGGCACGACCCTGGAGTTCCTCTCGCCGTTCCTGTTGAGAGGGCCTCCTCTTGAGATGCGACGGGAACGCCGGGAATTCTTTCCCAACGAAGCAGGGAAAGGATCCCTCACCTCGAGCTACGAGGCGGAAACGGGGCTCCTATGGATGTGGGCGGGACCCTCGTGTTTCCTCTCGAGTGGAGACGGGTATGTCGGGGAACTTCTTGAGTTGCACCAAGCGTGTGAAGGACCCTTTCGACGTTCCAGAGGTGAGGTGTGATTAGCCCCGAGAAGCCTCTGCGGAAATGGGCCCCATCTCGCCTGCAGGGGAGAACCTCCTGGATATTCTCGAGTTGCGGCAGGTCTTCTCGAGTTACGACGGGGACCTCAGGGACCCGCTCTGGTGGCCTCAGGAAGGGCCAGTCCCCATGCGAGTTGCTAGGGGCCATCTCGGGATTCCTCTCCCGTCGATGCCGGGGCCTAAGACCTTGTGTGGAGTCGGGGCCGGAACCTGAGCATTCCTTTACAGTGTTGACATGGATTTTGGGGTCCCTCTGAGTCTCCGCAGGGGAGTCAGGCCTCGTCTCGAGTGGGGGCATGCACGTGCGCTTTCCTCCCCAGCTGCAGCAGTAGCGTCACGCTTCCTGTCACGTGGATCAAGGGATCTGTGGCTTTCCCTCGAGGCTTTCCCTCGAGGCTTTCCCACGAGGCTTTCCCACAGGGCTGTGCCAAGTGCCACCTTGGTGTGAGTCGATCCTCGGCGTGAAAGACGAGCCGGTGAAGGGAAAAGAGGTTCCTCTGGAATGGACAGAGACATCTGGGGGACTCTTGGAATGGTGGCACGACCCTGGAGTTCCTCTCGCCGTTCCTGTTGAGATGGCCTCCTCTTGAGATGCGACGGGAACGCAGGGAATTCTTTCCCGACGAAGCAGGGAACGGATCCCTCATCTCGAGCTAAGAGGCAGAAACGGGGCTCCTCTGGATGTGGGCGGGACCCTCGTTATTCCTCTCGAGTGGAGAAGGGTATGTCGGGGGACTTCTTGAGTTGCACCAGGGTGGGAAGGACCCTTTCGACGTTCCAGAGGTGAGGTGTGATTAGCCTCGAGAAGCCTCTGCGGAAATGGGCCTCATCTCGCCTGCAGGGGAGTACCTCCTGGATATTCTCGAGTTGCGGCAGGTCTTCTCGAGTTACGACGGGGACCTCAGGACCCGCTATGGTGGCCTCAGGAAGGGCCAGTCCCCATGCGAGTTTTTAGGGGCCATCTCGGGATTCCTCTCCCGTCGATGCCGGGGCCTAAGGCCGTGTGTGGAGTCGGGGCCGGAACCTGAGCATTCCCCTCCAGTATTGACATGGATTTTGGGGTGCCTCTGAGTCTCCCCAGGGGAGTCAGGCCTCGTCTCGTGTGGGGGCATGCACGTGCGCTTTCCTCCCCAGCTGCAGCAGTAGGGTCACGCTTCCTGTCACGTGGATCAAGGGATCTGTGGCTTTCCCTCGAGGCTTTCCCTCGAGGCTTTCCCACGAGGCTTTCCCAAAGGGCTGTGCCAAGTGCCACCTTGGTGTGAGTCGATCCTCGGCATGAAAGACGAGCCGGTGAAGGGAAAAGAGGTTCCTCTGGAATGGACAGAGACATCTGGGGGACTCTTGGAATGGTGGCACGACCCTGGAGTTCCTCTCGCCGTCCCTGTTGAGAGGGCCTCCTCTTGAGATGCGACGGGAACGCCGGGAATTCTTTCCCAACGAAGAAGGGAAAGGATCCCTCACCTCGAGCTACGAGGCGGAAACGGGGCTCCTCTGGATGTGGGCGGGACCCTCGTGTTTCCTCTCGAGTGGAGACGGGTATGTCGGGGAACTTCTTGAGTTGCACCAAGGGTGTGAAGGACCCTTTCGACGTTCCAGAGGTGTGGTGTGATTAGCCCGGAGAAGCCTCTGTGGAAATGGGCCTCATCTCGCCTGCAGGGGAGAACCTCCTGGATATTCTCGAGTTGCGGCAGGTCTTCTCGAGTTACGACGGGGACCTCAGGGACCCGCTCTGGTGGCCTCAGCAAGGGCCAGTCCTCATGCGAGTTGCAAGGGGCCATCTTGGGATTCCTCTCCCGTCGATGCCGGGGCCTAAGACCTTGTGTCGAGTCTGGGCCGGAACCTGAGCAATCCTCTCCAGTGTTGACATGGATTTTGGGGTACCTCTCAGTCTCCGCAGGGGAGTCAGGCCTCGTCTCGTGTGGGGGCATGCACGTGCGCTTTCCTCCCCAGCTGCAGCAGTAGCGTCACGCTTCCTTTCACGTGGATCAAGGGATCTGTGGCTTTCCCTCGAGGCTTTCCCTCGAGGCTTTCCCACGAGGCTTCCCCACAGGGGCTGTGCCAAGTGCCACCTTGTTGTGAGTCGATCCTCGGCGTGAAAGACGAGCCAGTGAAGGGAAAAGAGGTTCCTATGGAATGGACAGAGACATCTGGGGGACTCTTGGAATGGTGAAACGACCCTGGAGTTCCTCTCGCCGTTCCTGTTGAGAGGGCCTCCTCTTGAGATGCGACGGGAACGCCGGGAATTCTTTCCCGACGAAGCAGGGAAAGGAAACCTCACCTCGAGCTACGAGGCGGAAACGGGCTCCTCTGGATGTGGGCGGGACCCTCGTGTTTCCTCTCGAGTGGAGACGGGTATGTCGGGGAACTTCTTGAGTTGCACCAAGGGTTGGGAGGACCCTTTCGACGTTCCAGAGGTGAGGTGTGATTAGCCCCGAGAAGCCTCTGCGGAAATGGGCCCCATCTCGCCTGCAGGGGAGAACCTCCTGGATATTCTCGAGTTGCGGCAGGTCTTCTCGAGTTACGACGGGGACCTCAGGGACCCGCTCTGGTGGCCTCAGGAAGGGCCAGTCCCCATGCGAGTTGCTAGGGGCCATCTCGGGATTCCTCTCCCGTCGATGCCGGGGCCTAAGACCTTGTGTGGAGTCGGGGCCGGAACCTGAGCATTCCCCTCCAGTATTGACATGGATTTTGGGGTGCCTCTGAGTCTCCCCAGGGGAGTCAGGCCTCGTCTCGAGTGGGGGCATGCACGTGCGCTTTCCTCCCCAGCTGCAGCAGTAGGGTCACGCTTCCTGTCACGTGGATCAAGGGATCTGTGGCTTTCCCTCGAGGCTTTCCCTCGAGGCTTTCCCACGAGGCTTTCCCAAAGGGCTGTGCCAAGTGCCACCTTGGTGTGAGTCGATCCTCGGCGTGAAAGACGAGCCGGTGAAGGGAAAAGGGGTTCCTCTGGAATGGACAGAGATATCTGGTTGACTCTTGGAATGGTGGCACGACCCTGGAGTTCCTCTCGCCGTTCCTGTTGAGAGGGCCTCCTCTTGAGATGCGACGGGAACGCCGGGAATTCTTTCCCAACGAAGCAGGGAAAGGATCCCTCACCTCGAGCTACGAGGCGGAAACGGGGCTCCTATGGATGTGGGCGGGACCCTCGTGTTTCCTCTCGAGTGGAGAAGGGTATGTCGGGGAACTTCTTGAGTTGCACCAAGCGTGTGAAGGACCCTTTCGACGTTCCAGAGGTGAGGTGTGATTAGCCCCGAGAAGCCTCTGCGGAAATGGGCCCCATCTCGCCTGCAGGGGAGAACCTCCTGGATATTCTCGAGTTGCGGCAGGTCTTCTCGAGTTACGACGGGGACCTCAGGGACCCGCTCTGGTGGCCTCAGGAAGGGCCAGTCCCCATGCGAGTTGCTAGGGGCCATCTCGGGATTCCTCTGCCGTCGATGCCGGGGCCTAAGACCTTGTGTGGAGTCGGGGCCGGAACCTGAGCATTCCCCTCCAGTATTGACATGGATTTTGGGGTGCCTCTGAGTCTCCCCAGGGGAGTCAGGCCTCGTCTCGAGTGGGGGCATGCACGTGCGCTTTCCTCCCCAGCTGCAGCAGTAGGGTCACGCTTCCTGTCACGTGGATCAAGGGATCTGTGGCTTTCCCTCGAGGCTTTCCCTCGAGGCTTTCCCACGAGGCTTTCCCAAAGGGCTGTGCCAAGTGCCACCTTGGTGTGAGTCGATCCTCGGCGTGAAAGACGAGCCGGTGAAGGGAAAAGAGGTTCCTCTGGAATGGACAGAGACATCTGGGGGACTCTTGGAATGGTGGCACGACCCTGGAGTTCCTCTCGCAGTTCCTGTTGAGAGGGCCTCCTCTTGAGATGCGACGGGAACGCCGGGAATTCTTTCCCGACGAAGCAGGGAACGGATCCCTCACCTCGAGCTACGAGGCGGAAACGGGGCTCCTCTGGATGTGGGCGGGACCCTCGTGTTTCCTCTCGAGTGGAGACGGGTATGTTGGGGAACTTCTTGAGTTGCACCAAGGGTGTGAAGGACCCTTTCGACGTTCCAGAGGTGAGGTGTGATTAGCCCCGAGAAGCCTCTGCGGAAATGGGCCTCATCGCGCCTGCAGGGGAGAACCTCCTGGATATTCTCGAGTTGCGGCAGGTCTTCTCGAGTTACGACGGGGACCTCAGGGACCCGCTCTGGTGGCCTCAGGAAGGGCCAGTCCCCATGCGAGTTGCTAGGGGCCATTTCGGGATTCCTCTCCAGTCGATGCCGGGGCCAAACACCTTGTGTGGAGTCGGGGCGGGAAACTGAGCATTCCTCTCCAGTGTTAACATGGATCTTGTGGTGCCTCTGAGTCTCCCCAGGGGAGTCAGGCTTCGTCTCGTGTGGGGGCATGCACGTGCGCTTTCCTCCCGAGCTGCAGCAGTAAGGTCACGCTTCCTGTCACGTGGATCAAGGGATCTGTGGCTTTCCCTCGAGGCTTTCCCTCGAGGCTTTCTCACGAAGCTTTCCCAAGGGCTGTGCCAAGTGCCACCTTGGTGTGAGTCGATCCTCGGCGTGAAAGACGAGCCGGTGAAGGGAAAAGGGGTTCCTCTGGAATGGACAGAGATATCTGGTTGACTCTTGGAATGGTGGCACGACCCTGGAGTTCCTCTCGCCGTTCCTGTTGAGAGGGCCTCCTCTTGAGATGCGACGGGAACGCCGGGAATTCTTTCCCAACGAAGCAGGGAAAGGATCCCTCACCTCGAGCTACGAGGCGGAAACGGGGCTCCTATGGATGTGGGCGGGACCCTCGTGTTTCCTCTCGAGTGGAGAAGGGTATGTCGGGGAACTTCTTGAGTTGCACCAAGCGTGTGAAGGACCCTTTCGACGTTCCAGAGGTGAGGTGTGATTAGCCCCGAGAAGCCTCTGCGGAAATGGGCCCCATCTCGCCTGCAGGGGAGAACCTCCTGGATATTCTCGAGTTGCGGCAGGTCTTCTCGAGTTACGACAGGGACCTCAGGGACCCGCTCTGGTGGCCTCAGGAAGGGCCAGTCCCCATGCGAGTTGCTAGGGGCCATCTCGGGATTCCTCTCCCGTCGATGCCGGGGCCTAAGACCTTGTGTGGAGTCGGGGCCGGAACCTGAGCATTCCCCTCCAGTATTGACATGGATTTTGGGGTGCCTCTGAGTCTCCCCAGGGGAGTCAGGCCTCGTCTCGAGTGGGGGCATGCACGTGCGCTTTCCTCCCCAGCTGCAGCAGTAGGGTCACGCTTCCTGTCACGTTGATCAAGGGATCTGTGGCTTTCCCTCGAGGCTTTCCCTCGAGGCTTTCCCACGAGGCTTTCCCAAAGGGCTGTGCCAAGTGCCACCTTGGTGTGAGTCGATCCTCGGCGTGAAAGACGAGCCGGTGAAGGGAAAAGAGGTTCCTCTGGAATGGACAGAGACATCTGGGGGACTCTTGGAATGGTGGCACGACCCTGGAGTTCCTCTCGCCGTCCCTGTTGAGAGGGCCTCCTCTTGAGATGCGACGGGAACGCCGGGAATTCTTTCCCAACGAAGAAGGGAAAGGATCCCACACCTCGAGCTACGAGGCGGAAACGGGGCTCCTCTGGATGTGGGCGGGACCCTCGTGTTTCCTCTCGAGTGGAGACGGGTATGTCGGGGAACTTCTTGAGTTGCACCAAGGGTGTGAAGGACCCTTTCGACGTTCCAGAGGTGTGGTGTGATTAGCCCGGAGAAGCCTCTGTGGAAATGGGCCTCATCTCGCCTGCAGGGGAGAACCTCCTGGATATTCTCGAGTTGCGGCAGGTCTTCTCGAGTTACGACGGGGACCTCAGGGACCCGCTCTGGTGGCCTCAGCAAGGGCCAGTCCCCATGCGAGTTGCTAGGGGCCATCTTGGGATTCCTCTCCCGTCGATGCCGGGGCCTAAGACCTTGTGTCGAGTCTGGGCCGGAACCTGAGCAATCCTCTCCAGTGTTGACATGGATTTTGGGGTACCTCTCAGTCTCCGCAGGGGTGTCAGGCCTCGTCTCGTGTGGGGGCATGCACGTGCGCTTTCCTCCCCAGCTGCAGCAGTAGCGTCACGCTTCCTTTCACGTGGATCAAGGGATCTGTGGCTTTCCCTCGAGGCTTTCCCTCGAGGCTTTCCCACGAGGCTTCCCCACAGGGCTGTGCCAAGTGCCACCTTGTTGTGAGTCGATCCTCGGCGTGAAAGACGAGCCAGTGAAGGGAAAAGAGGTTCCTATGGAATGGACAGAGACATCTGGGGGACTCTTGGAATGGTGAAACGACCCTGGAGTTCCTCTCGCCGTTCCTGTTGAGAGGGCCTCCTCTTGAGATGCGACGGGAACGCCGGGAATTCTTTCCCGACGAAGCAGGGAAAGGAAACCTCACCTCGAGCTACGAGGCGGAAACGGGGCTCCTCTGGATGTGGGCGGGACCCTCGTGTTTCCTCTCGAGTGGAGACGGGTATGTCGGGGAACTTCTTGAGTTGCACCAAGGGTTGGGAGGACCCTTTCGACGTTCCAGAGGTGAGGTGTGATTAGCCCCGAGAAGCCTCTGCGGAAATGGGCCCCATCTCGCCTGCAGGGGAGAACCTCCTGGATATTCTCGAGTTGCGGCAGGTCTTCTCGAGTTACGACGGGGACCTCAGGGACCCGCTCTGGTGGCCTCAGGAAGGGCCAGTCCCCATGCGAGTTGCTAGGGGCCATCTCGGGATTCCTCTCCCGTCGATGCCGGGGCCTAAGACCTTGTGTGGAGTCGGGGCCGGAACCTGAGCATTCCCCTCCAGTATTGACATGGATTTTGGGGTGCCTCTGAGTCTCCCCAGGGGAGTCAGGCCTCGTCTCGAGTGGGGGCATGCACGTGCGCTTTCCTCCCCAGCTGCAGCAGTAGGGTCACGCTTCCTGTCACGTGGATCAAGGGATCTGTGGCTTTCCCTCGAGGCTTTCCCTCGAGGCTTTCCCACGAGGCTTTCCCAAAGGGCTGTGCCAAGTGCCACCTTGGTGTGAGTCGATCCTCGGCGTGAAAGACGAGCCGGTGAAGGGAAAAGGGGTTCCTCTGGAATGGACAGAGATATCTGGTTGACTCTTGGAATGGTGGCACGACCCTGGAGTTCCTCTCGCCGTTCCTGTTGAGAGGGCCTCCTCTTGAGATGCGACGGGAACGCCGGGAATTCTTTCCCAACGAAGCAGGGAAAGGATCCCTCACCTCGAGCTACGAGGCGGAAACGGGGCTCCTATGGATGTGGGCGGGACCCTCGTGTTTCCTCTCGAGTGGAGAAGGGTATGTCGGGGAACTTCTTGAGTTGCACCAAGCGTGTGAAGGACCCTTTCGACGTTCCAGAGGTGAGGTGTGATTAGCCCCGAGAAGCCTCTGCGGAAATGGGCCCCATCTCGCCTGCAGGGGAGAACCTCCTGGATATTCTCGAGTTGCGGCAGGTCTTCTCGAGTTACGACAGGGACCTCAGGGACCCGCTCTGGTGGCCTCAGGAAGGGCCAGTCCCCATGCGAGTTGCTAGGGGCCATCTCGGGATTCCTCTGCCGTCGATGCCGGGGCCTAAGACCTTGTGTGGAGTCGGGGCCGGAACCTGAGCATTCCCCTCCAGTATTGACATGGATTTTGGGGTGCCTCTGAGTCTCCCCAGGGGAGTCAGGCCTCGTCTCGAGTGGGGGCATGCACGTGCGCTTTCCTCCCCAGCTGCAGCAGTAGGGTCACGCTTCCTGTCACGTGGATCAAGGGATCTGTGGCTTTCCCTCGAGGCTTTCCCTCGAGGCTTTCCCACGAGGCTTTCCCAAAGGGCTGTGCCAAGTGCCACCTTGGTGTGAGTCGATCCTCGGCGTGAAAGACGAGCCGGTGAAGGGAAAAGAGGTTCCTCTGGAATGGACAGAGACATCTGGGGGACTCTTGGAATGGTGGCACGACCCTGGAGTTCCTCTCGCAGTTCCTGTTGAGAGGGCCTCCTCTTGAGATGCGACGGGAACGCCGGGAATTCTTTCCCGACGAAGCAGGGAACGGATCCCTCACCTCGAGCTACGAGGCGGAAACGGGGCTCCTCTGGATGTGGGCGGGACCCTCGTGTTTCCTCTCGAGTGGAGACGGGTATGTTGGGGAACTTCTTGAGTTGCACCAAGGGTGTGAAGGACCCTTTCGACGTTCCAGAGGTGAGGTGTGATTAGCCCCGAGAAGCCTCTGCGGAAATGGGCCTCATCGCGCCTGCAGGGGAGAACCTCCTGGATATTCTCGAGTTGCGGCAGGTCTTCTCGAGTTACGACGGGGACCTCAGGGACCCGCTCTGGTGGCCTCAGGAAGGGCCAGTCCCCATGCGAGTTGCTAGGGGCCATTTCGGGATTCCTCTCCAGTCGATGCCGGGGCCAAACACCTTGTGTGGAGTCGGGGCGGGAAACTGAGCATTCCTCTCCAGTGTTAACATGGATCTTGTGGTGCCTCTGAGTCTCCCCAGGGGAGTCAGGCTTCGTCTCGTGTGGGGGCATGCACGTGCGCTTTCCTCCCGAGCTGCAGCAGTAAGGTCACGCTTCCTGTCACGTGGATCAAGGGATCTGTGGCTTTCCCTCGAGGCTTTCCCTCGAGGCTTTCTCACGAAGCTTTCCCAAGGGCTGTGCCAAGTGCCACCTTGGTGTGAGTCGATCCTCGGCGTGAAAGACGAGCCGGTGAAGGGAAAAGGGGTTCCTCTGGAATGGACAGAGATATCTGGTTGACTCTTGGAATGGTGGCACGACCCTGGAGTTCCTCTCGCCGTTCCTGTTGAGAGGGCCTCCTCTTGAGATGCGACGGGAACGCCGGGAATTCTTTCCCAACGAAGCAGGGAAAGGATCCCTCACCTCGAGCTACGAGGCGGAAACGGGGCTCCTATGGATGTGGGCGGGACCCTCGTGTTTCCTCTCGAGTGGAGAAGGGTATGTCGGGGAACTTCTTGAGTTGCACCAAGCGTGTGAAGGACCCTTTCGACGTTCCAGAGGTGAGGTGTGATTAGCCCCGAGAAGCCTCTGCGGAAATGGGCCCCATCTCGCCTGCAGGGGAGAACCTCCTGGATATTCTCGAGTTGCGGCAGGTCTTCTCGAGTTACGACAGGGACCTCAGGGACCCGCTCTGGTGGCCTCAGGAAGGGCCAGTCCCCATGCGAGTTGCTAGGGGCCATCTCGGGATTCCTCTCCCGTCGATGCCGGGGCCTAAGACCTTGTGTGGAGTCGGGGCCGGAACCTGAGCATTCCCCTCCAGTATTGACATGGATTTTGGGGTGCCTCTGAGTCTCCCCAGGGGAGTCAGGCCTCGTCTCGAGTGGGGGCATGCACGTGCGCTTTCCTCCCCAGCTGCAGCAGTAGGGTCACGCTTCCTGTCACGTTGATCAAGGGATCTGTGGCTTTCCCTCGAGGCTTTCCCTCGAGGCTTTCCCACGAGGCTTTCCCAAAGGGCTGTGCCAAGTGCCACCTTGGTGTGAGTCGATCCTCGGCGTGAAAGACGAGCCGGTGAAGGGAAAAGAGGTTCCTCTGGAATGGACAGAGACATCTGGGGGACTCTTGGAATGGTGGCACGACCCTGGAGTTCCTCTCGCCGTCCCTGTTGAGAGGGCCTCCTCTTGAGATGCGACGGGAACGCCGGGAATTCTTTCCCAACGAAGAAGGGAAAGGATCCCACACCTCGAGCTACGAGGCGGAAACGGGGCTCCTCTGGATGTGGGCGGGACCCTCGTGTTTCCTCTCGAGTGGAGACGGGTATGTCGGGGAACTTCTTGAGTTGCACCAAGGGTGTGAAGGACCCTTTCGACGTTCCAGAGGTGTGGTGTGATTAGCCCGGAGAAGCCTCTGTGGAAATGGGCCTCATCTCGCCTGCAGGGGAGAACCTCCTGGATATTCTCGAGTTGCGGCAGGTCTTCTCGAGTTACGACGGGGACCTCAGGGACCCGCTCTGGTGGCCTCAGCAAGGGCCAGTCCTCATGCGAGTTGCTAGGGGCCATCTTGGGATTCCTCTCCCGTCGATGCCGGGGCCTAAGACCTTGTGTCGAGTCTGGGCCGGAACCTGAGCAATCCTCTCCAGTGTTGACATGGATTTTGGGGTACCTCTCAGTCTCCGCAGGGGTGTCAGGCCTCGTCTCGTGTGGGGGCATGCACGTGCGCTTTCCTCCCCAGCTGCAGCAGTAGCGTCACGCTTCCTTTCACGTGGATCAAGGGATCTGTGGCTTTCCCTCGAGGCTTTCCCTCGAGGCTTTCCCACGAGGCTTCCCCACAGGGCTGTGCCAAGTGCCACCTTGTTGTGAGTCGATCCTCGGCGTGAAAGACGAGCCAGTGAAGGGAAAAGAGGTTCCTATGGAATGGACAGAGACATCTGGGGGACTCTTGGAATGGTGAAACGACCCTGGAGTTCCTCTCGCCGTTCCTGTTGAGAGGGCCTCCTCTTGAGATGCGACGGGAACGCCGGGAATTCTTTCCCGACGAAGCAGGGAAAGGAAACCTCACCTCGAGCTACGAGGCGGAAACGGGGCTCCTCTGGATGTGGGCGGGACCCTCGTGTTTCCTCTCGAGTGGAGACGGGTATGTCGGGGAACTTCTTGAGTTGCACCAAGGGTTGGGAGGACCCTTTCGACGTTCCAGAGGTGAGGTGTGATTAGCCCCGAGAAGCCTCTGCGGAAATGGGCCCCATCTCGCCTGCAGGGGAGAACCTCCTGGATATTCTCGAGTTGCGGCAGGTCTTCTCGAGTTACGACGGGGACCTCAGGGACCCGCTCTGGTGGCCTCAGGAAGGGCCAGTCCCCATGCGAGTTGCTAGGGGCCATCTCGGGATTCCTCTCCCGTCGATGCCGGGGCCTAAGACCTTGTGTGGAGTCGGGGCCGGAACCTGAGCATTCCCCTCCAGTATTGACATGGATTTTGGGGTGCCTCTGAGTCTCCCCAGGGGAGTCAGGCCTCGTCTCGAGTGGGGGCATGCACGTGCGCTTTCCTCCCCAGCTGCAGCAGTAGGGTCACGCTTCCTGTCACGTGGATCAAGGGATCTGTGGCTTTCCCTCGAGGCTTTCCCTCGAGGCTTTCCCACGAGGCTTTCCCAAAGGGCTGTGCCAAGTGCCACCTTGGTGTGAGTCGATCCTCGGCGTGAAAGACGAGCCGGTGAAGGGAAAAGGGGTTCCTCTGGAATGGACAGAGATATCTGGTTGACTCTTGGAATGGTGGCACGACCCTGGAGTTCCTCTCGCCGTTCCTGTTGAGAGGGCCTCCTCTTGAGATGCGACGGGAACGCCGGGAATTCTTTCCCAACGAAGCAGGGAAAGGATCCCTCACCTCGAGCTACGAGGCGGAAACGGGGCTCCTATGGATGTGGGCGGGACCCTCGTGTTTCCTCTCGAGTGGAGAAGGGTATGTCGGGGAACTTCTTGAGTTGCACCAAGCGTGTGAAGGACCCTTTCGACGTTCCAGAGGTGAGGTGTGATTAGCCCCGAGAAGCCTCTGCGGAAATGGGCCCCATCTCGCCTGCAGGGGAGAACCTCCTGGATATTCTCGAGTTGCGGCAGGTCTTCTCGAGTTACGACGGGGACCTCAGGGACCCGCTCTGGTGGCCTCAGGAAGGGCCAGTCCCCATGCGAGTTGCTAGGGGCCATCTCGGGATTCCTCTGCCGTCGATGCCGGGGCCTAAGACCTTGTGTGGAGTCGGGGCCGGAACCTGAGCATTCCCCTCCAGTATTGACATGGATTTTGGGGTGCCTCTGAGTCTCCCCAGGGGAGTCAGGCCTCGTCTCGAGTGGGGGCATGCACGTGCGCTTTCCTCCCCAGCTGCAGCAGTAGGGTCACGCTTCCTGTCACGTGGATCAAGGGATCTGTGGCTTTCCCTCGAGGCTTTCCCTCGAGGCTTTCCCACGAGGCTTTCCCAAAGGGCTGTGCCAAGTGCCACCTTGGTGTGAGTCGATCCTCGGCGTGAAAGACGAGCCGGTGAAGGGAAAAGAGGTTCCTCTGGAATGGACAGAGACATCTGGGGGACTCTTGGAATGGTGGCACGACCCTGGAGTTCCTCTCGCAGTTCCTGTTGAGAGGGCCTCCTCTTGAGATGCGACGGGAACGCCGGGAATTCTTTCCCGACGAAGCAGGGAACGGATCCCTCACCTCGAGCTACGAGGCGGAAACGGGGCTCCTCTGGATGTGGGCGGGACCCTCGTGTTTCCTCTCGAGTGGAGACGGGTATGTTGGGGAACTTCTTGAGTTGCACCAAGGGTGTGAAGGACCCTTTCGACGTTCCAGAGGTGAGGTGTGATTAGCCCCGAGAAGCCTCTGCGGAAATGGGCCTCATTGCGCCTGCAGGGGAGAACCTCCTGGATATTCTCGAGTTGCGGCAGGTCTTCTCGAGTTACGACGGGGACCTCAGGGACCCGCTCTGGTGGCCTCAGGAAGGGCCAGTCCCCATGCGAGTTGCTAGGGGCCATTTCGGGATTCCTCTCCAGTCGATGCCGGGGCCAAACACCTTGTGTGGAGTCGGGGCGGGAAACTGAGCATTCCTCTCCAGTGTTAACATGGATCTTGTGGTGCCTCTGAGTCTCCCCAGGGGAGTCAGGCTTCGTCTCGTGTGGGGGCATGCACGTGCGCTTTCCTCCCGAGCTGCAGCAGTAAGGTCACGCTTCCTGTCACGTGGATCAAGGGATCTGTGGCTTTCCCTCGAGGCTTTCCCTCGAGGCTTTCTCACGAAGCTTTCCCAAGGGCTGTGCCAAGCGCCACCTTGGTGTGAGTCGATCCTCGGCGTGAAAGACGAGCCGGTGAAGGGAAAAGGGGTTCCTCTGGAATGGACAGAGATATCTGGTTGACTCTTGGAATGGTGGCACGACCCTGGAGTTCCTCTCGCCGTTCCTGTTGAGAGGGCCTCCTCTTGAGATGCGACGGGAACGCCGGGAATTCTTTCCCAACGAAGCAGGGAAAGGATCCCTCACCTCGAGCTACGAGGCGGAAACGGGGCTCCTATGGATGTGGGCGGGACCCTCGTGTTTCCTCTCGAGTGGAGAAGGGTATGTCGGGGAACTTCTTGAGTTGCACCAAGCGTGTGAAGGACCCTTTCGACGTTCCAGAGGTGAGGTGTGATTAGCCCCGAGAAGCCTCTGGGGAAATGGGCCCCATCACGCCTGCAGGGGAGAACCTCCTGGATATTCTCGAGTTGCAGCAGGTCTTCTCGAGTTACGACGGGGACCTCAGGGACCCGCTCTGGTGGCCTCAGGAAGGGCCAGTCCCCATGCGAGTTGCTAGGGGCCATCTCGGGATTCCTCTCCCGTCGATGCCGGGGCCTAAGACCTTGTGTGGAGTCGGGGCCGGAACCTGAGCATTCCCCTCCAGTATTGACATGGATTTTGGGGTGCCTCTGAGTCTCCCCAGGGGAGTCAGGCCTCGTCTCGAGTGGGGGCATGCACGTGCGCTTTCCTCCCCAGCTGCAGCAGTAGGGTCACGCTTCCTGTCACGTTGATCAAGGGATCTGTGGCTTTCCCTCGAGGCTTTCCCTCGAGGCTTTCCCACGAGGCTTTCCCAAAGGGCTGTGCCAAGTGCCACCTTGGTGTGAGTCGATCCTCGGCGTGAAAGACGAGCCGGTGAAGGGAAAAGAGGTTCCTCTGGAATGGACAGAGACATCTGGGGGACTCTTGGAATGGTGGCACGACCCTGGAGTTCCTCTCGCAGTTCCTGTTGAGAGGGCCTCCTCTTGAGATGCGACGGGAACGCCGGGAATTCTTTCCCGACGAAGCAGGGAACGGATCCCTCACCTCGAGCTACGAGGCGGAAACGGGGCTCCTCTGGATGTGGGCGGGATCCTCGTGTTTCCTCTCGAGTGGAGACGGGTATGTCGGGGGACTTCTTGAGTTGCACCAAGGGTGTGAAGGACCCTTTCGACGTTCCAGAGGTGAGGTGTGATTAGCCCCGAGAAGCCTCTGCGGAAATGGGCCTCATCGCGCCTGCAGGGGAGAACCTCCTGGATATTCTCGAGTTGCGGCAGGTCTTCTCGAGTTACGACGGGGACCTCAGGGACCCGCTCTGGTGGCCTCAGGAAGGGCCAGTCCCCATGCGAGTTGCTAGGGGCCATTTCGGGATTCCTCTCCAGTCGATGCCGGGGCCAAACACCTTGTGTGGAGTCGGGGCGGGAAACTGAGCATTCCTCTCCAGTGTTAACATGGATCTTGTGGTGCCTCTGAGTCTCCCCAGGGGAGTCAGGCTTCGTCTCGTGTGGGGGCATGCACGTGCGCTTTCCTCCCGAGCTGCAGCAGTAAGGTCACGCTTCCTGTCACGTGGATCAAGGGATCTGTGGCTTTCCCTCGAGGCTTTCCCTCGAGGCTTTCTCACGAAGCTTTCCCAAGGGCTGTGCCAAGCGCCACCTTGGTGTGAGTCAATCCTCGGCGTGAAAGACGAGCCGGTGAAGGGAAAAGGGGTTCCTCTGGAATGGACAGAGATATCTGGTTGACTCTTGGAATGGTGGCACGACCCTGGAGTTCCTCTCGCCGTTCCTGTTGAGAGGGCCTCCTCTTGAGATGCGACGGGAACGCCGGGAATTCTTTCCCAACGAAGCAGGGAAAGGATCCCTCACCTCGAGCTACGAGGCGGAAACGGGGCTCCTATGGATGTGGGCGGGACCCTCGTGTTTCCTCTCGAGTGGAGACGGGTATGTCGGGGAACTTCTTGAGTTGCACCAAGCGTGTGAAGGACCCTTTCGACGTTCCAGAGGTGAGGTGTGATTAGCCCCGAGAAGCCTCTGCGGAAATGGGCCCCATCTCGCCTGCAGGGGAGAACCTCCTGGATATTCTCGAGTTGCGGCAGGTCTTCTCGAGTTACGACGGGGACCTCAGGGACCCGCTCTGGTGGCCTCAGGAAGGGCCAGTCCCCATGCGAGTTGCTAGGGGCCATCTCGGGATTCCTCTCCCGTCGATGCCGGGGCCTAAGACCTTGTGTGGAGTCGGGGCCGGAACCTGAGCATTCCTTTACAGTGTTGACATGGATTTTGGGGTCCCTCTGAGTCTCCGCAGGGGAGTCAGGCCTCGTCTCGAGTGGGGGCATGCACGTGCGCTTTCCTCCCCAGCTGCAGCAGTAGCGTCACGCTTCCTGTCACGTGGATCAAGGGATCTGTGGCTTTCCCTCGAGGCTTTCCCTCGAGGCTTTCCCACGAGGCTTTCCCACAGGGCTGTGCCAAGTGCCACCTTGGTGTGAGTCGATCCTCGGCGTGAAAGACGAGCCGGTGAAGGGAAAAGAGGTTCCTCTGGAATGGACAGAGACATCTGGGGGACTCTTGGAATGGTGGCACGACCCTGGAGTTCCTCTCGCCGTTCCTGTTGAGATGGCCTCCTCTTGAGATGCGACGGGAACGCAGGGAATTCTTTCCCGACGAAGCAGGGAACGGATCCCTCATCTCGAGCTAAGAGGCAGAAACGGGGCTCCTCTGGATGTGGGCGGGACCCTCGTTATTCCTCTCGAGTGGAGAAGGGTATGTCGGGGGACTTCTTGAGTTGCACCAGGGTGGGAAGGACCCTTTCGACGTTCCAGAGGTGAGGTGTGATTAGCCCCGAGAAGCCTCTGCGGAAATGGGCCTCATCTCGCCTGCAGGGGAGTACCTCCTGGATATTCTCGAGTTGCGGCAGGTCTTCTCGAGTTACGACGGGGACCTCAGGACCCGCTATGGTGGCCTCAGGAAGGGCCAGTCCCCATGCGAGTTTTTAGGGGCCATCTCGGGATTCCTCTCCCGTCGATGCCGGGGCCTAAGGCCGTGTATGGAGTCGGGGCCGGAACCTAAGCATTCCCATCCAGTATTGACATGGATTTTGGGGTGCCTCTGAGTCTCCCCAGGGGAGTCAGGCCTCGTCTCGTGTGGGGGCATGCACGTGCGCTTTCCTCCCCAGCTGCAGCAGTAGGGTCACGCTTCCTGTCACGTGGATCAAGGGATCTGTGGCTTTCCCTCGAGGCTTTCCCTCGAGGCTTTCCCACGAGGCTTTCCCAAAGGGCTGTGCCAAGTGCCACCTTGGTGTGAGTCGATCCTCGGCGTGAAAGACGAGCCGGTGAAGGGAAAAGAGGTTCCTCTGGAATGGACAGAGACATCTGGGGGACTCTTGGAATGGTGGCACGACCCTGGAGTTCCTCTCGCAGTTCCTGTTGAGAGGGCCTCCTCTTGAGATGCGACGGGAACGCCGGGAATTCTTTCCCGACGAAGCAGGGAACGGATCCCTCACCTCGAGCTACGAGGCGGAAACGGGGCTCCTCTGGATGTGGGCGGGACCCTCGTGTTTCCTCTCGAGTGGAGACGGGTATGTCGGGGAACTTCTTGAGTTGCACCAAGGGTGTGAAGGACCCTTTCGACGTTCCAGAGGTGAGGTGTGATTAGCCCCGAGAAGCCTCTGCGGAAATGGGCCTCATCGCGCCTGCAGGGGAGAACCTCCTGGATATTCTCGAGTTGCGGCAGGTCTTCTCGAGTTACGACGGGGACCTCAGGGACCCGCTCTGGTGGCCTCAGGAAGGGCCAGTCCCCATGCGAGTTGCTAGGGGCCATTTCGGGATTCCTCTCCAGTCGATGCCGGGGCCAAACACCTTGTGTGGAGTCGGGGCGGGAAACTGAGCATTCCTCTCCAGTGTTAACATGGATCTTGTGGTGCCTCTGAGTCTGCCCAGGGGAGTCAGGCTTCGTCTCGTGTGGGGGCATGCACGTGCGCTTTCCTCCCGAGCTGCAGCAGTAAGGTCACGCTTCCTGTCACGTGGATCAAGGGATCTGTGGCTTTCCCTCGAGGCTTTCCCTCGAGGCTTTCTCACGAAGCTTTCCCAAGGGCTGTGCCAAGTGCCACCTTGGTGTGAGTCGATCCTCGGCGTGAAAGACGAGCCGGTGAAGGGAAAAGGGGTTCCTCTGGAATGGACAGAGATATCTGGTTGACTCTTGGAATGGTGGCACGACCCTGGAGTTCCTCTCGCCGTTCCTGTTGAGAGGGCCTCCTCTTGAGATGCGACGGGAACGCCGGGAATTCTTTCCCAACGAAGCAGGGAAAGGATCCCTCACCTCGAGCTACGAGGCGGAAACGGGGCTCCTATGGATGTGGGCGGGACCCTCGTGTTTCCTCTCGAGTGGAGAAGGGTATGTCGGGGAACTTCTTGAGTTGCACCAAGCGTGTGAAGGACCCTTTCGACGTTCCAGAGGTGAGGTGTGATTAGCCCCGAGAAGCCTCTGCGGAAATGGGCCCCATCTCGCCTGCAGGGGAGAACCTCCTGGATATTCTCGAGTTGCGGCAGGTCTTCTCGAGTTACGACAGGGACCTCAGGGACCCGCTCTGGTGGCCTCAGGAAGGGCCAGTCCCCATGCGAGTTGCTAGGGGCCATCTCGGGATTCCTCTCCCATCGATGCCGGGGCCTAAGACCTTGTGTGGAGTCGGGGCCGGAACCTGAGCATTCCCCTCCAGTATTGACATGGATTTTGGGGTGCCTCTGAGTCTCCCCAGGGGAGTCAGGCCTCGTCTCGAGTGGGGGCATGCACGTGCGCTTTCCTCCCCAGCTGCAGCAGTAGGGTCACGCTTCCTGTCACGTGGATCAAGGGATCTGTGGCTTTCCCTCGAGGCTTTCCCTCGAGGCTTTCCCACGAGGCTTTCCCACAGGGCTGTGCCAAGTGCCACCTTGGTGTGAGTCGATCCTCGGCGTGAAAGACGAGCCGGTGAAGGGAAAAGAGGTTCCTCTGGAATGGACAGAGACATCTGGGGGACTCTTGGAATGGTGGCAAGACCCTGGAGTTCCTCTCACCGTTCCTGTTGAGATGGCCTCCTCTTGAGATGCGACGGGAACGCAGGGAATTCTTTCCCGACGAAGCAGGGAACGGATCCCTCATCTCGAGCTAAGAGGCAGAAACGGGGCTCCTCTGGATGTGGGCGGGACCCTCGTTATTCCTCTCGAGTGGAGAAGGGTATGTCGGGGGACTTCTTGAGTTGCACCAAGGGTGGGAAGGACCCTTTCGACGTTCCAGAGGTGAGGTGTGATTAGCCCCGAGAAGCCTCTGCGGAAATGGGCCTCATCTCGCCTGCAGGGGAGTACCTCCTGGATATTCTCGAGTTGCGGCAGGTCTTCTCGAGTTACGACGGGGACCTCAGGACCCGCTCTGGTGGCCTCAGGAAGGGCCAGTCCCCATGCGAGTTGCTAGGGGCCATCTCGGGATTCCTCTCCCGTCGATGCCGGGGCCTAAGACCTTGTGTGGAGTCGGGGCCGGAACCTGAGCATTCCTTTCCAGTGTTGACATGGATCTTGGGGTCCCTCTGAGTCTCCGCAGGGGAGTCAGGCCTCGTCTCGAGTGGGGGCATGCACGTGCGCTTTCCTCCCCAGCTGCAGCAGTAGCGTCACGCTTCCTGTCACGTGGATCAAGGAATCTGTGGCTTTCCCTCGAGGCTTTCCCTCGAGGCTTTCCCACGAGGCTTTCCCACAGGGCTGTGCCAAGTGCCACCTTGCTGGGAGTCGATCCTCGGCGTGAAAGACGAGCCGGTGAAGGGAAAAGAGGTTCCTCTGGAATGGACAGAGACATCTGGGGGACTCTTGGAATGGTGGCACGACCCTGGAGTTCCTCTCGCCGTTCCTGTTGAGAGGGCCTCCTCTTGAGATGCGACGGGAACGCCGGGAATTCTTTCCCGACGAAGCAGGGAACGGATCCCTCACCTCGAGCTACGAGGCGGAAACGGGGCTCCTCTGGATGTGGGCGGGACCCTCGTGTTTCCTCTCGAGTGGAGACGGGTATGTCGGGGAAATTCTTGAGTTGCACCAAGGGTGTGAACGAACCTTTCGACATTCCAGAGGTGAGGTGTGATTAGCCACGAGAAGCCTCTGCGGAAATGAGCCTCATCTCGCCTGCAGGGGAGAAACTCCTGGATATTCTCGAGTTGCGGCAGGTCTTCTCGAGTTACGACAGGGACCTCAGGGACACGCTCTGGTGGCCTCAGGAAGGGCCAGTCCCCATGCGAGTTGCTAGGGGCCATCTCGGGATTCCTCTCCCGTCGATGCCGGGGCCTAAGGCCGTGTGTGGAGTCGGGGCCCAAACCTGAGCATTCCTCTCCAGTGTTGACATGGATCTTGGGGTGCCTCTGAGTCTCCCCAGGGGAGTCAGGCTTCGTCTCGTGTGGGCGCATGCACGTGCGCTTTCCTCCCGAGCTGCAGCAGTAGGGTCACGCTTCCTGTCACGTGGATCAAGGGATCTGTGGCTTTCCCTCGAGGCTTTCCCTCGAGGAATTCCCACGAGGCTTTCCCACAGGGCTGTGCCAAGTGCCACCTTGGTGTGAGTCGATCCTCGGCGTGAAAGACGGGCCGGTGAAGGGAAAAGAAGTTCCTCTGGAATGGACTGAGACATCTGGGGGACTCTTGGAATGGTGGCACGACCCTGGAGTTCCTCTCGCCGTCCCTGTTGAGAGGGCCTCCTCTTGAGATGCGACGGGAACGCCGGGAATTCTTTCCCAACGAAGAAGGGAAAGGATCCCTCACCTCGAGCTACGAGGCGGAAACGGGGCTCCTCTGGATGTGGGCGGGACCCTCGTGTTTCCTCTCGAGTGGAGACGGGTATGTCGGGGAACTTCTTGAGTTGCACCAAGGGTGTGAAGGACCCTTTCGACGTTCCAGAGGTGTGGTGTGATTAGCCCGGAGAAGCCTCTGTGGAAATGGGCCTCATTTCGCCTGCAGGGGAGAACCTCCTGGATATTCTCGAGTTGCGGCAGGTCTTCTCGAGTTACGACGGGGACCTCAGGGACCCGCTCTGGTGGCCTCAGCAAGGGCCAGTACTCATGCGAGTTGCTAGGGGCCATCTTGGGATTCCTCTCCCGTCGATGCCGGGGCCTAAGACCTTGTGTCGAGTCTGGGCCGGAACCTGAGCAATCCTCTCCAGTGTTGACATGGATTTTGGGGTGCCTCTGAGTCTCCGCAGGGGAGTCAGGCCTCGTCTCGTGTGGGGGCATGCACGTGCGCTTTCCTCCCCAGCTGCAGCAGTAGCGTCACGCTTCCTTTCACGTGGATCAAGGGATCTGTGGCTTTCCCTCGAGGCTTTCCCTCGAGGCTTTCCCACGAGGCTTCCCACAGGGCTGTGCCAAGTGCCACCTTGTTGTGAGTCGATCCTCGGCGTGAAAGACGAGCCAGTGAAGGGAAAAGAGGTTCCTATGGAATGGACAGAGACATCTGGGGGACTCTTGGAATGGTGAAACGACCCTGGAGTTCCTCTCGCCGTTCCTGTTGAGAGGGCCTCCTCTTGAGATGCGACGGGAACGCCGGGAATTCTTTCCCGACGAAGCAGGGAAAGGAAACCTCACCTCGAGCTACGAGGTGGAAACGGGGCTCCTCTGGATGTGGGCGGGACCCTCGTGTTTCCTCTCGAGTGGAGACGGGTATGTCGGGGAACTTCTTGAGTTGCACCAAGGGTGTGAAGGACCCTTTCGACGTTCCAGAGGTGAGGTGTGATTAGCCCCGAGAAGCCTCTGCGGAAATGGGCCCCATCTCGCCTGCAGGGGAGAACCTCCTGGATATTCTCGAGTTGCGGCAGGTCTTCTCGAGTTACGACGGGGACCTCAGGGACCCGCTCTGGTGGCCTCAGGAAGGGCCAGTCCCCATGCGAGTTGCTAGGGGCCATCTCGGGATTCCTCTCCCGTCGATGCCGGGGCCTAAGACCTTGTGTGGAGTCGGGGCCGGAACCTGAGCATTCCCCTCCAGTATTGACATGGATTTTGGGGTGCCTCTGAGTCTCCCCAGGGGAGTCAGGCCTCGTCTCGTGTGGGGGCATGCACGTGCGCTTTCCTCCCCAGCTGCAGCAGTAGGGTCACGCTTCCTGTCACGTGGATCAAGGGATCTGTGGCTTTCCCTCGAGGCTTTCCCTCGAGGCTTTCCCACGAGGCTTTCCCAAAGGGCTGTGCCAAGTGCCACCTTGGTGTGAGTCGATCCTCGGCGTGAAAGACGAGCCGGTGAAGGGAAAAGAGGTTCCTCTGGAATGGACAGAGACATCTGGGGGACTCTTGGAATGGTGGCACGACCCTGGAGTTCCTCTCGCAGTTCCTGTTGAGAGGGCCTCCTCTTGAGATGCGACGGGAACGCCGGGAATTCTTTCCCGACGAAGCAGGGAACGGATCCCTCACCTCGAGCTACGAGGCGGAAACGGGGCTCCTCTGGATGTGGGCGGGACCCTCGTGTTTCCTCTCGAGTGGAGACGGGTATGTCGGGGAACTTCTTGAGTTGCACCAAGGGTGTGAAGGACCCTTTCGACGTTCCAGAGGTGAGGTGTGATTAGCCCCGAGAAGCCTCTGCGGAAATGGGCCTCATCGCGCCTGCAGGGGAGAACCTCCTGGATATTCTCGAGTTGCGGCAGGTCTTCTCGAGTTACGACGGGGACCTCAGGGACCCGCTCTGGTGGCCTCAGGAAGGGCCAGTCCCCATGCGAGTTGCTAGGGGCCATTTCGGGATTCCTCTCCAGTCGATGCCGGGGCCAAACACCTTGTGTGGAGTCGGGGCGGGAAACTGAGCATTCCTCTCCAGTGTTAACATGGATCTTGTGGTGCCTCTGAGTCTGCCCAGGGGAGTCAGGCTTCGTCTCGTGTGGGGGCATGCACGTGCGCTTTCCTCCCGAGCTGCAGCAGTAAGGTCACGCTTCCTGTCACGTGGATCAAGGGATCTGTGGCTTTCCCTCGAGGCTTTCCCTCGAGGCTTTCTCACGAAGCTTTCCCAAGGGCTGTGCCAAGTGCCACCTTGGTGTGAGTCGATCCTCGGCGTGAAAGACGAGCCGGTGAAGGGAAAAGGGGTTCCTCTGGAATGGACAGAGATATCTGGTTGACTCTTGGAATGGTGGCACGACCCTGGAGTTCCTCTCGCCGTTCCTGTTGAGAGGGCCTCCTCTTGAGATGCGACGGGAACGCCGGGAATTCTTTCCCAACGAAGCAGGGAAAGGATCCCTCACCTCGAGCTACGAGGCGGAAACGGGGCTCCTATGGATGTGGGCGGGACCCTCGTGTTTCCTCTCGAGTGGAGAAGGGTATGTCGGGGAACTTCTTGAGTTGCACCAAGCGTGTGAAGGACCCTTTCGACGTTCCAGAGGTGAGGTGTGATTAGCCCCGAGAAGCCTCTGCGGAAATGGGCCCCATCTCGCCTGCAGGGGAGAACCTCCTGGATATTCTCGAGTTGCGGCAGGTCTTCTCGAGTTACGACGGGGACCTCAGGGACCCGCTCTGGTGGCCTCAGGAAGGGCCAGTCCCCATGCGAGTTGCTAGGGGCCATCTCGGGATTCCTCTCCCGTCGATGCCGGGGCCTAAGACCTTGTGTGGAGTCGGGGCCGGAACCTGAGCATTCCCCTCCAGTATTGACATGGATTTTGGGGTGCCTCTGAGTCTCCCCAGGGGAGTCAGGCCTCGTCTCGAGTGGGGGCATGCACGTGCGCTTTCCTCCCCAGCTGCAGCAGTAGGGTCACGCTTCCTGTCACGTGGATCAAGGGATCTGTGGCTTTCCCTCGAGGCTTTCCCTCGAGGCTTTCCCACGAGGCTTTCCCAAAGGGCTGTGCCAAGTGCCACCTTGGTGTGAGTCGATCCTCGGCGTGAAAGACGAGCCGGTGAAGGGAAAAGAGGTTCCTCTGGAATGGACAGAGACATCTGGGGGACTCTTGGAATGGTGGCACGACCCTGGAGTTCCTCTCGCAGTTCCTGTTGAGAGGGCCTCCTCTTGAGATGCGACGGGAACGCCGGGAATTCTTTCCCGACGAAGCAGGGAACGGATCCCTCACCTCGAGCTACGAGGCGGAAACGGGGCTCCTCTGGATGTGGGCGGGACCCTCGTGTTTCCTCTCGAGTGGAGACGGGTATGTCGGGGAACTTCTTGAGTTGCACCAAGGGTGTGAAGGACCCTTTCGACGTTCCAGAGGTGAGGTGTGATTAGCCCCGAGAAGCCTCTGCGGAAATGGGCCTCATCGCGCCTGCAGGGGAGAACCTCCTGGATATTCTCGAGTTGCGGCAGGTCTTCTCGAGTTACGACGGGGACCTCAGGGACCCGCTCTGGTGGCCTCAGGAAGGGCCAGTCCCCATGCGAGTTGCTAGGGGCCATTTCGGGATTCCTCTCCAGTCGATGCCGGGGCCAAACACCTTGTGTGGAGTCGGGGCGGGAAACTGAGCATTCCTCTCCAGTGTTAACATGGATCTTGTGGTGCCTCTGAGTCTGCCCAGGGGAGTCAGGCTTCGTCTCGTGTGGGGGCATGCACGTGCGCTTTCCTCCCGAGCTGCAGCAGTAAGGTCACGCTTCCTGTCACGTGGATCAAGGGATCTGTGGCTTTCCCTCGAGGCTTTCTCACGAAGCTTTCCCAAGGGCTGTGCCAAGTGCCACCTTGGTGTGAGTCGATCCTCGGCGTGAAAGACGAGCCGGTGAAGGGAAAAGGGGTTCCTCTGGAATGGACAGAGATATCTGGTTGACTCTTGGAATGGTGGCACGACCCTGGAGTTCCTCTCGCCGTTCCTGTTGAGAGGGCCTCCTCTTGAGATGCGACGGGAACGCCGGGAATTCTTTCCCAACGAAGCAGGGAAAGGATCCCTCACCTCGAGCTACGAGGCGGAAACGGGGCTCCTATGGATGTGGGCGGGACCCTCGTGTTTCCTCTCGAGTGGAGAAGGGTATGTCGGGGAACTTCTTGAGTTGCACCAAGCGTGTGAAGGACCCTTTCGACGTTCCAGAGGTGAGGTGTGATTAGCCCCGAGAAGCCTCTGCGGAAATGGGCCCCATCTCGCCTGCAGGGGAGAACCTCCTGGATATTCTCGAGTTGCGGCAGGTCTTCTCGAGTTACGACGGGGACCTCAGGGACCCGCTCTGGTGGCCTCAGGAAGGGCCAGTCCCCATGCGAGTTGCTAGGGGCCATCTCGGGATTCCTCTCCCGTCGATGCCGGGGCCTAAGACCTTGTGTGGAGTCGGGGCCGGAACCTGAGCATTCCTTTACAGTGTTGACATGGATTTTGGGGTCCCTCTGAGTCTCCCCAGGGGAGTCAGGCCTCGTCTCGAGTGGGGGCATGCACGTGCGCTTTCCTCCCCAGCTGCAGCAGTAGCGTCACGCTTCCTGTCACGTGGATCAAGGGATCTGTGGCTTTCCCTCGAGGCTTTCCCTCGAGGCTTTCCCACGAGGCTTTCCCACAGGGCTGTGCCAAGTGCCACCTTGGTGTGAGTCGATCCTCGGCGTGAAAGACGAGCCGGTGAAGGGAAAAGAGGTTCCTCTGGAATGGACAGAGACATCTGGGGGACTCTTGGAATGGTGGCACGACCCTGGAGTTCCTCTCGCCGTTCCTGTTGAGATGGCCTCCTCTTGAGATGCGACGGGAACGCAGGGAATTCTTTCCCGACGAAGCAGGGAACGGATCCCTCATCTCGAGCTAAGAGGCAGAAACGGGGCTCCTCTGGATGTGGGCGGGACCCTCGTTATTCCTCTCGAGTGGAGAAGGGTATGTCGGGGGACTTCTTGAGTTTCACCAAGGGTGGGAAGGACCCTTTCGACGTTCCAGAGGTGAGGTGTGATTAGCCCCGAGAAGCCTCTGCGGAAATGGGCCTCATCTCGCCTGCAGGGGAGTACCTCCTGGATATTCTCGAGTTGCGGCAGGTCTTCTCGAGTTACGACGGGGACCTCAGGACCCGCTCTGGTGGCCTCAGGAAGGGCCAGTCCCCATGCGAGTTGCCAGGGGCCATCTCGGGATTCCTCTCCCGTCGATGCCGGGGCCTAAGACCTTGTGTGGAGTCGGGGCCGGAACCTGAGCATTCCTTTCCAGTGTTGACATGGATCTTGGGGTCCCTCTGAGTCTCCGCAGGGGAGTCAGGCCTCGTCTCGAGTGGGGGCATGCACGTGCGCTTTCCTCCCCAGCTGCAGCAGTAGCGTCACGCTTCCTGTCACGTGGATCAAGGGATCTGTGGCTTTCCCTCGAGGCTTTCCCTCGAGGCTTTCCCACGAGGCTTTCCCAAAGGGCTGTGCCAAGTGCCACCTTGGTGTGAGTCGATCCTCGGCGTGAAAGACGAGCCGGTGAAGGGAAAAGAGGTTCCTCTGGAATGGACAGAGACATCTGGGGGACTCTTGGAATGGTGGCACGACCCTGGAGTTCCTCTCGCCGTTCCTGTTGAGAGGGCCTCCTCTTGAGATGCGACGGGAACCCCGGGAATTCTTGCCCGACGAAGCAGGGAACGGATCCCTCACCTCGAGCTACGAGGCGGAAACGGGGCTCCTCTGGATGTGGGCGGGACCCTCGTGTTTCCTCTCGAGTGGAGACGGGTATGTCGGGGAAATTCTTGAGTTGCACCAAGGGTGTGAACGAACCTTTCGACGTTCCAGAGGTGAGGTGTGATTAGCCACGAGAAGCCTCTGCGGAAATGGGCCTCATCTCGCCTGCAGGGGAGAAACTCCTGGATATTCTCGAGTTGCGGCAGGTCTTCTCGAGTTACGACAGGGACCTCAGGGACACGCTCTGGTGGCCTCAGGAAGGGCCAGTCCCCATGCGAATTGCTAGGGGCCATCTCGGGATTCCTCTCCGGTCGATGCCAGGGCCTAAGGCCGTGTGTGGAGTCGGGGCCCAAACCTGAGCATTCCTCTCCAGTGTTGACATGGATCTTGGGGTGCCTCTGAGTCTCCCCAGGGGAGTCAGGCTTCGTCTCGTGTGGGCGCATGCACGTGCGCTTTCCTCCCGAGCTGCAGCAGTAGGGTCACGCTTCCTGTCACGTGGATCAAGGGATCTGTGGCTTTCCCTCGAGGCTTTCCCTCGAGGAATTCCCACGAGGCTTTCCCACAGGGCTGTGCCAAGTGCCACCTTGGTGTGAGTCGATCGTCGGCGTGAAAGACGGGCCGGTGAAGGGAAAAGAAGTTCCTCTGGAATGGACTGAGACATCTGGGGGACTCTTGGAATGGTGGCACGACCCTGGAGTTCCTCTCGCCGTCCCTGTTGAGAGGGCCTCCTCTTGAGATGCGACGGGAACGCCGGGAATTCTTTCCCAACGAAGAAGGGAAAGGATCCCTCACCTCGAGCTACGAGGCGGAAACGGGGCTCCTCTGGATGTGGGCGGGACCCTCGTGTTTCCTCTCGAGTGGAGACGGGTATGTCGGGGAACTTCTTGAGTTGCACCAAGGGTGTGAAGGACCCTTTCGACGTTCCAGAGGTGTGGTGTGATTAGCCCGGAGAAGCCTCTGTGGAAATGGGCCTCATCTCGCCTGCAGGGGAGAACCTCCTGGATATTCTCGAGTTGCGGCAGGTCTTCTCGAGTTACGACGGGGACCTCAGGGACCCGCTCTGGTGGCCTCAGCAAGGGCCAGTCCTCATGCGAGTTGCTAGGGGCCATCTTGGGATTCCTCTCCCGTCGATGCCGGGGCCTAAGACCTTGTGTCGAGTCTGGGCCGGAACCTGAGCAATCCTCTCCAGTGTTGACATGGATTTTGGGGTGCCTCTGAGTCTCCGCAGGGGAGTCAGGCCTCGTCTCGTGTGGGGGCATGCACGTGCGCTTTCCTCCCCAGCTGCAGCAGTAGCGTCACGCTTCCTTTCACGTGGATCAAGGGATCTGTGGCTTTCCCTCGAGGCTTTCCCTCGAGGCTTTCCCACGAGGCTTCCCACAGGGCTGTGCCAAGTGCCACCTTGTTGTGAGTCGATCCTCGGCGTGAAAGACGAGCCAGTGAAGGGAAAAGAGGTTCCTATGGAATGGACAGAGACATCTGGGGGACTCTTGGAATGGTGAAACGACCCTGGAGTTCCTCTCGCCGTTCCTGTTGAGAAGGCCTCCTCTTGAGATGCGCCGGGAACGCCGGGAATTCTTTCCCGACGAAGCAGGGAAAGGAAACCTCACCTCGAGCTACGAGGCGGAAACGGGGCTCCTCTGGATGTGGGCGGGACCCTCGTGTTTCCTCTCGAGTGGAGACGGGTATGTCGGGGAACTTCTTGAGTTGCACCAAGGGTGTGAAGGACCCTTTCGACGTTCCAGAGGTGAGGTGTGATTAGCCCCGAGAAGCCTCTGCGGAAATGGGCCCCATCTCGCCTGCAGGGGAGAACCTCCTGGATATTCTCGAGTTGCGGCAGGTCTTCTCGAGTTACGACGGGGACCTCAGGGACCCGCTCTGGTGGCCTCAGGAAGGGCCAGTCCCCATGCGAGTTGCTAGGGGCCATCTCGGGATTCCTCTCCCGTCGATGCCGGGGCCTAAGACCTTGTGTGGAGTCGGGGCCGGAACCTGAGCATTCCCCTCCAGTATTGACATGGATTTTGGGGTGCCTCTGAGTCTCCCCAGGGGAGTCAGGCCTCGTCTCGTGTGGGGGCATGCACGTGCGCTTTCCTCCCCAGCTGCAGCAGTAGGGTCACGCTTCCTGTCACGTGGATCAAGGGATCTGTGGCTTTCCCTCGAGGCTTTCCCTCGAGGCTTTCCCACGAGGCTTTCCCAAAGGGCTGTGCCAAGTGCCACCTTGGTGTGAGTCGATCCTCGGCGTGAAAGACGAGCCGGTGAAGGGAAAAGAGGTTCCTCTGGAATGGACAGAGACATCTGGGGGACTCTTGGAATGGTGGCACGACCCTGGAGTTCCTCTCGCAGTTCCTGTTGAGAGGGCCTCCTCTTGAGATGCGACGGGAACGCCGGGAATTCTTTCCCGACGAAGCAGGGAACGGATCCCTCACCTCGAGCTACGAGGCGGAAACGGGGCTCCTCTGGATGTGGGCGGGACCCTCGTGTTTCCTCTCGAGTGGAGACGGGTATGTCGGGGAACTTCTTGAGTTGCACCAAGGGTGTGAAGGACCCTTTCGACGTTCCAGAGGTGAGGTGTGATTAGCCCCGAGAAGCCTCTGCGGAAATGGGCCTCATCGCGCCTGCAGGGGAGAACCTCCTGGATATTCTCGAGTTGTGGCAGGTCTTCTTGAGTTACGACGGGGACCTCAGGGACCCGCTCTGGTGGCCTCAGGAAGGGCCAGTCCCCATGCGAGTTGCTAGGGGCCATTTCGGGATTCCTCTCCAGTCGATGCCGGGGCCAAACACCTTGTGTGGAGTCGGGGCGGGAAACTGAGCATTCCTCTCCAGTGTTAACATGGATCTTGTGGTGCCTCTGAGTCTCCCCAGGGGAGTCAGGCTTCGTCTCGTGTGGGGGCATGCACGTGCGCTTTCCTCCCGAGCTGCAGCAGTAAGGTCACGCTTCCTGTCACGTGGATCAAGGGATCTGTGGCTTTCCCTCGAGGCTTTCCCTCGAGGCTTTCTCACGAAGCTTTCCCAAGGGCTGTGCCAAGTGCCACCTTGGTGTGAGTCGATCCTCGGCGTGAAAACGAGCCAGTGAAGGGAAAAGAGGTTCCTCTGGAATGGACAGAGATATCTGGTTGACTCTTGGAATGGTGGCACGACCCTGGAGTTCCTCTCGCCGTTCCTGTTGAGAGGGCCTCCTCTTGAGATGCGACGGGAACGCCGGGAATTCTTTCCCGACGAAGCAGGGAAAGGATCCCTCACCTCGAGCTACGAGGCGGAAACGGGGCTCCTATGGATGTGGGCGGGACCCTCGTGTTTCCTCTCGAGTGGAGAAGGGTATGTCGGGGAACTTCTTGAGTTGCACCAAGCGTGTGAAGGACCCTTTCGACGTTCCAGAGGTGAGGTGTGATTAGCCCCGAGAAGCCTCTGCGGAAATGGGCCCCATCTCGCCTGCAGGGGAGAACCTCCTGGATATTCTCGAGTTGCAGCAGGTCTTCTCGAGTTACGACGGGGACCTCAGGGACCCGCTCTGGTGGCCTCAGGAAGGGCCAGTCCCCATGCGAGTTGCTAGGGGCCATCTCGGGATTCCTCTCCCGTCGATGCCGGGGCCTAAGACCTTGTGTGGAGTCGGGGCCGGAACCTGAGCATTCCCCTCCAGTATTGACATGGATTTTGGGGTGCCTCTGAGTCTCCCCAGGGGAGTCAGGCCTCGTCTCGAGTGGGGGCATGCACGTGCGCTTTCCTCCCCAGCTGCAGCAGTAGGGTCACGCTTCCTGTCACGTGGATCAAGGGATCTGTGGCTTTCCCTCGAGGCTTTCCCTCGAGGCTTTCCCACGAGGCTTTCCCAAAGGGCTGTGCCAAGTGCCACCTTGGTGTGAGTCGATCCTCGGCGTGAAAGACGAGCCGGTGAAGGGAAAAGAGGTTCCTCTGGAATGGACAGAGACATCTGGGGGACTCTTGGAATGGTGGCACGACCCTGGAGTTCCTCTCGCAGTTCCTGTTGAGAGGGCCTCCTCTTGAGATGCGACGGAAACGCCGGGAATTCTTTCCCGACGAAGCAGGGAACGGATCCCTCACCTCGAGCTACGAGGCGGAAACGGGGCTCCTCTGGATGTGGGCGGGACCCTCGTGTTTCCTCTCGAGTGGAGACGGGTATGTCGGGGAACTTCTTGAGTTGCACCAAGGGTGTGAAGGACCCTTTCGACGTTCCAGAGGTGAGGTGTGATTAGCCCCGAGAAGCCTCTGCGGAAATGGGCCTCATCGCGCCTGCAGGGGAGAACCTCCTGGATATTCTCGAGTTGCGGCAGGTCTTCTCGAGTTACGACGGGGACCTCAGGGACCCGCTCTGGTGGCCTCAGGAAGGGCCAGTCCCCATGCGAGTTGCTAGGGGCCATTTTGGGATTCCTCTCCAGTCGATGCCGGGGCCAAACACCTTGTGTGGAGTCGGGGCGGGAAACTGAGCATTCCTCTCCAGTGTTAACATGGATCTTGTGGTGCCTCTGAGTCTGTCCAGTGGAGTCAGGCTTCGTCTCGTGTGGGGGCATGCACGTGCGCTTTCCTCCCGAGCTGCAGCAGTAAGGTCACGCTTCCTGTCACGTGGATCAAGGGATCTGTGGCTTTCCCTCGAGGCTTTCCCTCGAGGCTTTCTCACGAAGCTTTCCCAAGGGCTGTGCCAAGTGCCACCTTGGTGTGAGTCGATCCTCGGCGTGAAAGACGAGCCGGTGAAGGGAAAAGGGGTTCCTCTGGAATGGACAGAGATATCTGGTTGACTCTTGGAATGGTGGCACGACCCTGGAGTTCCTCTCGCCGTTCCTGTTGAGAGGGCCTCCTCTTGAGATGCGATGGGAACGCCGGGAATTCTTTCCCAACGAAGCAGGGAAAGGATCCCTCACCTCGAGCTACGAGGCGGAAACGGGGCTCCTATGGATGTGGGCGGGACCCTCGTGTTTCCTCTCGAGTGGAGAAGGGTATGTCGGGGAACTTCTTGAGTTGCACCAAGCGTGTGAAGGACCCTTTCGACGTTCCAGAGGTGAGGTGTGATTAGCCCCGAGAAGCCTCTGCGGAAATGGGCCCCATCTCGCCTGCAGGGGAGAACCTCCTGGATATTCTCGAGTTGCGGCAGGTCTTCTCGAGTTACGACGGGGACCTCAGGGACCCGCTCTGGTGGCCTCAGCAAGGGCCAGTCCTCATGCGAGTTGCTAGGGGCCATCTTGGGATTCCTCTCCCGTCGATGCCGGGGCCTAAGACCTTGTGTCGAGTCTGGGCCGGAACCTGAGCAATCCTCTCCAGTGTTGACATGGATTTTGGGGTGCCTCTGAGTCTCCGCAGGGGAGTCAGGCCTCGTCTCGTGTGGGGGCATGCACGTGCGCTTTCCTCCCCAGCTGCAGCAGTAGCGTCACGCTTCCTTTCACGTGGATCAAGGGATCTGTGGCTTTCCCTCGAGGCTTTCCCTCGAGGCTTTCCCACGAGGCTTCCCACAGGGCTGTGCCAAGTGCCACCTTGTTGTGAGTCGATCCTCGGCGTGAAAGACGAGCCAGTGAAGGGAAAAGAGGTTCCTATGGAATGGACAGAGACATCTGGGGGACTCTTGGAATGGTGAAACGACCCTGGAGTTCCTCTCGCCGTTCCTGTTGAGAGGGCCTCCTCTTGAGATGCGACGGGAACGCCGGGAATTCTTTCCCGACGAAGCAGGGAAAGGAAACCTCACCTCGAGCTACGAGGCGGAAACGGGGCTCCTCTGGATGTGGGCGGGACCCTCGTGTTTCCTCTCGAGTGGAGACGGGTATGTCGGGGAACTTCTTGAGTTGCACCAAGCGTGTGAAGGACCCTTTCGACGTTCCAGAGGTGAGGTGTGATTAGCCCCGAGAAGCCTCTGCGGAAATGGGCCCCATCTCGCCTGCAGGGGAGAACCTCCTGGATATTCTCGAGTTGCGGCAGGTCTTCTCGAGTTACGACGGGGACCTCAGGGACCCGCTCTGGTGGCCTCAGGAAGGGCCAGTCCCCATGCGAGTTGCTAGGGGCCATCTCGGGATTCCTCTCCCGTCGATGCCGGGGCCTAAGACCTTGTGTGGAGTCGGGGCCGGAACCTGAGCATTCCCCTCCAGTATTGACATGGATTTTGGGGTGCCTCTAAGTCTCCCCAGGGGAGTCAGGCCTCGTCTCGAGTGGGGGCATGCACGTGCGCTTTCCTCCCCAGCTGCAGCAGTAGGGTCACGCTTCCTGTCACGTGGATCAAGGGATCTGTGGCTTTCCCTCGAGGCTTTCCCTCGAGGCTTTCCCACGAGGCTTTCCCAAAGGGCTGTGCCAAGTGCCACCTTGGTGTGAGTCGATCCTCGGCGTGAAAGACGAGCCGGTGAAGGGAAAAGAGGTTCCTCTGGAATGGACAGAGACATCTGGGGGACTCTTGGAATGGTGGCACGACCCTGGAGTTCCTCTCGCAGTTCCTGTTGAGAGGGCCTTCTCTTGAGATGCGACGGGAACGCCGGGAATTCTTTCCCGACGAAGCAGGGAACGGATCCCTCACCTCGAGCTACGAGGCGGAAACGGGGCTCCTCTGGATGTGGGCGGGACCCTCGTGTTTCCTCTCGAGTGGAGACGGGTATGTCGGGGAACTTCTTGAGTTGCACCAAGGGTGTGAAGGACCCTTTCGACGTTCCAGAGGTGAGGTGTGATTAGCCCCGAGAAGCCTCTGCGGAAATGGGCCTCATCGCGCCTGCAGGGGAGAACCTCCTGGATATTCTCGAGTTGCGGCAGGTCTTCTCGAGTTACGACGGGGACCTCAGGGACCCGCTCTGGTGGCCTCAGGAAGGGCCAGTCCCCATGCGAGTTGCTAGGGGCCATTTCGGGATTCCTCTCCAGTCGATGCCGGGGCCAAACACCTTGTGTGGAGTCGGGGCGGGAAACTGAGCATTCCTCTCCAGTGTTGACATGGATCTTGGGGTGCCTCTGAGTCTCCCCAGGGGAGTCAGGCCTCGTCTCGAGTGGGGGCATGCACGTGCCCTTCCCTCTCGAGCTGCAGCAGTAGGGTCACGCTTCCTGTCACGTGGATCAAGGGATCTGTGGCTTTCCCTCGAGGCCTTCCCTCGAGGCTTTCCCACGAGGCTTTCCCACAGGGCTGTGCCCAGTGCCACATTGGTGTGATTGTTTCCTCGGCGTGAAAGACGAGCCGTTGAAGGGAAAAGAGTTTCCTCTGGAATGGACTTAGACATCCTGGGTACTCTTGGAACGGTGGCAGGACCCTGGAGTTCCTCTCGCCGTTCCTGTTGAGAGGGCCTCCTCTTGAGATGCGACGGGAACGCCGGGAATTCTTTCCCGACGAAGCAGGGAAAGGATCCCTCACCTCGAACTACGAGGCGGAAACGGGGCTCCTCTGGCTGTGGGCGGGACCCTCTTGTTTCCTCTCGAGTGGAGACGGGTATGTCGGGGAACTTCTTGAGTTGCACCAAGGGTGTGAAGGACCCGTTCGACGTTCCAGAGGTGAGGTGTGATTAGCCCCGAGAAGCCTCTGCGGAAATGGGCCTCATCTCGCCTGCAGGGGAGAACCTCCTGGATATTCTCGAGTTGCGGCAGGTCTTCTCGAGTTACGACGGGGACCTCAGGGACCCGCTCTGGTGGCCTCAGGAAGGGCCAGTCCCCATGCGAGTTGCTAGGGACCATCTCGGGATACCTCTCCAGTCGATGCCGGGGCCTAAGACCTTGTGTGGAGTCGGGGCCGGAACCTGAGCATTCCTCTCCAGTGTTGTCAAGGATTTTGGGGTGCCTCTGAGTCTCTCCAGGGGAGTCAGGCCTCGTCTCGAGTGGGGGCATGCATGTGCGCTTTCCTCCCCAGCTGCATCAGTAGGGTCACGCTTCCTGTCACGTGGATCAAGGGATCTGTGGCTTTCTCTCGAGGCTTTCCCACAGGGCTGTGCCAAGTGCCACCTTGGTGTGAGTCGATCCTCGGCGTGAAAGACGAGCCGGTGAAGGGAAAAGAGGTTCCTCTGGAATGGACAGAGGCATCTGGTTGACTCTTGGAATGGTGGCACGACCCTGGAGTTCCTCTCGCCGTTCCTGTTGAGAGGGCCTCCACTTGAGATGCGACGGGAACGCCGGGAATTCTTTCGCAACGAAGCAGGGAAACGATCCCTAACCTCGAGCTATGAGGCAGAAACGGGGCTCCTCTGGATGTGGGCGGGACCCTCGTGATTCCTCTCGAGTGGAGACGGGTATGTCGGGGGACTTCTTGAGTTGCACCAAGGGTGTGAAGGACCCTTTCGACGTTCCAGAGGTGAGGTGTGATTAGCCCCGAGAAGCCTCTGCGGAAATGGGCCTCATCTCGCCTGCAGGGGAGTACCTCCTGGATATTCTCGAGTTGCGGCAGGTCTTCTCGAGTTACGCCGGGACCTCCGGGACCCGCTCTGGTGGCCTCAAAGGGCCAGTCCCCATGCGAGTTGCTAGGGGCCATCTCGGGATTCCTCTCCCGTCGATGCCGGGGCCTAAGACCTTGTGTGGAGTCGGGGCCGGAACCTGAGGATTCCTCTCCAGTGTTGACATGGATCTTGGGGTGCCTCTGAGTCGCCCCAGGGGAGTCAGGCCTCGTCTCGAGTGGGGGCATGCACGTGCGATTCCCTCCCGAGCTGCAGCAGTAGTGTCACGCTTCCTGTCACGTGGATCAAGGGATCTGTGGCTTTCCCTCGAGGCCTTCCCTCGAGGCTGTCCCACGAGGATTTCCCACAGGGCTGTGCCAAGTGCCACCTTGGTGTGAGTCGATCCTCGGCGTGAAAGACGAGCCGGTGAAGGGAAAAGAGGTTCCTCTGGAATGGACAGAGACATCTGGGGGACTCTTGGAATGGTGGCACGACCCTGGAGTTCCTCTCGCCGTTCCTGTTGAGAGGGCCTCCTCTTGAGATGCGACGGGAACGCCTGGAATTCTTTCCCGACGAAGCAGGGAAAGGATCCGTCACCTCGAGCTACGAGGCGGAAACGGGGCTCCTCTGGATGTGGGCGGGACCCTCGTGATTCCTCTGGAGTGAAGACGGGTATGTCGGGGAAATTCTTGAATTGCACCAAGAGTGTGAAGGACCCTTTCGACGTTCCAGAGGTGAGGTGTGATTAGCCGCGCGAAGCCTCTGCGAAAATGGGCCTCATCTCGCCTGCAGGGGAGAACCTCCTGGATATTCCCGAGTTGTGGCAGGTCTTCTCGAGTTACGACGGGGACCTCAGGGACCCGCTCTGGTGGCCTCAGGAAGGGCCAGTCCCCATGCGCTTTGCTAGGGGCCATCTCGGGATTCCTCTCCCGTCGATTCCGGAGCCTAAGACCTTGTGTGGAGTCAGGGCCGGAACCTGAGCATTCCTCTCCAGTGTTGACATGGATCTTGGGGTGCCACTGAGTCTCCCCAGGGGAGTCAGGCCTCGTCTCGTGTGGGGGCATGCACCCGCGCTTCCCTCGCGAGCTGCAGCAGTAGGGTCACGCTTCCTGTCACGTGGAAAAAGGGATCTGTGTCTTTCTCTCGAGGCTTTCCCTCAAGGCTTTCCCACGAGGCTTTCCCACAGGGCTGTGCCAAGTGCCACCTTGGTGTGAGTCGATCCTCGGCGTGAAAGACGAGCCGGTGAAGGGAAAAGAGGTTCCTCTGGAATGGACAGAGACATCTGGGGGACTCTTGGAATGGTGGCACGACCCTGGAGTTCCTCTCGCCGTCCCTGTTGAGAGGGCCTCCTCTTGAGATGCGACGGGAACGCCGGGAATTCTTTCCCGACGAAGCAGGGAAAGGATCCCTCACCTCGAGCTACGAGGCGGAAACGGGGCTCCTCTGGATGTGGGCGGGACCCTCGTGTTTCCTCTCGAGTGGAGACGGGTATGTCGGGGAACTTCTTGAGTTGCACCATGGGTAGGAAGGACCCTTTCGACGTTCCAGAGGTGAGGTGTGATTAGCCCCGAGAAGCCTCTGGGGAAATGGGCCTCATCTCGCCTGCAGGGAAGAACCTCCTGGATATTCTCGAGTTGCAGCAGGTCTTCTCGAGTTACGACGGGGACCTCAGGGACCCGCTCTGGTGGCCTCAGGAAGGGCCAGTCCCCATGCGAGTTGCTAGGGGCCATCTCGGGATTCCTCTCCCGTCGATGCCGGGGCCTAAGACCTTGTGTGGAGTCGGGGCCGGAACCTGAGGATTCCTCTCCAGTGTTGACATGGATCTTGGGGTGCCTCTGAGTCGCCCCAGGGGAGTCAGGCCTCGTCTCGAGTGGGGGCATGCACGTGCGATTCCCTCCCTAGCTACAGCAGTAGTGTCACGCTTCCTGTCACGTGGATCAAGGGATCTGTGGCTTTCCCTCGAGGCCTTCCCTCGAGGCTTTCTCACGAGGCTTTCCCACAGGGCTGTGCCAAGTGCCACCTTGGTGTGAGTCGATCCTCGGCGTGAAAGACGAGCCGGTGAAGGGAAAAGAGGTTCCTCTGGAATGGACAGAGACATCTGGGGGACTCTTGGAATGGTGGCACGACCCTGGAGTTCCTCTCGCCGTTTCTGTTGAGAGGGCCTCCTCTTGAGATGCGACAGGAACGCCGGGAATTCCTTCAAAACGAAGCAGGGAAAGGATCCCTCACCTCGAGCTACGAGGCGGAAACGGGGCTCCTCTGGATGTGGGCGGGACCCTCGTGTTTCCTCTCGAGTGGAGAAGGGTATGTCTGGGAACTTCTTGAGTTGCACCAAGGATGTGAAGGAACCTTTCGACGTTCCAGAGGTGAGGTGTGATTAGCCCTGAGAAGCCTCTCCGGAAATGGGCCTCATCTCGCCTGCAGGGGAGAACCTCCTGGATATTCTCGAGTTGCGGCAGGTCTTCTCGAGTTACGACGGGGACCTCAGGGACCCGCTCTGGTGGCCTCAGGAAGGGCCAGTCCCCATGCGAGTTGCTAGGTGCCATCTCGGGATTCCTCTCCCGTCGAAGCCGGGGCCTAAGACCTTGTGTGGAGTCGGGGCCGGAACCTGAGGATTCCTCTCCAGTGTTGACATGGATCTTGGGGTGCCTCTCAGTCTCCCCAGGGGAGTCAGGCCTCGTCTCGTGTGGGGGCATGCACGTGAGATTCCCTCCAAGCTGCAGCAGTAGGGTCACGCTTCCTGTCACGTGGATCAAGGGATCTGTGGCTTTCCCTCGAGGCTTTCCCTCGAGGTCTTCCCACGAGGCTTTCCCACAGGGCTGTGCCAAGTGCCACCTTGGTCTGAGTCGATCCTAGGCGTGAAAGACGAGCCAGTGAAGGGAAAAGAGGTTCCTCTGGAATGGACAGAGACATCTGGGGGACTCTTGGAACGGTGGCAGGACCCTGGAGTTCCTCTCGCCATTCCTGTTCAGAGGGCCTCCTCTTGAGATGCGACGGGAACGCCGGGAATTCTTTCCCGACGAAGCAGGAAAGGATCCCTCACCTCGAGCTACGAGGCGAAAACGGGGCTCCTCTGGATGTTGGCGGGAACCTCGTGTTTCCTCTCGAGTGGAGGCGGGTATGTCGGGGGACTTCTTGAGTTGCACCAAGGGTGGGAAGGACCCTTTCGACGTTCCAGAGGTGAGGTGTGATTAGCCCCGAGAAGCCTCTGCGGAAATGGGCCTCATCTCGCCTGCAGGGGAGAACCTCCTGGATATTCCCGACTTGGGGCAGGTCTTCTCGTGTTACGACGGGGACTTCAGGGATCCGCTCTGGTGGCCTCAGGAAGGGCCAGTCCCCATGCGCGTTGCTAGGGGCCATCTCGGGATACCTCTCCCATCGATGCCGGGGCCTAAAACCTTGTGTGGAGTCGGGGCCGGAACCTGAGCATTCCTTTCCAGTGTTGACATGGATCTTGGGGTGCCTCTGAGTCTCCCCAGGGGAGTCAGGCCTCGTCTCGAGTGGGGGCATGCACGTGCCCTTCCCTCTCGAGCTGCAGCAGTAGGGTCACGCTTCCTGTCACGTGGATCAAGGGATCTGTGGCTTTCCCTCGAGGCCTTCCCTCGAGGCTTTCCCACGAGGCTTTCCCACAGGGCTGTGCCCAGTGCCACATTGGTGTGATTGGATCCTCGGCGTGAAAGACGAGCCGTTGAAGGGAAAAGAGTTTCCTCTGGAATGGACTTAGACATCCTGGGTACTCTTGGAACGGTGGCAGGACCCTGGAGTTCCTCTCGCCGTTCCTGTTGAGAGGGCCTCCTCTTGAGATGCGACGGGAACGCCGGGAATTCTTTCCCGACGAAGCAGGGAAAGGATCCCTCACCTCGAACTACGAGGCGGAAACGGGGCTCCTCTGGCTGTGGGCGGGACCCTCTTGTTTCCTCTCGAGTGGAGACGGGTATGTCGGGGAACTTCTTGAGTTGCACCAAGGGTGTGAAGGACCCGTTCGACGTTCCAGAGGTGAGGTGTGATTAGCCCCGAGAAGCCTCTGCGGAAATGGGCCTCATCTCGCCTGCAGGGGAGAACCTCCTGGATATTCTCGAGTTGCGGCAGGTCTTCTCGAGTTACGACGGGGACCTCAGGGACCCGCTCTGGTGGCCTCAGGAAGGGCCAGTCCCCATGCGAGTTGCTAGGGACCATCTCGGGATACCTCTCCAGTCGATGCCGGGGCCTAAGACCTTGTGTGGAGTCGGGGCCGGAACCTGAGCATTCCTCTCCAGTGTTGTCAAGGATTTTGGGGTGCCTCTGAGTCTCTCCAGGGGAGTCAGGCCTCGTCTCGAGTGGGGGCATGCATGTGCGCTTTCCTCCCCAGCTGCATCAGTAGGGTCACGCTTCCTGTCACGTGGATCAAGGGATCTGTGGCTTTCTCTCGAGGCTTTCCCACAGGGCTGTGCCAAGTGCCACCTTGGTGTGAGTCGATCCTCGGCGTGAAAGACGAGCCGGTGAAGGGAAAAGAGGTTCCTCTGGAATGGACAGAGGCATCTGGTTGACTCTTGGAATGGTGGCACGACCCTGGAGTTCCTCTCGCCGTTCCTGTTGAGAGGGCCTCCACTTGAGATGCGACGGGAACGCCGGGAATTCTTTCGCAACGAAGCAGGGAAACGATCCCTAACCTCGAGCTATGAGGCAGAAACGGGGCTCCTCTGGATGTGGGCGGGACCCTCGTGATTCCTCTCGAGTGGAGACGGGTATGTCGGGGGACTTCTTGAGTTGCACCAAGGGTGTGAAGGACCCTTTCGACGTTCCAGAGGTGAGGTGTGATTAGCCCCGAGAAGCCTCTGCGGAAATGGGCCTCATCTCGCCTGCAGGGGAGTACCTCCTGGATATTCTCGAGTTGCGGCAGGTCTTCTCGAGTTACGCCGGGACCTCCGGGACCCGCTCTGGTAGCCTCAGGAAGGGGCAGTCACCATGCGAGTTGCTAGGGGCCTTCTCGGGATTCCTCTCCCGTCGATGCCGGAGCCTAAGACCTTGTGTGGAGTCGGGGCCGGAACCTGAGCATTCCTCTCCAGTGTTGACAGGGATTTTGGGGTGCCTCTGAGTCTCCCCAGGGGAGTCAGGCCTCGTCTCGTGTGGGGGCATGCACGTGCGCTTCCCTCCCGAGCTGCAGGAGTAGGGTCACGCTTCCTGTCACGTGGATCAAGGGATCTGTGGTTTTCCCTCGAGGCTTTCCCTCGAGGCTTTCCCACCAGGCTTTCCCACAGGGCTGTGCCAAGTGACACCTTGGTGTTACTCGATCCTCGGCGTGAAAGACGAGCAGGTGAAGGGAAAAGAGGTTCCTCTGGAATGGACAGAGACATCTGGTTGACTCTTGGAATGGTTTCACGACCCTGGAGTTCCTCTCGCCGTTTCTGTTGAGAGGGCCTCCTCTTGAGATGCGACGGGAACGCCGGGAATTCTTTCCCGACGAAGCAGGGAAAGGATCCCTCACCTCGAGCTACGAGGCGGAAACTGGGCTCCTATGGATGTAGGCGGGACCCTCGTGTTTCCTCTCGAGTGGAGACGGGTATGTCGGGGAACTTCATGAGTTGCACCAAGGCTGTGAAGGACCCTTTCGACGTTCCAGAGGTGAGGTGTGATTAGCCCCGAGAAGCCTCTGCGGAAATGGGCCTCATCTCGCCTGCAGGGGAGAACCTCCTGGATATGCTGGAGTTGCGGCAGGTCTTCCCGAGTTACGACGGGGACCTCAGGGACCCGCTCTGGTGGCCTCAGGAAGGGCCAGTCCCCATGCGAGTTGCTAGGAGCCATCTCGGGATTCCTCTCCTGTCAATGCCGGGGCCTAAGGCCTTGTGTGGAGTCGGGGCCGGAACCTGAGCATTCCTCTCCAGTGTTGTCAAGGATATTGGGGTGCCTCTGAGTCTCTCCAGGGGAGTCAGGCCTCGTCTCGAGTGGGGGCATGCATGTGCGCTTTCCTCCCCAGCTGCATCAGTAGGGTCACGCTTCCTGTCACGTGGATCAATGGATCTGTGGCTTTCTCTCGAGGCTTTCCCACAGAGCTGTGCCAAGTGCCACCTTGGTGTGAGTCGATCCTCGGCGTGAAAGACGAGCCGGTGAAGGGAAAAGAGGTTCCTCTGGAATTGACAGAGACATCTGGGGGACTCTTGGAATGGTGGCACGACCCTGGAGTTCCTCTCGCCGTTCCTGTTGAGAGGGCCTCCTCTTGAGATGCGACGGGAACGCCGGAAATATTTCGCAACGAAGCAGGGAAAGGATCCCTCACCTCGAGGTATGAGGCAGAAACGGGGCTCCTCTGGATGTGGGCGGAACCCTCGTGTTTCCTCTCGAGTGGAGAAGGGTATGTCGGGGGACTTCTTGAGTTGCACCAAGGGTGTGAAGGACCCTTTCGACGTTCCAGAGGTGAGGTGTGATTAGCCCCGAGAAGCCTCTGCGGAAATGGGCCTCATCTCGCCTGCAGGGGAGAACCTCCTGGATATTTTCGAGTTGCGGCAGGTCTTCTCGAGTTACGACGGGGACCTCAGGGACCCGCTCTGGTGGCCTCAGGAAGGGCCAGTCCCCATGCGAGTTGCTAGGGGCCATCTCGGGATTCCTCTCCAGTCGATGCCGGGGCCGAAGACCTTGTGTGGAGTCGGGGCCGGAACCTGAGCATTCCTCTCCAGTGTTGACATGGATTTTGGCCTGCCTCTGAGTCTCCCCAGGGGAGTCAGGCCTCGTCTCGAGTGGGGGCATGCACGTGGGCCTCACTCCCGAGGTGCAGCAGTAGGGTCACGCTTCCTGTCACGTGGATCAAGGGATGTGTGGCTTTCCCTCGAGGCTTTCCCTTGAGGCTTTCCCACGAGGCTTTCCCACAGGGCTGTGCCAAGTGCCACCTTGGTGTGAGTCGATCCTCGGCGTGAAAGACGAGCCGGTGAAGGGAAAAGAGGTTCCTCTGGAATTGACAGAGGCATCTGGTTGACTCTTGGAATGGTGGCACGACCCTGGAGTTCCTCTCGCAGTTCCTGTTGAGAGGGCCTCCACTTGAGATGCGACGGGAACAGCGGGAATTCTTTCGCAACGAAGCAGGGAAACGATCCCTCACCTCGAGCTATGAGGCAGAAACGGGGCTCCTCTGGATGTGGGCGGGACCCTCGTGATTCCTCTCGAGTGGAGAAGGGTATGTCGGGGGACTTCTTGAGTTGCACCAAGGGTGTGAAGGACCCTTTCGACGTTCCAGAGGTGAGGTTTGATTAGCCCCGAGAAGCATCTGCGGAAATGGGCCTCATCTCGCCTGCAGGGGAGAACCTCCTGGATATTCTCGAGTTGCGGCAGGTCTTCTCGAGTTACGACGGGGACCTCAGGGACCCGCTCTGGTGGCCTCAGGAAGGGCCAGTCCCCATGCGAGTTGCTAGTGGCCATCTCGGGATTCCTCTCCAGTCGATGCTGGGGCCGAAGACCTTGTGTTGAGTCGGGGCCGGAACCTGAGCATTCCTCTCCAGTGTTGACATGGATTTTGGGGTGCCTCTGAGTCTCCCCAGGGGAGTCAGGCCTCGTCTCGAGTTGGGGCATGCACGTGCGCCTTCCTCCCGAGGTGCAGCAGTAGGGTCACGCTTCCTGTCACGTGGATCAAGGGATCTGTGGCTTTCCCTCGAGGCTTTCCCACAGGGCTGTGCCAAGTGCCACCTTGGTGTGAGTCGATCCTCGGCGTGAAAGATGAGCCGGTGAAGGGAAAAGAGGATCCTCTGGAATGTACAGAGACATTTGGTTGACACTTGTTATGGTGGCACGACCCTGGAGTTCCTCTCGCCGTTCCTGTTGAGAGGGCCTCCTCTTGAGATGCGACGGGAACGCCGGGAATTCTTTCCCAAGGAAGCAGGGAAAGGATCCCTCACCTCAAGCTACGAGACGGAAACGGGGCTCCTCTGGATGTGGGCGGGACCCTCGTGTTTCCCCTCGAGTGGAGACGGGTATGTCGGGGAACTTCTTGAGTTGCACCAAGGCTGTGAAGGACCCTTTCGACGTTCCAGAGGTGAGGTGTGATTAGCCCCGAGAAGCCTCTGCGGAAATGGGCCTCATCTCGCCTGCAGGGGAGAACCTCCTGGATATTCTCGAGTTGCGGCAGGTCTTCTCGAGTTACGACGGGGACTTCAGGGACCCGCTCTGGTGGCCTCAGGAAGGGCCAGTCCCCATGCGAGTTGCTAGGGGCCATCTCGGGATTCCTCTCCCGTCGATGCCCGGGCCTAAGACCTTGTGTGGAGTCGCGGCCAGAACCTGAGCATTCCTCTCCAGTGTTGACATGGATTTTGGGGTGCCTCTGAGTCTCCCCAGGGGAGTCAGGCCTAGTCTGGAGTGGGGGCATGCGCGTGCGCTTCCCTCCCGAGCTGCAGCAGTAGGGTCACGCTTCCTGTCACGTGGATCAAGGGATCTGTGGCTTTCCCTTGAGGCTTTCCCTCGAGGCTTTCCCACGAGGCTTTCCCACAGGGCTGTGCCAAGTGCCACCTTGGTGTGAGTCGATCCTCGGTGTGAAAGACGAGCCGGTGAAGGGAAAAGAGGTTCCTCTGGAATGGACAGAGGCATCTGGTTGACTCTTGGAATGGTGGCACGACCCTGGAGTTCCTCTCGCCGTTCCTGTTGAGAGGGCCTCCACTTGAGATGCGACGGGAAAGCCGGGAATTCTTTCCCGAAGAAGCAGGGAAAGGATCCCTTACCTCGAGCTACGAGGCGGAAACGGGGCTCCTATGGATGTGGGTGGGACCCTCGTGTTTCCTCTCGAGTGGAGAAAAGTATGTCGGGGAACTTCTTGAGTTGCACCAAGGGTGTGAAGGACCCTTTCGACGTTCCAGAGGTGAGGTGTGATTAGCCCCGAGAAGCCTCTGCGGAAATGGGCCTCATCTCGCCTGCAAGGGAGTACCTCCTGGATATTCTCGAGTTGCGGCAGGACTTCTCGAGTTACTTCGGGGACCTCAGGGACCCGCTCTGGTGGCCTCAGGAAGGGCCAGTCCCAATGCGAGTTGCTAGGGGCCATCTCGGGGTTCCTCTCCCGTCGATGCCGGGGCCTAAGGCCTTCTGTGGAGTCGGGGCTGGAACCTGAGCATTCCTCTCCAGTGTTGACATGGATTTTGGGCTGCCTCTGAGTCTCCCCAGGAGAGTCAGGCCTCGTCTCGGTGGGGGCATGCACGTGCGCCTCACTCCCGAGTTGCAGCAGTAGGGTCACGCTTCCTGTCATGTGGTTCAAGGGATGTGTGGCTTTCCCTCGAGGCTTTCCCTTGAGTCTTTCCCACGAGGCTTTCCCACAGGGCTGTGCCAAGTGCCACCTTGGTGTGAGTCGATCCTCGGCGTGAAAGACGAGCCGGTGAAGGGAAAAGAGGTTCCTCTGGAATGGACTGAGACATCTGGGGGACTCTTGGAATGGTGGCACGACCCTGGAGTTCCTCTCGCTGTTCCTGTTGAGAGGGCCTCCTCTTGAGATGCAACGAGAACGCCCGGAATTCTTTCAGAACGAAGCAGGGAAAGGATCCCACACCTCGAGCTACGAGGCGGAAACGGAGCTCCTCTGGATGTGGGCGGGACACTCGTGGTTCCTCTCGAGTGGAGACGGGTATGTCGTGGAACTTCTTGAGTTGCACCAAGGGTGGGAAGGACCCTTTCGACGGTCCAGAGGTGAGGTGTGATTAGCCCCGAGAAGCCTCTGCGGAAATGGGCCTCATCTCGCCTGCAGGGGAGAACCTCCTGGATATTCTCGAGTTGCGGCAGGTCTTCTCGAGTTACGACGGGGACCTCAGGGACCCGCTCTGGTGGCCTCAGGAAGGGCCAATCCCCATGCGAGTTGCTAGGGGCCATCTCGTGATTCCTCTCCAGTCGATGCCGGGGCCGAAGACCTTGTGTGGAGTCGGGTCGGGAAACTGAGCATTCCTCTCCAGTGTTAACATGGATCTTGCGGTGCCTCTGAGTCTCCCCAGGGGAGTCAGTCTTCGTCTGATGTGGGGGCATGCACGTGCGCTTTCCTCCCGAGGTGCAGCAGTAGGGTCACGCTTCCTGTCATGTGGATCAAGGGATGTGTGGCTTTCCCTCGAGGCTTTCCCTCGAGGCTTTCCCACGAGGCTTTCCCACAGGGCTGTGCCAAGTGCCACCTTGGTGTGAGTCGATCCTCGGCGTGAAAGACGAGCCGGTGAAGGGAAAAGAGTTTCCTCTGGAATGGACAGAGGCATCTGGGGGACTCTTGGATTGGTGGCACGACCCTGGAGTTCATCTCGCCGTTCCTGTTGAGATGGCCTCCTCTTGAGATGCGAAGGGAACGCCGGGAATTCTTTCCCAACGAAGCAGGGAAAGGATCCCTCTCCTCGATCTATGAGGCAGAAACGGGGCTCCTCTGGATGTTGGCGGGACCCTCGTGATTCCTCTCGAGTGGAGAAGGGTATGTCGGGGGACTTCTTGAGTTGCACCAAGGGTTGGAAGGACCCTTTCGACGTTCCAGAGGTGAGGTGTGATTAGCCCCGAGAAGCCTCTGCGGAAATGGGCCTCATCTCGCCTGCAGGGGAGTACCTCCTGGATATTCTCGAGTTGCGGCAGGTCTTCTCGAGTTACGACGGGGACCTCAGGACCCGCTCTGGTGGCCTCAGGAAGGGCCAGTCCCAATGCGAGTTGCTAGGGGCCATTTCGGGATTCCTCTCCCGTCGATGCCGGGGCCTAAGACCTTGTGTGGAGTCGGGGCCGGAACCTGAGCATTCCTTTACAGTGTTGACATGGATTTTGGGGTCCCTCTGAGTCTCCGCAGGGGAGTCAGGCCTCGTCTCGAGTGGGGGCATGCACGTGCGCTTTCCTCCCGAGCTGCAGCAGTAGGGTCACGCTTCCTGTCACGTGGATCAAGGGATCTGTGGCTTTCCCTCGAGGCTTTCCCTCGAGGCTTTCCCACGGGCTTTCCCACAGGGCTGTGCCAAGTGCCACCTTGGTGTGAGTCGATCCTCGGCGTGAAAGACGGGCCGGTGAAGGGAAAAGAAGTTCCTCTGGAATGGACTGAGACATCTGGGGGACTCTTGGAATGGTGGCACGACCCTGGAGTTCCTCTCGCCGTCCCTGTTGAGAGGGCCTCCTCTTGAGATGCGACGGGAACGCCGGAAATTCTTTCCCAACGAAGAAGGGAAAGGATCCCTCACCTCGAGCTACGAGGCGGAAACGGGGCTCCTCTGGATGTGGGCGGGACCCTCGTGTTTCCTCTCGAGTGGAGACGGGTATGTCGGGGAACTTCTTGAGTTGCACCAAGGGTGTGAAGGACCCTTTCGACGTTCCTGAGGTGTGGTGTGATTAGCCCGGAGAAGCCTCTGTGGAAATGGGCCTCATCTCGCCTGCAGGGGAGAACCTCCTGGATATTCTCGAGTTGCGGCAGGTCTTCTCGAGTTACGACGGGGACCTCAGGGACCCGCTCTGGTGGCCTCAGCAAGGGCCACTCCCCATGCGAGTTGCTAGGGGCCATTTCGGGATTCCTCTCCAGTCGATGCCGGGGCCAAACACCTTGTGTGGAGTCGGGGCGGGAAACTGAGCATTCCTCTCCAGTGTTAACATGGATCTTGTGGTGCCTCTGAGTCTGCCCAGGGGAGTCAGGCTTCGTCTCGTGTGGGGGCATGCACGTGCGCTTTCCTCCCGAGCTGCAGCAGTAAGGTCACGCTTCCTGTCACGTGGATCAAGGGATCTGTGGCTTTCCCTCGAGGCTTTCCCTCGAGGCTTTCTCACGAAGCTTTCCCAAGGGCTGTGCCAAGTGCCACCTTGGTGTGAGTCGATCCTCGGCGTGAAAGACGAGCCGGTGAAGGGAAAAGGGGTTCCTCTGGAATGGACAGAGATATCTGGTTGACTCTTGGAATGGTGGCACGACCCTGGAGTTCCTCTCGCCGTTCCTGTTGAGAGGGCCTCCTCTTGAGATGCGACGGGAACGCCGGGAATTCTTTCCCAACGAAGCAGGGAAAGGATCCCTCACCTCGAGCTACGAGGCGGAAACGGGGCTCCTATGGATGTGGGCGGGACCCTCGTGTTTCCTCTCGAGTGGAGAAGGGTATGTCGGGGAACTTCTTGAGTTGCACCAAGCGTGTGAAGGACCCTTTCGACGTTCCAGAGGTGAGGTGTGATTAGCCCCGAGAAGCCTCTGCGGAAATGGGCCCCATCTCGCCTGCAGGGGAGAACCTCCTGGATATTCTCGAGTTGCGGCAGGTCTTCTCGAGTTACGACAGGGACCTCAGGGACCCGCTCTGGTGGCCTCAGGAAGGGCCAGTCCCCATGCGAGTTGCTAGGGGCCATCTCGGGATTCCTCTCCCGTCGATGCCGGGGCCTAAGACCTTGTGTGGAGTCGGGGCCGGAACCTGAGCATTCCCCTCCAGTATTGACATGGATTTTGGGGTGCCTCTGAGTCTCCGCAGGGGAGTCAGGCCTCGTCTCGAGTGGGGGCATGCACGTGCGCTTTCCTCCCCAGCTGCAGCAGTAGGGTCACGCTTCCTGTCACGTGGATCAAGGGATCTGTGGCTTTCCCTCGAGGCTTTCCCTCGAGGCTTTCCCACGAGGCTTTCCCAAAGGGCTGTGCCAAGTGCCACCTTGGTGTGAGTCGATCCTCGGCGTGAAAGACGAGCCGGTGAAGGGAAAAGAGGTTCCTCTGGAATGGACAGAGACATCTGGGGGACTCTTGGAATGGTGGCACGACCCTGGAGTTCCTCTCGCAGTTCCTGTTGAGAGGGCCTCCTCTTGAGATGCGACGGGAATGCCGGGAATTCTTTCATGACGAAGCAGGGAACGGATCCCTCACCTCGAGCTACGAGGCGGAAACGGGGCTCCTCTGGATGTGGGCGGGACCCTCGTGTTTCCTCTCGAGTGGAGACGGGTATGTCGGGGAAATTCTTGAGTTGCACCAAGGGTGTGAAGGACCCTTTCGACGTTCCAGAGGTGAGGTGTGATTAGCCCCGAGAAGCCTCTGCGGAAATGGGCCTCATCGCGCCTGCAGGGGAGAACCTCCTGGATTTTCTCGAGTTGCGGCAGGTCTTCTCGAGTTACGACGGGGACCTCAGGACCCGCTCTGGTGGCCTCAGGAAGGGCCAGTCCCCATGCGAGTTGCTAGGGGCCATCTCGGGATTCCTCTCCCGTCGATGCCGGGGCCTAAGACCTTGTGTGGAGTCGGGGCCGGAACCTGAGCATTCCTTTCCAGTGTTGACATGGATCTTGGGGTCCCTCTGAGTCTCCGCTTGGGAGTCAGGCCTCGTCTCGAGTGGGGGCATGCACGTGCGCTTTCCTCCCCAGCTGCAGCAGTAGCGTCACGCTTCCTGTCACGTGGATCAAGGGATCTGTGGCTTTCCCTCGAGGCTTTCCCTCGAGGCTTTCCCACGAGGCTTTCCCACAGGGCTGTGCCAAGTGCCACCTTGGTGTGAGTCGATCCTCGGCGTGAAAGACGAGCCGGTGAAGGGAAAAGAGGTTCCTCTGGAATGGACAGAGACATCTGGGGGACTCTTGGAATGGTGGCACGACCCTGGAGTTCCTCTCGCCGTTCCTGTTGAGAGGGCCTCCTCTTGAGATGCGACGGGAACGCCGGGAATTCTTTCCCGACGAAGCAGGGAACGGATCCCTCACCTCGAGCTACGAGGCGGAAACGGGGCTCCTCTGGATGTGGGCGGGACCCTCGTGTTTCCTCTCGAGTGGAGACGGGTATGTCGGGGAAATTCTTGAGTTGCACCAAGGGTGTGAACGAACCTTTCGACGTTCCAGAGGTGAGGTGTGATTAGCCACGAGAAGCCTCTGCGGAAATGGGCCTCATCTCGCCTGCAGGGGAGAAACTCCTGGATATTCTCGAGTTGCGGCAGGTCTTCTCGAGTTACGAC